>NW_022639499.1:2171749-2200969 GCF_010583005.1 Odontomachus brunneus
GCACGGAAGTTAATCGTCCTGTCGCGCGCGCGACGCTTTATGGCGCGGGTTTACGTATGCGCGTATTCATTGTCGAGCCGGGACAGGGGAGAACGAGAGAAAGCCGAAGTCGAGAGTATGGGTGGAAGAGGGAGAGTGGGAGAAAGGGAGAAAGACAGAGAGAGAGAGAGAGAGAGAGAGAGAAAGAGAGAGAGCGTGTTCATGATTTTTTTCAGAATTTATGAACGGACATAGTCATTCTCCTCCGTAATTAAACGCCTCGTATGCGGCTTTGCGCAACAAAAAAGGGGAAAAAGCGGGAAATTGAGAAATTACCATTGAACGGTTGATATCCGCGCGGCCATCGATAGTCCGACGTTTAACGCAAACTGCCAGCATTTGCCCCGGCATTACGTATTTATAATTGCTCGGTAACGCGATACGCCACATTCTCGCTGTTATGTTTTATTTGGCTTTTTCGCGTATCGAGTATCATGCATAATATTTAAACGGTTATCATTATTATCAGAAAATCGAAATACAAGGCACACGGGGAGAACGACGAGTGAGAAACAGAGAGAAAGGAGAGAAAGAGACCGTGAGCGCGATTATTCATTGCATTGTAGTTCAAGTAAAACACGATAACGCCGCGCAATTTCCTCCGTTGTGAATCGAGAAAGAAAAAATACCTGCCACGCGCCGATCAATTGCACGCGTACTCCTCATTAGCGGCTATGAATCTCTTTCAATGAAAAAATCATTTTTATATTTGAAACTAAAGTATTTGGTACGTAAAATGCGATTTGGTTGGCATATTATTATGTTTTTACTCGCGTCGAGAGCATATATTATTGAGAAAGTAAAACACATATAGCGGTAATTAGATCTTTTAATCGTTGTTGCCAAACACTTGGTCGATCCTATTTTAATCAAAATTTGGCTCGGTATATCAAATTTCGCGTAAACTCATTATAATTAAATTATTAATTTTAATGAAATAAGTCAAATCTACACTGAAAAAGCTATTTTTGTATTTGAAACTAAAATATCTGCTACATGATCATGTACTGATCATGATGTTTTTACTTGTGTCAAGTGCATATATTACTGAGAAAGCAGAATACACACAGTGGCAAATCTTTAAATCTTTTGGTCATGAAGTTACCGAATACTTGGTCTATCCTATTTCAAACAAATTTGGGTTCAGTGTATCAAAGAGTGCGGTCAAGAGTATATCAAAGAGTTCGTCCCTTTTCCATGGGATTGTCTAAAACTTTGAATATTCCAAAAAAAAATAAGTCGATTTGAAGTTAGGACAGATATATCAGGAATATAAAATCTCAATATTATTCTCTGATAACATGCAAAGTTCACGCCACATATGGCTCGCAATCTTTTATGCCGTTTACCTCCCAAACAACTGAGAATAGTATCGAGATGTTATATTCTTAACTCTTTGCAACACAGTGGTTCACCGTGAGATTACTTATTGTGCATAGAACGATAGAAATATATTGATAGTTACATGGTGAAACCATTGCTATTTTGTAAAAATAGGAAAATAGAAAAAATTAATTTCAAAGGTAATGATCTCTTGGGTTGTCATTTTAGACATGTGACATAAATATTTCATTACAATTCGAATTTTGAAGGTCCTGTGTTTCAAAGGATTAATCTACTTCTTAATCTAATAATCGATCCTAAACTTCAAATCAATGTGTCGTTATTTGGAATATTCAAAGTTTTTTGAAAAGGGATGAAATGTCTATGGGCGTTTGGCACTCTTCTCGTCTCGACAACGAAATTTTTCTTCTCAGTGATTTTCTGGTTCGTGACTGATGAGAGCTACTGAGGAGCGCCATTCCCGACGAAGGAGTCGAACGACGTGTTGACGGATACGTTGCGTCGCGCTCGCATAGACAAGGGTTCTCGTCGCGTTGAACATTATAGCCCTGGTGACGCTACGGTGGTGGTAATGCATTATAGATGCGTGCACATTCGTATCATATAACGCGCATTGTGTACGAGGCGCGTCACACACATCCCGGGTTCGCGAGTATGTTTAACGACCGAATAAAATTTTGATTTCGCGGCATTTTGCCGCACCAACTTTCATTAAAGCTTCATCATCCAACCGCTTTGCCGTGATACCGAGTTCGTTAAGCACCGCGTGCGCGACGAATATTAGCCGCTTGTGTGGCGAAAAGCTTATTCGCTTTTTCTATAATAGAGGAAGCTGCATTATTCACGAACGTATCGGCACTCCGTCGCGAATTTGTGGGAGAGGGAGAGAGAGAGAGCCACGCTTTGCAAAAATAACAATATCAATGGACGCACCAAAATGAGAGAGGAAGGGAGAGAGAGGAAGAGAGGGAGGCGGGACGGACTAATAAAGGAATACTCAAACGAAATAAAATACCGCTGCAGCAATCATCGGTAATGTCACACGAGGCAATGACAATTGAATTGTCGATTTGAATATTTTTCTTGAAATTGATTGCTAATATAATTAGCGGTATTGTATCTATTGACGATATGCTGATAACAACTCCGGTGAAACACGTACCGACAACGGAAGGGGGTTTCGTCCGTTATCATCGCCGTTGGAGTTACCCGAACTGCGTCTGCAATGCCATCGTTCGGTGCTGTTAACAGTCGACTTTCCGATACTGCCGAATCGCGCGACGTACCGTGTGATGTTACACGAAAAGAATTTTGCAACTTAAAATTAATAATAAATGAGTTTTCTTTAATTTTACCGTGTTCTCTATAATAACGTAAAAATAGACAGGAACTGTCAGAGGCATTCATCTCGTTAAGAGACTTAGTAAATTTTGCAGAGAAAGGTAACGAATTTTTTAATATAGCAGACTTTCTAAAATATAGAAACCGACAGGAATTGAACTCTATAAATTAAATAATTTACTGTACATTATTCTATATATTAAATATATTATTTACTATACGCTATACGATATATTTAAATATATCAATATTAATGAATTCAGTTCCTAAAATATAAAGTCAATGAAAGGCCAAATGTCCTCTCCTCATTTATAAAATTCTATAGTAATTTTTATTACAAAATTCTCTTATGTACCTGATGGGTAACGTCGGAGCTTAGGAATGCACTATCCTCTCCTCGTGACCATTTCGAGGTTACGAGTTTACCATCCACCGTAAAGATAGGCGGCACAAGTCGTACGGTCGTACTACTTGAAAATATGGGTTTGAGTCTCGACTAAGGTGGAGATCGAATTTCTAAACAGAGTTTGAGTCTCGGCTATGTGACTCTCACTTTTATCAATATTAGATTCTCTGCTACGAATCGCCACCGTTTTCATCGACAAATTGGAGTCGTGCGACTCGACAGTAGGTCAAACAGGCGTTTTCCACTTCCAAGTAGTATGCCCTACAGTGGGTCAGGCGAGGTTGCATCTTGAAACAATGCGACGCTATGACTCACTGCTTAATTCATGACTGTTATTTAGCTGACAACTGTGTTAAATTATGTCTATTTTCAAGTATGTCTATTTTCATATCCCAATTCAATAATAAATAAAGTGACATTCTATTTTCAACCAGTACGACAGAGCAGACGACTTAATAAAGTCACATACAGTTGTTGCTCATTGTAATTATTAATTTTAATAAAATATATTAATCCTCCTATATTGTAAAAATTATTTTTTTACTTAAAACTATAAAATATTTGGTACATACGATTTAGTTGGCATTATCATATTTTTACTTGTGTCAACTATACGTATTATTGAGAAAGCAGAACACACATATAGAAGCAATTAAACTTTTTTGATTGCAGTTATCAAACATTGGTTAATTTCATTTTAATGAAATTAACCAATGTTTGATAACTGTAATAAAAAAAATTTAAACAAATCTTGGCTCAGTTAAATTTTCGTTCTGATTTCTTTCAGAAAATTCTTTTATCAGTGCATTTACACGCTGCGCTGGGTCTCTTTTTTAAAATTTCGAAAAAATATTTTCTTGATAATAGTCTTAAAATGAACTTATTACAAATTTGAGAAAAGCTCATTATCACGTATTGAAAAGAATTTATCTTCTTTGTAAGAACATCATAAAACTTCATCAAAGAAAAAGTTTGTTCGACTCTATGTAATAAGCGTACGGAATTTTTCTTTTAATCTGATATTCCCATTAAACTTTACTAGAATTTAGAATGCATCTCGACTAAATTTAGTGCTCATGATAAACTTGTGATATATTTGCGGATATATAAACTAATAAACGTTATTTGAAACAAGTAACGTTTTCCACTGTATGCGGTATGCATTTTTTTACGAGTATCATTAAATACTTGTGGCGACTAGGGAAGCGCGATATATTTAAACGGCGAGGTGAACGGTTAAAAGCCACTGCTTCCACGCGCGTTGCGCCAAATTAGGGGGGAAGGGGAGGGCAAGAGAAGAAAAAGAAAAGAGAGAGAGAGAGAGTTGGCGAATGTTTTCGAACGGCATTATTCCGTCGTACTTCGCGGCGCACCTTGTTACGGGTGCGGGGAGAGTTGAAGTTTCATTAACTTCTCCATATCGACCGCCCGCTTGGGAACCCGAGCGCTGTCAGAAATTATACCCGCGATCCACACGGAACTTCCCCCGCGCAGCCACTTTCCGCTATAAACAGATTAATTATTTGAGAACCCGATATCTCTCTCAAGCGCGCCCTCAGCGAGGACTCGCCCCGCGATTTCAATCGAGTAACGCCATTCGAAAGCGACGCGAGCGACCGATGATCACAATGGAAGGCGAAGCGAGCCGCTCCACGAACTCCGGTCCCTCCGGGGTTCCCGTTACAGCGGAATGACTTCGAGTTTGCCCCATTACCACGATGATCGTAGCGGAACTTCTCTGCTCGAGTGCGAGAGACATAAAAGAAGGCACGTCAAGACCGTCGGCCGTTCTCATTCATTGGACCCTCCACTTTTTCCCCTCTTCTTTCTCTCTCTCTCTCGGCGAAATAAATTATAGCCTACTGGAGAGTCATATGTAGATATAGTAAGGTGCGCCGGGCTATTTCGGCCAGCCATAACTCATATTTACGACCAATGGGAGTTACGCCAACTTTAAGAGGCTGCATAATGAAATCCAGCGGTAGTAACCCCCTGCCCGCCCCCTCACTCCCATGCCACCCTCAGCTTGGCTCGCGCACTTTTCCACCTATGGCTTCATTTTTACCCTCCCTTCTCTCCTCTCGCCACCGCCCTGTGCGCGCCGCGTTTCGCTCCGTCTTTGACGCCTATGAGCCTCCATCCTCCTAATATTCGCACCCTCGCCGGAAAGGGGGGTGCGACGATATATCACTCGACCTCGCCAATCGCCTCGCCTCGGCAAAGCCCCGCGAAAAGCTCAAGGCTGAAGTTACGGCCGTGATACCCGAGAGATGGTAGCGCTTGTGCGCCCTCGAGGACACCCTTGAGGACACCCTCGAGTAGACGCAGATTTTCGTGCAAACGGTGTAACGTCTGCCCCACGTCACCGATCGAACGATGAAGTGCACGGACCGATGAAGTACCGTCTGAGAGGCAATTAGAAAATTTTTCCGAATACAAAATATCATATCTCTGCTGTATATGTACATTAAAAAAGATTGGATCAGCAAAATTGGCGCTCGCCTTCGCCTAAAGAAATACTGTTGCACGTTGTTGACGAGAACAATATTTTTTGTTACGTTCACACAAGTAACCCTGCATATTTTTATTGTTTTGGTCATTAAATATATATATTTAAGCTTTCGATATAAAATGTATGTATATTCGATATATATATATGTACAGAATGAGAGAATGGAAACAAAATCAACCTAATGTTAGATTCTGAAATATCTCTGTTATTTTTTATATTAAAGAAAAATGTATAAGGAATAAATTATGTGATTGGAAGGTTTGGCTAATCACAATATTTTATCTCTTCCAGCTACACAATTTATTTCTTACATATGTCCTCTAGTATAAAAGGCAACAGAGATGTTTTAGAATCTAACGTTAAGTAATTCATTCTATATATATTCTGTATTGAAAGTTTAAATATTCGTATTTAAAGAGCAAAATAATAAGAATTCCCGGGACTTTGTTAATGAAATAAAAATTTAGCACATCACACTAAAATTTGTTTAAAATGGGATCAATCAAATATTTGGTAATTACAATAAAAAAATTTAATTGCCACTTTGCTTAGGAACTAAATAAATATATTACTGAGAAAGTAAGGCAAAACAGCGACAATGAAATTTTTTTATTGTAATTAGCAAATATTTGGTTGATCTCATTTTAACTAAATTTTAATTTCATCAATCAAATCCTTTTTTCAATGTAAACTTAAATTCCGATCAAAGTTAACAAAATTTCTGATTTGAGCAGAATTCTGAGTAACTTTAACCGAAATTTTTCAGTTTGTTCGTATCTCACCAGAAATATGGTTAACCCAATTAAACATTTTTCTCGTGTGCGACGTATCTGTTTCATGAACGTACTCGCGAATATTGCAAAATTTTTCATCATCGTTATGTTTCACGTCGCGAGTGATCATGAAATCCCACCTGGACAGTTGAAGCATCGAAGTAATCAGCGTGGCAGTGAACGCGTCAATTATTGTTCGCAGAAAGTCGCGTTGTTTTTGGAATTGATTGACAAAACAGAAAAGGGGCGAACGCGACGGAACGCGAGCGTGATCGATGCGCTTGTCCCGCGATCGGCGCTTGACGGGGCTCGCTGTTAGCTCAATCCAAAGTTTGCGCGGAATTTCTTGCCGTTGATCAAACGCGCGCGCCGCAAAGAGGGCACCGAGCATTAGAACCATTCATTGTCTACGCGTGCACTCCGTGTTCTGCGGCACCATCCATTTTATTCCAACGTACAGTTTCGCAGCTTTAACCGGCGTCGCGTCGCGTCGCGTCGCGTCGCGTCGCCTCGGTTCGCACCGTAATTGCTAGCCGCTCTTTAAGGCCGTGTGCACATCGGCATGTGTCGGCGCCGCCGAAGGAGAGCTTATTTATCAAGCCGAATTGAAATGCGCGCAATTCCGCGCTCGCTCCCGACAATTCGCTCCGCGAATTCGCTCTGCGCGCGAGAGAGCGCGCCCTTTCCTCGCCTCGTACCTGTCTCCGTGCGCTACGCAGCACTTGAGGTATTATCTTTCGACACGCCTTGAGTTTATCTACACGAGAGCGCAAAGGTAATGTTGTTGTTCGACAGTACTCGGCTTCGCGAATTGCATTTGACAAACCGGCGGCGCGGCGTTTACTTCAGCTTGCGCGACAGGTCGCCAATGTGCACGCGGCTTAACGATCTCGACGATCCAGCCTCACGGCCAGAGATCCATCTTCCGGCAGACGCGTTGGTCTCCGTAAACAAATAACGAACGCTCGATTACCGGCGATCTGTGGGGTTCTCGTCGTCGCGCTAGGTATATCGTCGAGTATTTGCTCCGGCTAACGGGTGCAACGTTCGCAAGTGGAAAACCACCCGGCCAGCCAGCCAGTCAGCCAAGCAGGTAGACAAGCGGGCAGGTAGGCAGGCAGCAACGACGTCTTAAGGTCGGTCACGGCGCCGTCGTTTGTTCGCGCTCCATACGAAGCCCCGGTCACGTTTCTTCCGCGCTTTATGCCGCCCGAGAAGTTCGAAAACTATGGGCCCGGGCGGTGGTGGCAGCGGCGGGGGAGGCGGGAGAGAAGGAGGAAGCGGCGGAGGTGGCGGAGACGGAAGCTGGGGAGAGGGGAGGGGGGCAGAAACATAAAACTCCAGACAACATAACTCACCCATTTCCAGACTATCCCTTCAAGAAATTATTTTGCAGGTGGGCGGCGGGTGCACGGGCAGGGACGTGGAGGTGCTATCCGGTGGAAGTATTTCTCCACACGTAAGGAGGATACGCGCTCGAGAGAAAGATTGTTTGGCCGTGTGCGCATCCGAGCGTCCGCGCGAGCGTCCGCGCGACTCACGAGAGAAGCTGGAAAGCTCGTTTCTCGTATTTCGCCTTTAGATTTTTTCTCTCTTTCTCTCTCTCTCTCTCTCTCTCTCTCTCTCTCTCTCGCACGCGCGCGTCTTCCCTCCCTACTCTGGAACTCATTTCCACCAGAGGAAATACAGAATCGTAATCAATCTTTAGAGGGAGGCAGAGTCTGTACACATATCTTCGTCAGATAATGAAATAATCAGCACGTCTGTGCCAACTGTGTATTTTCAAATGAAATAAATTGTGTCTCAACCGCAATTGTCAGAACTAACTGATATTTCTCTGTACGAAATTGCCTAACAACACAGTCCAAATACTTAAACCACCTTGGATCATTTGATAAATGTGTAGAAACTTTTGCGCAGTGCTCGATATTCTTGTAGTTAGGCATAACTTTATTCAATAATAATATTGAGCGTTTTTTTTTATGACAGAAAGTCATGAAAAAAATTAAATTATGTCTGATTACGAAGATATCAGCTTCTCGTAGAAATGCCTATGAACTTATCGAGCGATCTAATGAGTAAGCAATAGTAACTAATGTTACTATTTTCTTGAAAAAAGCAGCTCTTTTGCTCTTCGAAAGCAAAACTCTGAAGCGATAATAATAAACGCATTTATCTGCACTGTAAAGATTTTGTATTAAATTTAACACATTTTACATTTCTCAACTTATCTATTTTAATTTTGTGTTAACTTAACATAAAGCAATTAAGGGAAAAATTCGATTTGTTTACTGCATAGAGACGAGAATTAAATTTCTCTTCTACAAAGTTTTATATAATAATATTCTTGTGAAGAGAATAAATTCTTCTTTTGAGTATATGACAATGAGCTTCTTTGACATTTCTAATTACCGCATTTTAAGACTATTATCAAGAAAATATTCTTTGCTAAAGATAACCAATTACCTCAAAGGGGGAAAGTAAACTGAATAATTGCTTTTCTTAGCAGCAGAATAATATTTTTCTGTCTGCAGAGAAAGAGAACTTTCCATTTCCTTTTCTTCATATTTTATGCATTACAAATTGTACTTTTAAATATTTCCATACTTTAATATTACACACTACGCGTGCATAGTTATAACTATATTAAATCAATAATAATTTTGTGTGATGATTGGGGCGTTTGAGGAAGTTATCCTAGAGCTAAATAAATATTGTTTCCTCTCTCTCACTCTATTTATTCTTCCCTGCCTCTCTCTCTCTCTCTCTCTCTCTCTCTCTCTCTCTCTCTCTCCCCTTTTCCTTGGGTTTCGCACGGCTCGCTGAAACATTAATCATACCCGAGCCTGCATCTTCCCTCGTTCGACGCGCTCGGATAAATGGCCGATGCGTCTGCATGTCGGTTAATTAGGCGATTAGGCTGCCGTTGCGCCTTCGTTACGTCGGAATTCCGCAGCCGCATTCTTACGTCCGATTGTAACGTTGTAATAGCCGGGCTGCGTGATCGATCGCCGGTGAGCCGTGCGGCTCGCGTTACACGCCGCCAGGGCGGAACTAATTGTTACGCAGACAAAGCGCCGCCTTATGATGATCGCCGAGGGCGAATTACCGTGAAATTAATTCGAGATGAAATCGTGTGCCCTCACTGCCGAGACACTGACATGGAGAGGGACGTTACTTGTCGCCCGAACGATCGTCCCGCTCGTGAAAGAACGAGGCTTTTTCCGTGCTCTTTTCGCCCTTGTGTTCGTATGATAGCTCGTGCAACTCTCCATTCGCGTGTTGCCGCATAAATTAGCGCACGGCGCATGTGACTTATTTCACGTTCATTACGGTTCTGTGTAAAGTGATTAGTGACCTAATGACGGGCGGGGTTACTGAATATTGCGTCGCGGTAATCGCGTATTATTTCACCGGTCACGTAACCGCGGGGTTAAACGCGACGGTTAAACGGGGGCTGAACGTGATCATCCTTTAATTATAACGACTCGCGTATCTTAGCTATCGCGCGGGATTATTATCTCGCGGTTCGCGTTAATTTCATTTCCGCGTGTGTATATTGACGCAGACTCTTGCTCTCTCTCTCTCTCTCTCTCTCTCTCTCTCTCTCTCTCTCTCTCTCGTTCTCTTTCCTCCTTCTTCCTCTTTCCCTTCTTGTTCGTGCGACGTCTACGACGTTGTTACAGCGAGATCGTAATAACGCGCGTCGCGCGCGAGACGCGGGTACTTAATCGTTTCGCCGACGCGGCAATAATCCTCAGGAGACGTTAGGCAATCCGAAGTTTTCGTACCCGCGCGTTCGCGCGCGCTCGTAATCGGATGTAACGCGAATCAAATAATTCGTTTAAACTCGTGTAAACTTCGTGGAACTAGTTGGCGGCGCCTGTCTCTCCTCCCTCCCTCCCTCTCGCCCTCCGTCCGCCCGCTACTTCACTCGCAAACTCGCGAAGTATAACGTATCGGGTCGGAGGAGGAACGCCCGTAAAGTATGCACAGGCGCAACGCATCAGCCCTCGCTGTTACGAGGCAGGGGCGGCGGGGGCGGCAGGGGGCGAGGGCTAAATGAGATTTAAGGGTGAGTTATGCTCGTGATAAGGGCGCCGCGCGATAAGATATGTCGCGACATTCGGGCGAGATTAGTCGCGAAATCCAAAACTACCGGGCGCTCGCCCCGGACGAGATGGACCATTATTGTACGGTAGTTATCCCGCGCCGCTGGCAAGAGCGGTACATTCTTGCGTCCTTCGGCGCGCACACAGCCTCACGGGCTATGTCGCACTTGCCAAGCGACGTGTCGAGAAACATCGTGCCGAGTGTCTGTAATGCGCTCGACCAGCGCGACCCCCTCTCCCCCGCGGCCATTTTCCATTTCTTCCCCGTCGCCCATTACTTCCGATCTGCTTCCCTGTAAGCTCGATTTCCCCGTCGCGAGAAGCGCGCTTATCTTCGCCGGCGATGTTTAAATACTGACAGTTCCCCGCTGATGTATATCATTTCGCCGGCGATGTTTAAATACTGATTGCTGCAAAGTGCAGACGCGCGAAGGACTATGCGCGCCGCGTACTCGCCTTCTAGGTGATAAGATGTAAGCAATAAGTATATTCATTGTAACTCATTGTAGCTTATTCTTACTGCTTGTTGTAGAAAGTCTTTTAAGAACGGTCTATAATGGGAGTAAAGTGTGGTTGTAAGAAGTAAGAGTAAGAAATTGACCAATCATATTCGATTATTCTTCTTACCTTCGATTGTGATTGGTCAATTTCTTACTCTTACTTCTTACCAACGAAACTTTACTCTCATTGTAAACGGTTCTTTAAATCTGATCTACAATAGATGCTGTAACTCTTGATTGAACCCTTCATTAGACATGTATATGGATGTAATTTGGAGACTGCACAGATTGAATTGATAGTGTAACGCTAGATTCTAATATCTCTGATGTCTCTGTTGTCTTTCATATTAGAAAAAAATGCGTAAGAAATGCATTTCTCCTGGTTAAATGAATTTATGGTTGGAAGTTGGTTATAAAAGTTGTAGATAGCCAACTACATAATTCACTCCTTACACATTTTCCTCTGATATAAAAAATCGAATAAGATTTCTCTAAAATAAAGAAAATATAATATAAAATGTGAAAATAATAATCTAAAAAATAATAGAGAGACTTTAGAATCTAACGTTAGATGGGTGCTTAATTCTGTGTATAAAGAAGATATTGTATAATAGTAAAAAGTGCAACAGAATTTTTATAATCTTGGACTAGACAAAATTATGACTGAAATTACTGCATATCTGTTTGAAAATTATGCACATTTTGCTTTTTGCTATTTTTTTATGTCGTATATATTCAGTAGATCGTCAAATTTATATTATTTCTACAATCTGTGTAATTTATATCAAAATTTTAACATACACGGAGAAAAATAATTTTGCTTTTTTAGCAAAATCGTCGTTGCTATTACATATTCGTAGTGACAACAAAAAAATTTAGTTGACGTAGCTAATTTTACAAATTACTCGTTAGCAGAAGTAGTTTTGTTGCCAGGATAGAAAAAATTTGTTGAATGTATTTGTCCTAAGAATCACGTTAATT
Source organism: Odontomachus brunneus (assembly GCF_010583005.1). Classification (NCBI taxonomy): domain Eukaryota; kingdom Metazoa; phylum Arthropoda; class Insecta; order Hymenoptera; family Formicidae; genus Odontomachus; species Odontomachus brunneus. The sequence goes on from NW_022639499.1 coordinate 2,183,758, forward strand.
TGCTATCAATGCAAAATAATGTATCCTTAGCAAATTTATTTGCTATCGGAGCAAAACTGCAATTGCTTATATAAATCCATCATGGTTCTTACAGCAAAATAATTTGTAGATTCAGCAAATTATATCCAACAAATAGTGATTAGTACTCTCAGCAAATCTTTTTGCTGTCCATATAATAACGAAAAGATTTTGCTAGATCAGTAGAAAATTTGCTGGACCAGCAAATTATTTTTCTCCGTTCAGCTTTATAAAAAACTGTAAAAGAGGAATATAATTTTAAAGCAATTTTTACTACAATATATTTTCGTCGTATATCAGAGGAACATGTGTAGGAGACGAATTGTGTGTTTGGAAGTGATAAATGTTATGATCTGTCAACCCTTCCAACCACAACTTGCTCATAAACACTTTCGTCTAAGATAAAAGCCAACAGAGACATTTCAGAATTTAATGTGTCAGGTGACTCATCTCGCATATCACAAAGATATATCGTTTTTATAATACACATAATCTATTGTTTATATTATATCTACATTCTCAACAAAAAATATGTATCTTGACAGATCTACAGTGACAGAGACCAAGCGCCTGAAGAATAAAGCTCGCTTATTGAAGGGTCAATTTTTACAAAACTGCGTTAATAATAGCGAGGAGAAAGCAAGTGCTGGAGAGACCGTAGTGCAAGATGAGACCTGTTCTCGTGTCACCCTCTGCCCTTCCTCACAGCGTCCCGCCCTGGGTGATTATCACCTCGAGGAAAAGGCCGAGATGTACACAAAAAAGTGCGCTTTATGAGCACGCTCGGGCGGGCAGCGCACGACAATGGTATTTGCAGGCTCCATTGTTCTTTTAATTGGTTGGTATTTCCCGTGCCCGGGTACCGACGGCAAAAACATGTCGGCGCATCGCCGGGGGTTGGTTTGCGTGGGGCAGGTCGGAGCAAGGACTAGGAACAAAGTTATCGCGTCTGTTGAATACTCGTCCTCCCATGGAACGCGACTCTCCGGGCTGAAGGAGGAGGGGTATGGGTAGAGACAGTCGGTAGGGGAGTGTCTAGGGGGTGAGAGGTGTGGGTGAGAGAAATCCGCCCTCTCTCGACGTTCTCCTCGGCTCTCGCACGGGTATGCGCGAAGGGTCGAACGCGAAGGGCGAGAGGATTTCTTTAATATACGACATCGTTGCCTTTTTGCATAGACTGGCCATTCGTTTCGCCGAATATCGTTAGCATAATGCGGGGGCTCTCCAGCCCTACGTTTCCGCGCCGCGCGCGATTAGCGTTTCTGTGTATACGCACACACATATACGGTGGATAATGTGTCGGAATCGCTTCCGCGGGCCGTGTATTATTTATCGCGATTAAATGGGAACGCGCATCGGAACGTTTTGGAAATTATGGAACGCGCCGGGGATTTATGAAGTGTACGCCGCGCGCAAAATTGCGCGACCGGTCGCGGAGAAATGAACGACGATTAATCTCTCTCTCTTTCTCCCTCTCTCTCTCTCTCTCTCTCTCTCTCTCAATCCGGTTTGCGAGACGACATATCGTCGTCCGTTTGTTTCAGACGCGGGGAGATCTTTCAAGGGGAAATGACAGCGCGCGCGCGTGCGTGCTTTCATTTTAATAATTCAAGATATAACGTAGCGTACGCGCGCGAGACGAACAACTCCAAGGAAGAGATATTAACCTTCGCTGTTGCGGGCGCTTCTCCATTCCTTGCAATCGAATTTTATACGTTTGGCGAATAATGGCGTTCCCCTTTATGAGAGTAATCGAATGCACGTCGGGAAAAACCGCGCTCGCTGAGAGCTTCCCGCCGCGCGCGCGCTCACGACGAGCAAAAAAGATCACAGCGACGCCCGTCGATTTCGCCTCGTCGCCGTGCCCTTCGAATTTATACGCTCCTCTGTGTGACTTAAAAAAGTAAAAGGGACGAGCACAAGAGGGAGAAAATAAAGGTTGACATCGCTCGGTTCTCCCGGGGAAGTAAACGTCGCTGGATCACGTCCCGAACGACGATTCTTGAAAAAGTCTGCGCACTCGAGCGAGTAAAACCACCATGCGCGCGCGCGCGCACACGCACACATACACACAGCGGGTACTCAGGAAATAGCATGGCAAAATTGCAATCGAGCGATAGCTTTAATTTTTCGAAATTCCTTCAATTTTTGAAAAGCTGAAGAGCCATTTTCTCTCTCGGATCGTCCCGAGAGGTACCGCATGGAAAAGCTGGTTTGCTTGTGTTAACGTGAATTTTGGCCGTAATGAACGAACCAACACGTTTTGATATAACGTTCTCTTAGGGCCATTGCACACCAAATGGCATAGCTGCATCATGCATGGCATGAGACCATCTCAACCAATGAGCATCTAGGAAAAAGTTGTAATATTCATTTGCAAAGAATGCTCCTTGGTCGATATAGTTTTATGCCATGCAGCTACGCCATTTTGAGTGCGATGGTCCTTAGAAGAAATGTCTATTAAGAATATAACTTATACGGTAGATGGAAAACAAAATTCTTCCAATTTTGAGAAAATTATGCTTAGAATATTCTAATTTTAATTTTAGAAGGATCCTCTTAAGGCCACAAAAGAGGATTCCACTAAGGATAGATTATACTTTTTTGTATGAAAATACGTTTCCTAACTTTTGAAAAACTCTAATCTTACTTAAATACGATTGCTTGGATCTTATTAAACCCATTTATATCAGAGCTTTAAAAATTAGGTGCATATTACAGAATATTTTCTAATCGACATCAAATGTAATAAAACAGATCGAGAATATTCGATTTTCGTTATTTGATCTATTCTCAGTAAGAAATCGATTTGAAAGATGTTCTGTTTACGCGAAAATGAATGGAAAAATATCAGTTTCTGATATGAAAATGAACAAAAACGACATTTCAGTAAAAAATACTCCCTGTGCTCTCTCTTTTTCTTTGATATTACTGTTTGCATCGCGTTATGTGTGGTGTTATCGAACCACGATATTCAACGACAACGGCGGCGCAACGATTATTATTGCAAGCGCTTTTCCCGAGTTTAATTGGATCCCACTAAAAATATAGCCCACGGTGGAGCGCGACGGAACGCAACATTCTTATAAAAGCTCGCGCACTCAAGCGAGGTAAAAACCACAGAGCGCCGCGTGCACGCGGCGCGCCCGACGTTCGTGGTAACGGGATAATAAAACAGCGAGTACAGCGAACGCGTTTAAGCGAATTCCACGGTATTTAGTGACGCCAGACGCCAGAACGAGAGAACGACGCGGACCCCGGGCAGAAGGATCGTATGCAAATCACGATGGCGACGATCGTAAACTCCGTTCGCGCCCTACAGCCGGAGTATTTCCCGACGTGGGAAAATATCCGGCACGATATTCGGCGCGGGATCGTTTGCACGTGCAAGAAAGGAGGAGAGAGAGAAAGGGAGGGAGAGGGGAGAGAGAGAGAGAAATAGAGATTTAGAGAGAAAGGCAAGGAGGAGAGAGAGAGAGAGAGAGAGAGGGTGGAGAGATTAGCGCGGGGTTAAATAAACGCGAGCTTTGAAAGCGATCTTATCGGGACACGTGTTTATCGAATTTCCATCGGACGCGGCCCAGCGCCGGCGCGGGATCAGATCAGGAGTAACGTCCGCGTAATTAATTCGTCTTTAATTGGTAAATTGTCAAGTGCAAGCGGTAGCTACCGGAAAAACGAACGTAATAGGTGAGGGAACGCCGTAGGCTGACGCGCGCGTTTCAGCTTCACGTGGCTGTATTTGCTCCACGTTGAACGTCCAAGAGAGTAGGACGGTCGAGTGTCCTCCGGTGCGCGGAATTAGAGGACAAACTGCGAGGTCTTGCGTTTGTTCCAAAGACAAACGGCTGTGTTCGCAGCGCGGGCTTAGCGGTATACGCGTTTACCGTCCGATTCGGGTCGCTTGTTTGTATATGAACGGTACTTCATCTTGGGAATTTTAGACATCGGCACAAGAATGTCTGGGAGGAAGCATTGTAGGGGAGGATCTAATTAGCGGTACACAGAGAGAAAAGCATTCTACTGCGAGGAAAAGCGATTGCTCCGTTTACTTACTTACTTACTTTCTTTCTTTCAAGTAATGGTTACCCTCAACAAAGAATATTTTCTTGACGATTGTCTTAAGTTGTGCGCGGGAAGGATATTATAGTTTGCATTCATTTAAATTATTTTTAATTTTATTATATTTTTAGTGGTTCAGAGAAACAGACTGTTAAGATCTATTATGACTGTGTAAGATCTATTTTGTTAAGAAACATAGGAAATTTCACTGGAAATATGGCAAATGTTTTAACAAGACATTTTAGTTCTTGAAATATAAATAGCACATATGGAATGGAATAATAATGAATTATTGTAGAATGTCGATCTATTCCTCGGTTATAAAATCCTATAGTAATCTTTATTATAAAATTCCGTGCACTCATTACAAATTTGGCAAAAGCTCTCTCTTTCTCTCTCTCTCTCTCGCTCTCTCTCACACACACACACACGCACGCACACTCTCTCTCTCTCTCTCTCTCTCTCTCTCTCTCTCTCTCTCTCTCTCTTATTGTCATGTATTCAAAAGAATTCATCTTCATAAATATATCATAAAACTTTATCGAAAAATAAGTTAGTTCGACTATATGTGGTAACAAAACGACGAATATTTGTCCTAATTTCACATTCTTGATGTTAAACCTACCAGGATTCAGAATGTATTTTGAACTAATGCTTATGATGAACTTATGATTTGCTTATTTGCGAATATATAAATTTAAATTGTAAAAAATTTGTGTAAAATTCCATGTAATTATGAGACCAAATATTATAGTTGTAAATTCATACACGTATCAAGATGTGTCTTTCGTCTATATAAATATATTTTTATGCGATAATTACGTATGTAAATTTACATCTATAATAATTGACCTCAAAACAACCCACTATAATAGATGTAATTTTACACAAATATTTTACAGTGTATGAAGTACTTGAAATAAATAACATTCACTTAAATACAACATGTATTTTTCTATGCGTAAGAGAAAAGTTGCAATATTCTGCTCTACTGCCGTTTGTCTTTCCCTCTAATTACCACTGCATTTCTAATTTCCGATTTATCAATCCGACGATCGGATTGATCGATTCGATTTTACTGCCACTTGAGTGAAGTGATAATAACAAGTGTGAAAGACACCGACTCGGCACGTCGCGACAAGCACCGATGGTATGCATCGAAAAACGAGGAGATTATTCATTAATAAAGTACACTCACGATATCTCCTGACGAACGCACATTGTTACTTTCAGCACTTCTGGCACTCATTTCCATACGAGACTCACCTGTGACAGACAACAGACGCGTAAATTGTGGAGAGATGTTGATACTCAGCGAACTCAAAACCCCCCCTATACGGATTTTCACTTAAATAGGTCAAAATTTCAAATTTTCGGGCCGACATATTGGTCCGTCATCTTGAATGTTGAAATCCAACACAACTTTTTTTTTCACTTTTTAACAAATTTCGACGTTTTACCCTAATTTAGATAGTTTTTGAAAGCCTATCCTTAGCGGTTTTCTCTTGGGCCTTAATAGGTTAATAAGATACTCAGGATATCTCCTGACGATCGCACATCGCTAGTTTCGACGCTCCCGACACTCATTTCTGCAGGAGACTCACTTTCGGCGGTTGCCCGACGCGAGAAGATCGAACACAACCGCAAAATGGATGACGTACGCCGAAAATGCGCGCGATCGTGTCGCGCTGCTACAACAACGCCCTCGGTCGGTCAGTTCCGCAACTGCCTTACCATTCGATAAATCGATTCACGTGATGGTTTGATCTGTTCGATAGATCGATGATTGACTGAATATTTCGACTAGCACATTCGTTTCTAACTACTCGCGTTTCTTATATTAATCAATATTTACCAGAAAACACGTTCTTACACGTTTGTTGTATCGTAAGTTAAGTCTCGTGCAAAAATAAGTATCGGGAGTGTCTAAAACAGCGATGTGCGATCATCGGGACGGGTCGTAAGTATATTATGTGGGAGTAATTTTTCCGGTTTGCAGTATACGATGTTTGTCTTGACGTGTCGAGTCGACATTTCTCACATTTGTTCACTCAAATAATAGTAGAATCGAATTGAATTTGTTAGAAATTGCCGTGACGAATAGTTGAGGATGTTAATTTAAAAATTGTTTCTGTTGGTTACTTTTCTACATAAAATTGGAAAAAAGAGATTTGTATGGGACAAAAATTATTATTAAATAAAAAATTAATTAAAAATAGGATGAAAAAGTAGAAACACAGTGTGTCATACAGCCATTCAATTCCACAGGGAAAGCTGGAGATACTGCGACATGTCGTTGAATTTTTAAAAAGAAAAAGAGAAATAATATTGGAATCGAACGACTGTCAGTTTTGTGAATCGGGATTTAAAATTACTAATCAGAGGGATAGATACACGTCACATCAGAGGGATAGATATCGTTTTAAAAGTATGTGGCCTAATGTAGAGATAGCGCGAGTTTGACCAAATCTTTATCTTTATCATCTATAATCATTTCGGTGCCATCCTTTATTGGATCAAATATGACAATATAAAGTGATCTGTCGACTAGTCTTAACAGCGCGCCAAAGTCAATCCTGCAATCAATAAGTCCCTCGTTTGACCACGCTAAAGCAAAGACTAAACAGTCTCATTGTTTCTCGCACCTTTCATGATTTCACCGCAATTTGAAGGATTTTTAGTATTGATTTATGACCGTCCGTGTGAAATCAGTATCTACCATTTCACTCTAAAAACAAGGCAACAGCAATTTATCGGTATACAATTTTAATTTACATAAAATTAACTTTTTAATTGAAGCTTTCCAAATGTAAAGCGTGTAACATGACGGTTGCGGGGACAATTGTGTATGTGTACAGAAATGATTGGTACAAATTTTAACGAAATAACAACGGGCTTGTTATTCAATCTTTATTTTATATATATTTCTTTCTTTCTCTTTCTCTCTTTCTATTCCCTTCCCCTGTTGTATCGTTCAATCATAGCAGAAGCAACATATCATGCGTCCCTTTCTCGCGCCCGCGCGCGCGTCGTGCAATCGCAGCTGCGATCGCCTCAGTTTACACGAATCAGTCGTGAAACCGTGATCGCAATTTTTAATGTTTACCCTTCGCCCCTATGAGAGCGTGGACCGCGCAGTTTCCTGATTGCCGCCGTGCGAGGTGGGGGCGAGCGGAGGCGCCAGGAATTCAATCGGCAACGGGAATATGATCGTCGAGTTCCTCTCGCCGCACACATTGTTTAGGGTTTGCAGGTATCGCAGCTGTCGGCACACACAAGAATTCCAAATGTGACGCAACTTTTTGCCTCCTATTATCTTTCAATTATTACACTCGCGCCCACATGCGACCAACAGTTCCCGTTTAATTGGAGTCACAAGTGCACACGGAGAATGCCGTGTGTTGTTAATAAATACACAGCAAATAGCCAAATAAAGCTTCGCGTTTCGCACGTTTGTCCCTTCCATCCCTTCCCTTTTGTACAGCGTACGTACATTGAGGCAATGATTCTCTGGGAAACTCTTTTGAAAAAAAAAAAAAAAACGTTCTATGGAGGTGGCGCTTGTTAATTAAGTGAATTAAACGTGACCCTCCCGTGATCGCGAATCGGCGCGATTGTTCAACGACAAATACAGAGTAACTGTGATGAATACTCGATTATAAATTATTAATATTATACAATTATTAATATAATATAATTTCGTGAAACGAGAGCGATTGTCGCGCGGTTATCAAATTAAAGCTCAAATTAAAACAGAGCTGGGTGGAGGACGGAAGAAAGCAAAGGAGGCGAAGAGAACAACGAAGTGTAACACGCGCGAATGTGTATCGTACAGCAGCGTATATGACTCGATAATTAGCATCGTGTCGTGCCGGATGACGGAGAAACGGGATGGGGAGTGAGGGAGGCAGGCAGGCAGGCAGGGAGAGAGAGAGAAAGAGGGAGGGCGGGGAGACGAGATACGAAACGCGAGCAGGCGCGCGTACCTGCAGGGCGACGGGACTCGTGGAAATGACGTCGCCGGCCTCTTTCAGGGAATGGGAAGCTCGCATTTCTCCTTCCGCCGCAATCACTTTGGCCCTCGCCTCCCTCGCAGCTTCCGCCTCCGTGGCCATGGCTCGTTGGAGCTGCACCGGAAGTCGGACATCCTTTCTGAAGCAGAGGCATCCGTTAGATATCCGTTTCGGACGCGGACGTGGGCAGCTGCGGGGAACGCGAGTTCATGGATGGGCATGCGAGCGGCCTCGAAACTGTTAGGGATCGTCTGAAACGTGTTCGCAGTTACGTTTTGAAATAGTAAACACTAGTCTGCGATAGGGATGGGCGATGTTTGTCGTTTAATCGAAATAACCGATAGTTTCCTTTTTCAGTCGTTCCATGTTTTCAGTCCATTATATTTTCGTTTGATTAATCGATTTTTTTCTTTCAACATTGGCAAACTGATTTTCCTGTTTGCGCTTGTCCATGGACAGCGTTTTTACAGTTTGACTTTATATTTAACCCTAGAACCATAAACACAAAAAATTACGTAAAACTTAAACATGGGTAAATTTTACCTAGCATTTTCATTTGCTTGTAACTTTCGGGAAATTGATCAAAATTCAAAATCCTGTTTTTCTTTTAATCGGTATAGAAAACTTCGAGGAATACGAATCTATTAATGTTTTCACAACTCAAGAGTTGAAAAAAGTTATAATAAAAAACAAAACATATGTCTTTAGAAACGGTGACGTTTGAAAAGTTGATCTAGTTAAATTTTATACATGTTTAAGATTTCAAAAGTTTAAGACCGCCATTATTTCATCTTCAAAAGTTTCGTAGCTAAAAAGATAATCAGTACAGTGTCTTAAGGGGATGCTGAAGCTGAAAACTTTACTTACAGAATACTCATATTTTCTGCAAAGCTTGTATTGGTTGCACAGAATTACAAATGCTTTTACGAATTTTACGTACAGAAATAAATAGGAGCATTGCTCAATATGTAAGGGAAACGAAAAAAATTTTAATATAAAAACTGTCAGCGTAATATTTGTCTGATCCGAAAGTTCCACAGCTTTTGCATACCGAAAGTGTGAATACTCAAAACAGAAAAATTTTAAAGAACATTGCTGTACCTTCACATCTGAATTCAGAAGCTTAAGAATATCAGAAAAGTTTGCAGAAAGATTTTTGGACATGGCTTTTAGATTTTTAGATATTTTAGATGTGTGGTTTTAGATTTTTTGCTGAATATGATAAAACAAAGCAACACATAAGTTCTGTATGTACAAAAAATATGAAAAGGATAGCGTGATTGTGTTGATCGTCTCTGCGTTATCGACATTGTCCAAGTTTATCATCAACTTCAGCATCCTCTTAACATAAACTTAAAAGGATCTTAATTATAAGATTTAAATGCCAATAGGCCTATTCTGTAACTTTTAATAACGTTATCTTATAACTTTTATCGTTATAGTTAAATTGTCGTTACACAGGTATAATATATGGTAGAAAAAATGCACGATACATCATGCTACACTGATGTGTTAAATTTAACATTTCATGTGTCCCAAATCAATCACTCTCATTTATGTGTAAATTTAACACAAAACAAATGTGATAAAAAGTAATACGCATAATATGTAAAAAATTAACACAAGAATTTACACTTGAATACCATCAGGAGTCACAGTTTGTGTTAAAGTGATATATGTATAATGTTAAATTAACTAAAATAAAACGTTACTTTAACATTTGAGAGAAGTATTAATCTTTTTGAAGTATTAATCTGGTTTTGATAAAATGATAATGTTAAATTGACATAATCTATGTCTGACATATTAAATATGTCAATTTAATACAACTTATGATTCCTAACGGTATTCAAGTGTTAAATTCTTGTGTTAATTTTTTTCATATTATGCGTGTTACTTTTTAATACATTTGTTTTGTGTTAAGTTTACACATAAATGAGTGGATGATTTGGGACACATGAAATGTTAAATTTAACACATTTCACACAGTTTTTACAGTATAGTAACATTAGAGTTAGGAAGTTGCAGAATAGGCCCACAGTAGGTCCATTATAATTTTTAACAATATTATTATCGTTATTGTTACGTAAGTATCGTTACGCAAATATAATACATGGCAGAAAAGAAACGCAACGACATTAAACGACGAAAGAAATTTTAAGATTTAAAACTAAAATTATTTTTTCTTAGCAAGATAAAACGCGATTAATCGAAAATCCAACTTTTATTTTAGTAAAATATGATCGATACTTCAATTTTTTTCATTTAATAAAATAATGTTCGTTTTCAAAAATAAACTTTTTGTTATTGTGTGTGTCGCGAACGTTAGATGTTGTGATTGTCATTATTTTTGTTATGCAGATATCTCTAAGTTTTTAAAATCTTGCGTTCGTAACGAAAAATGTATTTTTTTCGGCCGTTGCCGTTCGATCTTTTGCTAAATAAAATAAACAGAATTTAAGAATAATCGAATCTTCTTGATAAATTCGAATCTTCTTGATATCTTCTTGATTATTCTACGATATTTTTCATAAGATATCATATACGAAGTCGTCATTTTGTTTAATTTGATAGTTCTAATGTTAAACCGCGTAAATTGTCAAGTGCGCTTGCGAATTCGCAAAATAATCTTAAAAATCTGATATCGAACATTTCGCACTTCCGCTTCAAAATTTAATAAAACGGTCCCTTTTTAATGAAACATTCTTACTCTAACGTTATCAAGGCCTGTCCGATACGTGGTAATTAATTTCCACCGGACTATACACGTTATAGAAATTCGATAAATGTTATTTATACACATTGTAATCACTACTCTCCGTGTACACGGTGATCCGTATACACGTGCCGTCGCTATTAAGTGTCCGCGGCGAGTTCATCGCGCCATGACATACGAACGCAAAGAGTTAATATCGAAGTAGTAATACATTGCCATGTCGTTACGTGCGCGCGCCTGCTTCGTAATATATCGCAGTAATCTAATTATTCCTTAATAACTCTCCGTCGGTGTATATGTGAGCGTATCGATTCATTCTACTCGACTGCGAAATTTTACCGGTCGCGTGGCGAGCGGACAAATGAACGAATCAACGAGCGAGCGAGTGAACGAACGAACGGTCATCGACCTGTTTTGCGCGCGAACGCGGATTCGGCGGACATTTAAATTTTAAATCGCGCCACGCGCGCACGTACTTCTTTTTTCTCTCTTCCTCCTCCTTCTCTTTCCACCCCCGCCGGCCGAGATATATTTTCGTTAGCGCATTACTTTTATTGGGTCACTGTCGCGCGCACGCGCGCTACGTTCACTTTACTTCGATGATAATTACATGAATCCACTTCTCTACGGACTCTTGACTGCTTGACGTGTGACGCGTTTAAGATTGAGCTTCGCGGTCTCCTCCCTGCAGAAGGCTATCTTCGTCTAATGAGCTCAATCACCTGTGCGGGTTGAAACGTCCATTAGCACTCTGCTATTTTTCGGCACTCTTGCGTGAGTTTTATCAAATATTAATGCATGTGGAAATTTTCTAATTATCAATTTTTTTTTTAATCACTATACACATTAATCTATATATATATATATAAGATAAAATATCTGTTTGTGTATTTCCTATTAACTTCTAAATATATTTTCTTATATAAATACATATTAACTTCTAAATATAAACTTCCAAACCCTTTGACCGATTTGAACCAAATTTTGCATAGTTACGCTCTACAACCGGGAAATATAGGCAATTATGAAACCTGGACACCCTACCCTCTGCCTCTGATCTCGTCCTCTTGATACTTTGTGATAACCCGGGCAACGCCGAGTAGTTTAAGTTAGTTTCTAATAATATCCACACAAGAGCGCCGAAAATTGGCAGAGTGCCGGCTACAGGACGTTTTAGTCTATTCTCAAAGAGGAAAACATGCACCGCCAAAAAAAAAGTTAGTACTTACTATCCATACAGCACAAAATCTCCTGGGAACGTCCCACAGATGTTCTGAGGACGTAGAAACGTCCAGAACGTTCTCAGAACGTACTCTGGACGTCTCCTGGATATTTGTGCTGTTAGGGTATAGATCATAATCACGAAAAAAATGTTTTACTATTTACTATAGACTATAATCACACATAGAAAAATAATTATTATAAATTATTACAAGAAAAATATTTTTTTTATTAAATTTTATTGTAGTGTTGGTGATAATAGCTTAATATGCATGTTACTGCTACTATTTTATTGGAAAGAATATAGTTGAATAGAGCTGAAAATAATTATAACTTTAGTTGGATCAATCACTTTTTTCTTGCCCAATTTTCTTGATCAATTTGCCCAAAGCGCTTAATTTGAATTCATCTGCCCACTTATCTATCGTTTCCTATTTCAGATCGCTCGTACGTTTGTACTCTCAAACGACCCCTTCAAATTTTCATACGACCGGTAAAACTTTTCAAGACTTCAGGCACTTCAGCTCAATAATAGATAATCACTGGGATACATTCCGTGATCACACGCTCTACTGCAAAATTTGATAGAGAGAGCGAGAAAGAAAAACCACTATCTCATAAAATATATTTTAAAAAATCACAGTGTGAATCTGCTTCTCTCAGTGGAAACAAATATTTTCTTTACACATACATACATACATATATACATACATACGCGTTCAAAACGACGCATCTCGATTTCTGTGTTTCTCACTCTTTCTCTCTCTTCTTCTCTCCCGTTAGTCTAAGTAATCAACAAATTAATTACTGAAATGGGTAAGTTGCAACGAGGGATGCGGGGGGGACAGTGAAAATATAACAGCCGCACCGCTCTCGCAAGCGCGACGCGCTAAAATATCGAGGTAAAATATTCACATCTCGACCCGCTCGACTTTGACTCCCCAAGGATCCGTTGCCTCGTCCAGGGCGGTCTGCATAGTGTGGGAAATGGTCTCTCGCTCCGACAGGATCTCGGCGAGATTCCTCGTGCCAAGGACCGTTCGCAGCGTACTCGCGGCCAGTAACCGCGTCGAATGGCTGGAAAAGTAAGTGAAGAGGGTGACGCGCACGGGCTGACTCGCCGGGGCGGCGAACCATGAACGAGCCGGCGCTGGGTAGCGCTATTAAACCCCCACGGAACGGACGCCGGACGTCGACACGCTGTCGACCATTTCTCGTGATTTTTAACGGACCAGAAGTACCAGCTACGCGCGACGACCCCCACGACGTCACTGTGTGAAAGCGCTATTACGGTGTCGTAACATGCGCGCGCGCGGGCTCTTGTCGCTGACGAGCTAACGCGCGTGTTAACGCCTTTATTACCGCGTGATGACAGATAACGGTCAAATATGAGAGTGTCTGAAAGCGCAATGGGGAAACATTAGGAGGCCACACCGTTTCCGCGCCAATTGTTACTGGCTTTCACGTGTTGCGCTACTTCACGTCGTGCTCTCTGGACTCCTCCGAGCGAAACTCCACGGGACCCGAGCGACGAACGAGTCACTCGAATACCAGGGACTTTTCACCCAAAGTGTATCTTTCGCTCTCCATCGTCCAGTGAACATTTCTAAGTTAAAGAGGAAATATCTTCTAAGTTAAAGAGGAAACCTAAGATACTCTCCTCGCATAGTCTCACAGCAATGAATTTATTCTAGTCGATTGAAACATTCCCCGACTAAAAATTTACCATTTGCCATGGTCCTCATCAGGTTGATCTTAATCAACGATCTGTCTTGTATGGATGCTGATATCGGGACCCGATAACTCATGTGATAATAACAGTCTGATACTCGGAATCTTATTGATAAGGATTATTAATGATTGTTAGGACCAGATAACATCATTATTATACAAACCAGATTGGACTCAACCAAATCAGAATCATCATTAGGAGAAAAAATATTTAGAAAACTTTACGAAGTCTGAAGTATCATACTCGAAACGAGTGAAAAGTGATGATATTTTTATTCGAAGTGATAGTGAGTGAGACACTTCAAAAAGAAGATTTAATTTTATTCTTAATATAATCCTTTTATATATAAACAAAAGAATTTTAAAACCAAAAGAAACATTTTAAGTGCAATATTTTTAAAATTAGAAGAATGTGCTTTATCTACACGTCTTGTTCTTGAGAGAAATTTCTTCTAGTAAGAGAGCATTCTATTTCAAGTAAACATTAAAAAAAAAAAAAGAAGTTGAAATAGCATATTTAGTATATTGAAAAAAAAATTAAAGAAATTAAAAATATTTATTCGATGGTTATTAATAACGTATTTATTTATATAAATTATTAATATAAAATTTTCGTCAAATTAGAAAATTTTCTTAAAAGTTTGGCTTTTCATGAAAGCGATTTTTTATTCTACTTAAATAAAAGGATTTAAATTTAAATAAATGTATATTATAAATACCAACCGAATGAAATTTTTTTAAATTTTTTTAGATATTTTTTTCTTTACAGTGTAGAATGAGTTTCTAGTTGGGTCGTTAAATTAAGAAGAGTTTGACCTTTCGAGCCCTGATCTACCAGAGCAGCATCGCATACTTGATTTCCTAGGTGAAAAAATTACATTTTTAAGAGTCTTCTTCTTTTCAAGTCACTTTTTCCACAAATTATCCCATAAACCGTTAGAACTAACGTCAATATGCGTGTTGTTAACACTAAAGATATTTCAAATTCCGTAAATTATACCTGTTTCAAAGATCTAGAATAAATATCCCGCGACAGCAGGATAACGTGTTCAAAGAGTTAAATATTCTCTTTAGTGACTCCGAGTGGTGGTATATTCGCTATAGCCTCGAGTAAATTTTCATTTGTTTCGAGTGCAATTTCGCTCGGAGGAGTTTTGAAAGTACCTTGCGCCATACACGAATACATCGCGTATCATGTTTATTACGTTGCATCAATTAATTCCACACGGCATCGCGCTTTCAACGGTGCGCCTCATTTGAGCCGCGCACTGGCAGAAATAATAACCCGTGAATCATTCCGTTGCAACGAAGTTCGTAAGTAGCGCAAAGCTCGTTGCCGCGGTTCGCCGTTGCGGGACCATAAAAACCCTTAACGTCCCTGCAATCAGCTTACTTTCATTGTACCGTCGTACCGCCTCGGATACTCCCGACGGCCGCGAACAGAAGCGGAGATTACAGCAAGCGAACGGTGATGGCCGCGAAACCGGAAAAAAGGCGCGCGCAATCAAGTATTTAAATGTCGTGTCGGTCCCACGACGAGAGGAGGAAGACGCGACGTGTAGCCGAAGGAAAAACTCGCGGGATAAAACGTTTCCGCGGACAGCTGCGGAAATAAATTCGAGCGAAAGACGTAACTCGAGGATGAAGCGAGGATCGATGGTTGAGACGTGGAATAAAATAATTGACAGTGTGACAAGTCGACGAATCGATAGTCAGTCGTACGTACGTATACAGATAGTGCGTAATTTTATTAAAAATCCAAAATCTCACACAGAGAAAAATTCATTGAATTAAAGTGACAATAGCATAATTAATCCTCCTTGTCTCATATGATTTTCTACAGCCAGAATTCAGATAAATCGATTGAAATTTCCCTTGACTAAAATAATCGGCAAGTCAATGATCAAAATTAATCAATCATCATATATATAATCACGAATAATTTAATTGACTGATGAAATTAATAATTAATTAGTGGATAATTAATCAAATAAAGGTTTGATTAATAATTAGTTTTTTACTAATCATTTGAATTATTTGTAATTATATTTGCGACTCAAATAATTACAATAATCGGCAAATTAAATGATTACAATAATCGGCAAATCAATAACGACAATTAATCAATCCTCATATATGTAATCACTAGTAATTTAATCTCGAATGTTGAAATTAATTATTAATTAGTAATTAATTAACATAATCAAGCGAGTCAAACTTTGATTAATTGGATTAATTATTTGAATTATTTGTGATTATATACCTGTGGTAAAAATATTAGCTAAAATATTCAGTAAATTAACAATAAAAATTAATCAAGCGTTATATATATATATAATTACGAATATTTTAATCAATTGATAAAAATTAATTAATAATCAGTGTATAATCAATCACGTACAAAGTTCCATACATAATTAATTTCATCGATTGATGAAATGATCGATCGACGAAATTACTTGTAATTTTATGTGGGACGATTGGTTAATCGTGATTATTAATTCGTCAATTGTTTAGTCAAAGAAAATATTAATCGATTAATGCTCGACATTGTCAACAACTCGTGCTTGATCTGTAAGACTGACTTTTAAATCATGAAAGTACAATATATTATAAGTTTGTTTTTGGTATGAGATCTTCTAATTAACACGCTCACGCATGATAACGCTTATGGTTTTGAGAAAATATAGAATTAGTGTCTCGTCGCTCTCAGGAGACCGACAAGCGAGTTCAGGGAACTGAAATGCGTTTTGGTTGAAGGAAATCGAATTTCTTCTTATAAACCAGCTTCTGGGGTTCTTAACAGACAGAAATTCTATTTTCTTCAGCTAAAACTGACTTAGTCATGTCACTGTCACGTTAATTCAATCTTTCTTCTCCGTGTGAACGTGTTTTTTCACGCGACATCTCTCCACGTTCGCGTCACTGTCATAATTTTTTTCGTGTCTCATTTCGGACAAGTTCTCGCGACATCGTTGTTTCGTCGTACCTGTAGTTTGCGATTTTAATCACGGCGTTCAAGGGCTCCTGGATGCGGTAGTAGACGACCGCGTCAACGCTCACGGTTACAGAATCTTTGGTAAGCACTTCCTGCGGCGGCACGTCGAAAGATACTGTCCTGAGATCGACGCGCACGCAGTGATCGATGCACGGCATGACGACGAATGTGCCTGAGATGAATCCAGTGTTGGGCATTAGTCAGTTAAAATTCTTTTCGACTGAAATAATCAACCACTTTATAATTAAAATTAATCGATTCTCATATATGTAGTCACGAATAATTTAATCGATCGATGAGATGGATTATTAATCAGTATATAATCAATTACATCAAAGCTTGATTAATAATTTATTTCATCAATCAGTGAAATTATTTGTGACTATATATATATATATATATATATATATATATATATATATATATATATATATATATATATATATATATATA
>NW_022639499.1:2200979-2207102 GCF_010583005.1 Odontomachus brunneus
TATATATATGACGATCGATTAATTTTGATTAATTATGATTTGTCGATTATTCTAGACAAAGAGACTTTTAATCGACTAATGCCTAACATTGGAGGAATCAAGATTACGTTCTCCTAATTAATAACACTGTTGGTTTTGAGAAAAAAAAAGGCTAGCTCGCGCAAGGCGTTGAGAGACGTGAAAATATTCAAAAAATATAATTTTATTCACGGCGGATATATTCTCTTTTTTTGTATATATAATCTCAAGAAGATTCCTTTAAAACTAAAAGGAAAATATTTTAACATTGGAAGAAAAAACTCTAGTTGCAAGGCACTATTTTCTGTAATTCCATATTCTAAGCAAGAATTCCGAAAGAGTATTGCTCTTTTATCGAAGTAAACTATTACAATCAGAAATTCACCGGGCGTGTTATTCTAACTTTTTTCTTTTGAATCAGAAGGATCATACTTGAAGCAGGAATGCTATCAGAAGATTTATATTAAGAACAAGATTTGTAGTGCAGATGAAAGACGAAATTCCTTTAACTTTAAGAATATTTTTCTTTTGGTTTCAGAAGAAAGTTTTTGAGTTTATGTGTGAGCAAATATCCTGCAAAAATGAAAACTTATTTTTTCCGATGAACACGCGAATTGACGTTCGCGAATTTACCTGGGCCGTGAGATCCGCCTTTCAAGCGACCCATCCGGAAAACGACGGCCCTCTCGTACTCTTGGACGACTTTGAACAAACAGCAGAGGGAGAACGGCAGTGTAATCATTATCAGAAGAAACGACCCTATCGTGGCGAGGAGTTCGACTAATCTCGTGATCGCGCCCACCTTTGCAGAGTCGGCCACGCGATAATTAGCGCTCATGGCTGCCCCCGCTTGCGTGTAACGAAAGAACGAGCGAAAATCAGATAGATATACTTGGACGTTGGTACTTTCCCACCCCTTCGTTCGATGGTCGTCATTAAGGGAATGCCATAGTTGGAAACTTCACTGACAAAAATACTGACTCTTTTCAGCGAAGTTTACGTCGTATTAGTTGCACAAAATTATCGATGTTCTTACGTAGTAAAAGTACATATAATAATGAATTAGAGTATTGCTCAATATGTGACGTGAACGATAAAAAATTTCTAAATTGACATCTCGAGCTGTCAGTTGGCGCAAATGTTTGCCTGATACAAACATTCTGCAGCTCCTACATACCGAATGCGAGTTGTTTACTTTGCTCAAGAAAAACTCAATGTCTGTGACATTCAGTGAATGACAAAATTCAATGAAAATTGCTGTACCTTCACAACTAAATTTAGAAGTTTAAAAATATACGAAAAGTGTCAAATTTCGTCCCTTTTCGATTAGATTTTGTAAAACTTGGAATGTTTCAATAAATGATACATCGACTTGAAGCTTAGAGAACTTGGACTTTTATGTTCATCTCAATCCGCTCTACACTCTCACGAGAGATTGTGAAATTGAGCTAAGACAATATCTACATCTACAAGAAATGCGAAGAGCATCACGATTATGTTAGTGCGTATCTGGATGCGCATCATGATGTTTTGGCAACTGCCTCTACGTTACCGACATTTTCAGAACCCGTCGTCCACTTTGGCATCTGCTTAACGCCGGGATATTTCTGGGATGCCGCTAATTGAGAGACGCGCGATCACGATTGCGATGAATAGTTACGCGCGGGAAATTGATGAACGACGTCCTGAAAGAGTTTCTCGTTTCTCGGATGCGGAGGCTATGCAGTCTCGCGAACATCTTCGAATCGAGCAATCGCTCCGATTTCCACGGGCGAGAAAGATTAATCGAGCCATCACAAAAGTGATTAGGTAAAAGCGGGGGCGCGATGCGCGCTCGTCTGATCCCCTCGGCATCCCCGATCCGGCGCGCTGATCGTTTTCTTTTCAACTATATCCCAAGCAAAGCAATCATGCAAACGCCTCTTACGGAGATCGCGCGCGGTTAAATTGCGCGTGAAATGGAACGTCTGCCAGAAAAGTAATTTGTCCCTTTCCGTCCATAGCCCCTCTCATTAATTTCGCCGCGCAGCTCTCGTTCTGCGCAGCTTCTTTCCCCGCCGACGACATGCGGCCTTGTTTCTCGCGCGAGAATTTCGAAACTCGAGAAGTGAAGGATATTTGTCGCGCGACTGTCGCGTTTAGCCGGCGCCCCGGGCACTCGCTCCGATCACCAATCGATAAATAAACCTGGAGACTCGTTGTCGACGTAACTGTCGCGAATTTCCACTTCGAGGAGAAATGATTTCGTACGCGGCCGAAAGAAGCGGACGATTTATCTTCTCATTGGTAGCTCCCGCGCGTAATGTACCGTGCCGTGTACCGTAAAGGACTTTCCTTCCGTTAGCGTCCGCTGGGTCTGATCACCCTCCATGTGGTTTCACCAAAACGACGTCCTCCACTTAAGCGGGACACGCGGGATCGATCGACGCGCACGGCACCTGCCCGTGTTCGTCGGATTTCTCTCGCTCGTACCGCTAAACCCGACGGGATACCGTCGCTTTATTATACGCGATATACGTGTACCTGGTCGCCTTAACGATTTCTTGCTACGTAAAAAAACGTATAAAAAAACGTGATTGAATTAAGAGGAGAGACAGAGAGAAGGAGAGACAGAGAGAAAGAGAGACAGAGAGAAAGAGAGAAAGAGAGACAGAGAGAAAGAGAGAGAGAGAGAGAGAGAGAGAGAGAGAGAGAGAGAGGGAGAACGATGTCGCTAGATAAAACTCAGCAATTGCTCTGTTATTGTAGCAATTACACAATTTTTATTACTCTATTTTACTACTAATCTGGTTGATATAACCAGATTGATGTGCGAGCTAATCATATTATCTTTGTCCCTTATTGTCTATGAAAATTTTAATCGATTAGTGCCCAACACTCTAATATTAAAAGATTACAGAGAATCCTGAGTAAGAATTAGGTAAAATCTGGAAATTGTAAAAGATTGTAAATTAATAGTAGAATAAATCTTTTTGCTATATACGCCTATTAATACATTTAATATCTTAGTATAAAAGAAGTTAAAAAACGATTCATTAAAAAATTTTAAACGCGTTATTTTCGAAATAGCAATTTTTTACTGTTTTAATTATGATAATTTGAGAACTGTTTATTTAATTAACTCAGTGTTTCACACAAATGTTTATCGTAATTGTCTGTATCGATTCACGGAGGTTTTCCACAAATTTCACAAAATTATCTTCTTATTTTCACTACCTATTTATTTTCCAAACTCGAATTTTTTAGTGAAAAATTAAGTTCGATTTTTTATAACTCCCATTTTGTAAAATATTATTTCTTTTAAAAATCCACTCCGTGAACCGATAACTATAATCTAATGATAACTTAATGAATAAAAAATGCATTGATACTGATTTCAGATCGCTTCTTGAAGGCAGGATGTTTACCGTTGAAGCATGATTCTTTTGCAGAACAGAATTGACATGAAATGGGTTATTTTTCCCTGATGAAGCGAACTGAAATATTCGCGAAACGTCGGAATCAGACAAAGAAGAATTCACACGGCTCAAACCCGGAAACCAAGTCTAATAATTAAGACAAATGTTGACATTCATCGTAAAATTTAATTGCTTAAAAAATATTTAGATATTTTTAAATATACTTAATAAACATACATAACAAAAACTTCATATTTTCATTAATTTACAACTCTCATTTTACAACTACCCAAAATTTTTACCTAATTTTTACTTCTGTAACCCTTTAATACAACCAGGCTTCTTTTTCTGTGTATGTGTTGCTGGTGAAGTCTGCGGAATATCGCGTTTCAAGTATCAAACGAGGCGTTCTTGATGTTATAACCGACTCATAGACACAAACTTTCGCGTTAACGAGATTCGCCACCGAGTCACCGCTACGAGAAAAGAGAACTTGGAACGTTCGAAGAACCGATTCTCAGACTGCACTTCTATGAACGTGTATATGTGCGCGATCTACACGCCTCGTCTGCTATCTCTGCTTTAAGTTTAATTCGCGTTTTTGCAACGATTTCCGCTCGATCCTTTTAAGCCGCGCTGTTCAATCCCGATCGCTAAGACGCATAGAACGAATAGCGGCGCAATGTTCCGCGGGCCGGCACGTCGATCGTTCCTCCACGAGCAGCGTGCTCCGTTCCGCTGGTGTTCCGTGAGCGGCGGAGACGACACTAAAAATCCGCTCGTCCAAATGTTCGCGCGAACGAGCGATCGTCCCGTCACTCCGGCGCGATTCGTTCTAAATTAGCCGACGGGCGCCCTCCAGCTCGCGTGTTTACAAGCTGCGAAGTTCTGTGAAAAGGCAGTATAATTAGCCCGGATGCGACACACGAAGCTGTTGAAAAAGTAAATTATTCTCCTTGCCCGTCGCGATGTTATAACAGTCAGCGTGGCGAAATCCACATTCCAGATTCGCTTTACTCGCCCGTGAATGCGTGCGTGCGTGCGTGCGTGCGTGCGTGCGTGCGTGTGCGCGCGCGCATGCAGACTTAATTAACGAAAGAGGTAAAATATGTAGAAAACGATTGTAGAGCGGACGTTAGCGTCACCGGCACGCAATTAAATTCTAAATTAGGTAGTTAATGTAAACTCGTTGCGCCGACGTAAATAAGAACGTCTCGCTGCGTGTGGGAATATATGTAATATATTTGTTTGCAGTCCCGTGATATTTCACTTTCGCGCCCTCCGTCCGCCCGCTTCCTATGGCTTTGTTGGTCCATTCAAGCTCCAGGATCGACAGTGATGCATCAGTGGTATAGTCGTTTGCAGAACGGTTTAGAACTGATGTTTCAATAGTAGCTCGAGGGGTTATTGGATCCTGACAGGAGTATTGGTAAAAATAAAGGTAAAAGTTGAGAAAAAATTACGGGAAAAAAAAAGTAAAATTTGGGAAGTTGTAAAAGGTTGTAAATTACTGAGAGCCTGAATTTTTTGTTATGTATATCTATTAAGTACTAATGGTACTAAATATTTTATACCAAAATACTTACAATATCTTGACAAAAAAAAATTAGATTTTGCGGGGAGATATGAACATCCACCTCAATTTTGTTCCGCAAAAGAATCATATTTTAACGATAATCATATTGGCTTCGACAAAAATGATTCGAAATTTGTATTAATACGTTTTTATTCATTATATGGAAAAAACAATATGGTTGATCCATACAAAAATCTGGTTGTGCCAACTAGATTCAATAGTAAAATAAAATAGTTCCATTCATACCTTGGCAAAAAAACAGAAACTAGTCGACTATCACCTGATCACTAGCACAAGTTCTGAATGGCTTCTGCTTTTTACTTTTTTGCCAAGATATAAATGTGCCATAAGAATTTACTTCAGTATCAATATCTGTGCCTGATGTTAAATTAAATGTGTGTGCGTGTGTGTGTGTGAGTGAGATATAAAATAAGTTATATCTACCGTTTCTCTGAATCTATATATAACTTCTTTATGTCGGACTCGGTAAGAGGGAAGCAAAAAATAAAAATCTGATTAAAGTTGTTCTGAATTTCATTAGCTTTCGTTAAAATAAAAAATAAAAGTAAATAGTTCCGTAAAACGGAACAACTATTTATGTGGTTGCTGTAACCAAAGAGCAATGGCTGAGTTACTTATGTTGCAGCAGTAATAATATATGGTTAATACAAACACGGCTCATTACGCGGTAACTACAAATGTATATTTATACATTCAGAATCAGTTTTCACATGTATACATCTCTAGCTGTGCGCGTAGTGAATTGCTTTTGTTTTCTAACATCGCTGCTTTGCAATATAGCATTAATTAATGCAACAATATCGATATTTAACTTGTCTGTGCAAAATGATCCCCTTACTAATTTCTGGTTGCCACAACCAGATCGCAATGCGCAACTTCATTGATGTAGTTGACACACCAAAGTAAGTCAAATCAACCATACACATAACTATTATACAAAGAATGATACAGCTATTTGCTTACAAATATTTTTTGTTAGGTGTACCACATCTCTTTTTTCCACGTAGGGATTATAGTTATTGATTTCTGTAAATTTTAAAATGATTTTCTATTTATTTATTTTACAAGCTCGAATTTTTCAGTGAAAAGATTAAATTTGATTTTTTATTT
>NW_022639499.1:2207112-2209520 GCF_010583005.1 Odontomachus brunneus
TATACAAAGAATGATACAGCTATTTGCTTACAAATATTTTTTGTTAGGTGTACCACATCTCTTTTTTCCACGTAGGGATTATAGTTATTGATTTCTGTAAATTTTAAAATGATTTTCTATTTATTTATTTTACAAGCTCGAATTTTTCAGTGAAAAGATTAAATTTGATTTTTTATTTCAATTTCGCGAAATATTGTTTTTTTTTTAATCTGCGAACCAATAACTATAACTCTAATGAAGAAAAGTAAAATGTATTGATTTCAGATCACTCTTATTAAAGCCAAAATATTTGCCAAGATAAGATATAATTTCTTTACAGATTGAAATGGATGTTAATACTCACCATAAAATCTAATCTTTTTATACCAAAATATATGATTAAATATATTTAATATACATATACATGACAAAATATACTCCCATTAATTTATAACTTTTTACCACTCCTTAAGTTTTATTTAATTTTTACTCCTGTCAGAGTCCTGTAATCACTTAAATCAATGTAGGGTGTTAATCTATCAGAATTTTACTTGGCTAAAATAATCGACAAATCTATAATTCTTACTAATCGCCATACATGTAATCACACGAATATATACGAATATATACAATTATATACGAATATAATAATCAATTGATAAAATTCATTATTAATTGTTGTGCAATCAATCAAATCAAACTTTGATTAATAATTAATTTTATTAACTGATTAAATGGTGATTACATATTTGACGGTTAATTTATTTTGATTACTGATTTGTCGATTATTTTAGTCAAGGAAAATTTCAATCAACTGATATCCAATTCTATGTCGTAATCGATTATCACGCGGACCAATGGAAAACCATTCGCAACTGTGACAACTTGGTGCGCTTTTAATTTCAACAAAGAAAAAAGTCTCGAAATCATTCTACGAACGACCATACGTACATCTATCTGTCGGCACGTTTTCTATCTGAGACGATTTCGGCAGGAGCGAGGCTCTCGACGCTCCTCCAAGTACCCGGGACGATTAATTGAACGGTAAAAAGGATCGCGAAAATTCCACTCTGGCCTCGCGAGTTTGTTCGGCCGAGCAAGATGCCGGTACACGCCGAAGAGCTCGCAACTCGACGCGGTCTATTGTGATAGAGTAATTGCGTTGTTCCTGAATTGTCCGGATTCTGCCGTTGTTTCCGCCACTCGGCCGAGCTTCTCCCCTCCCCCTTCCGCTGTTTTTCTCCTTCTCACCTCTTTTTCGTTTTTCTCTTTTCTCACCCCTTTTCTCATTGTTTTTAATCGTTCGCGGGAAGTTGACTCCATTTCCAAAGCTGTCGGATCGTCGTGAGTGTCTCTTCGCGCGCGTGTCAACTTCTCCCTCTCTCGTCACTTTGGATCTCCATAAATTACCCAATTTTCCGTGCGACGGTCCGCAAAAAATTTCGGATTACAGTCTCGAGCATCGAAATCCATTAGACTAATGAAATGGCATTCGCGTGGGTACTTCCGGCGGTGAGGAGGGAAAAACTCCACATGTATTCCGCGGCATAGTAAGGTCAAATGAAAATTTTTTATGTTCCAAAAAAGGCTACAGCTTCGAAATTTTAACTGACCTTGCAATCTCTCTTTGATTTTTTAACGAAAGCTAATGAAATTCAGAACAATTTTAATCAGATTTTTATTTTTTGCTTCCCTCTTACCGAGTCCGACACAAAAAAGTTATGTATAGATTTAGAGAAACGGTAGATATAACTTATTTCATATCTCTCTCACACACACACACATTTAATTTAACATCAGGCACAGATACTGAAGTGAATTCTTATGGGCACATTTATATCTTGGCAAAAAAGTAAAAAGCAGAAGCCAATCAGAACTTGTGCTAGTGATCAGGTGATAGTCGACTAGTTTCTATTTTATTGCCAAGGTATGAATTTTTCCTTAGGCTATGGCGTTATTTTTATCAACACTAATTACGGGTAGATTCCACAACCAACCTCCATTTTGTTTTTATTAGATAAGAAAAAATATAACTGAATATATTAAGTAATATTTAAATAAAATGCTTACTTACAATCTCTAATACTTTAGCAACAATTTTTCTCAAAAAATATTGTACAAAAACTTTTCTTGAAGTCCTCTCGAGTTCACACGCCTAAGACAAATATTCAGTACACAAACTTTATATGTTATTAGCTTAAAAAAGATCTTATTAGCTTAAAAAAAAATTGTTATTAGCTTGTTATTAGCTTAAAAAAATATAGACTGATATGAATTCACTAAACCTTAACTTATATTGTAATGATAAGGTCAATTGAGATACGATGTCGAACATTGATGCGGTCGAGCTGCAATTAATCGAGCTATTCCATTACAGTTGACGACTTGTGTGAACTTGGCACACCATATTTAAAAATGTGACATTTTTT
>NW_022639500.1:0-207 GCF_010583005.1 Odontomachus brunneus
TGACTTGTGCTAGGCTAGCACAACTCAGATATGCAATTCTGAGACGATCTAAAGTCTAGAAGTCGTGATTAATGACATAAGTTTCGAGCGCGAAGGGCCGCGGTCAAGAGTAAAGTGCCCTTTAGATTATTGTGCTGGCGAAACTGAAGCTTGTGCTGACTTGTGCTAGGCTAGCACAACTCAGATATGCAATTCTGAGTCGATCCA
>NW_022639500.1:217-10505 GCF_010583005.1 Odontomachus brunneus
CAACTTAGCACAACCTAGCACAATAAAAAAAATTTCGAAAATCAAAAAGTGAGGGGCTACCAAAAAAAACGGTTTTTTCCATTTTTCTCGCTCATTTTTCGTATTAAAAATTTATAATTCGAGCACAATGTAGCACAAACCTAGCACAAATCAGCACAACTGTCAAAATTAATAAATTCGAAAAGTGGGGGGCTAACTTCATACAGGCGACGAGAAGTCTTCTCGTCCCTCGTGTCCCTCACGGCGTGAGGTCAGAAATGGCCGACGGAAAGATGACGCGAACGAATTGGCGCTGTTTTTTACTCGACGAGAAGTGTTAATTCGTTCTTTCGACGTTTTTTCCTCCTCCTCCTCCTCCTTCTTCTGTTCCTGTTCTTGCTTCTCCGTCGACATCACGGCGTGATACTATTTTTTGTAACATTCCGGTCGCGGTGAGCGACGGGGTTTTATTTATCTCTAATTTTTTGCTTCTCCGCTGACGCGTGAGACGTGAATTCCCCCGGCAAATTAATACATTAATTTGCCGATGACGTTATTGGCCGGCCTTTCAAATTCTATCGGCGAACGAATCACTGTCGCTGTCGAATTTGAATTAAAAAACAAGTTAAACGAGGAGTTGGACGTGCGATACTGTGCTTTGTAAATGGAATGGGAAAGCACGCGCGGAAATATTACATTTTCGAGTTTTATCCGGCGGTTATCATTTACGATATTTTTTACGATATTCTCGATACGTTTAGTTCTATAATAAAAACTTTTTAATTACGTTTTCGGTCACGTGTCTGCGCTTGTATATGTATATGTTTATATTTGTGTAATTGTGACCTATGCGCGACTGTGTGTTACATTCGTTCAATTAAAAACGAGATACCGCATGAAACGTCACTATAACAAAATATTCGTTACAATTACTGCGATGGTGGAGAATACGCATCAGAAGAAAATATTTTGTCGTACAAATTTGATGTGTATAAAGTTTGCATGCAAATGCGCCAATAATACACCGAATCAAATGTCGTAATTGAACTTGCAAATAATATGGAGGTAGATACGACCGCTTTTATGGAAAGCAGGAGGCGACGTGAAGTAATCAAGTGTTAACCTCCATTTGCACATGTTTGTTTCGCGTATAATCTCGGGCAAGTGCAAGTGGACAAAATTGCCCCATCAACGTAAGAATATCTGTGCGGTGTATTCTGATATTGTTTATTTAAACAAGCAGGACGAGGTCTAATTTGCAGCAGACCCAAAGAAGAAAATGAAACCGTGAAATAAGGAAAAACCACATATGTTCTACTACTATTGAATACAAAGGAAAACAGAAAATTTAAGCTCGTATTAATAGTTGTCACCTGAAACTTGTCTCAAGTAAGATATTCAGATTTTTACTTAGAGTTAGATTTAATCCGCATAGAAATTTCCCAAAACTTTCCGTAGCATGAATGCACCTTTGTGGAATAAAACAGGAAAATCCCATTTTTATATCAACTATTTCATTCGACACAGAATAATAAATACAAAAGTAAAATATTTGTAAAATATTTTACTGAATAAGGAGATTATTTGGAAAGACAACATGTTTTTATTCTAAAAGCCCTTCAAGATAAATCTAGAAAAAATATTGGGAAAGCCTTGGGTTTCTTCACTCAGAAACGTACGTTTGAGACATTATATTTTTTATTAGAATTATTTTGGAGAATCAAATTAGATTCCAAATAGATCCCAAGAAATTTTGGGAAACGCGGAGAGTTTTTCAGCTGAATTAATATATGCGATATTTATATCGGTAATTGAGATCCAACTGCAAAATTCTCATCTAATTGTGAATTCAAATTTAAGTATCTCACTTGAGAAGAGTTTAAAGTTATAACTATTAATGCGAGCCTTAATCCCAGATTACAAAATGAGCATTCAATTCTCGCGGCGTTTAATCGCGCGATCTCTAGGAGCCGATTATTACGAGAAGAAAATAGAAAAAAGTTATCACGTTCTTAAATGCGATACATTTATCTGAAGTTTTTATTTATTTACACGAAGCGTGAAATGGACTACATGGCGCAAATGTCTTACGTTCTGGAGAGAAAAGAAAAGAAATGCGAAAAAAGAGACCTGGAAGACGCACTGTATCGATCAAGCAACGTCTATTGGAATGAAAGGACGACGAAGACGAGTCACATGGACAGAAAGTAATTACGGCTATGGGCCGTCACGCAAAAATGTTTCGCCACTCGCACGAATGTCGTAAGCCGGTGCCCGTAGTAGTTTTCCGGCGCTTTGCTCCCGCGCGTACTCTCTCCTTCTACGTCTCTCGAATTCCCCGTCGAGCCAGACGAATGAAATTAAGTTTCCGGTATCGTTCGAGCTTAAACGAGCTGTGGATTTTCTCGCTTCTCCAACGTGTTAGTTCTTCTCACTTCGGAAAGTAGTACGTGGCGGAATTATTCTTGAGGGAACCTGGTTGACTTGGTCGCTACTTAATCTAACTTTATGTTAAATAAGATTTCACGGGAAATATTGTTAATGGGGAGTTCACTCATTTTCTCACGATAAGACGCACTTTTGAAGAAAAAGAAAAAAGACAAAGAGGAGGAGGAGGAGGAGGAGGAGAAGGAAGAAGAGGAGGTGGAGGAGAAGGAAGAGGAGAAGAAGAAGAACGAGGAGCTTTATGATATTTCGAATTTTGCAGATAACCCACTTTGATTTATCGTAAACGACCCACCTGTTGTGAGTAACCACGTTAGCCGACGGCCACCGCGGCGTGTGCACTCGTTACTTATTGTATGACGATCATAAAGTGCGCTTCAAACGAGCAACGCGGTTGCAATTACTGCTGTTTAGCCGCGTCGGGTATTGGCGACAGTAAAAACTACCGTGTGCATTCTACTCGAAACGGAAGTTCGCTTTACCTCCTCGCCTTGACAATGAATCCAATTGCCTGAAAGACCTTTCCGGTTTAAACGAGCCATAGATTTACTCCACTTGCCTGCCCGTTCGCGTAGCTCGTCTGCTTCTATCTCCTTAATCGGCCAAGTTGACAGAGACAAAGTGGCGGCGCCGCCGCCGCTGTTGCTTCTAATGCGATGCTAATGAATATCTCGCGGCGCTTCGTCATACGCGATTGCGATCGATCGAAGCTTCTTCTCACCTCGTATCTTCCCGCGTGCTTCATTTATAACAAATAAGAGAAATAAAGATCTTCTAAACGACTATATCTCAATGTTAAATCAAATTGTTTTTCATATGCATAGCGTCCGTATATTATGAACATCTCTCTGTGACACACCCCGATCTCGCGAGCTTTATCCTGATCGCCGAGTGGCAAAGTAACGAGAGTCACGAGAGTTAAGAGCAATCGTATGCCCGCGGAAATTAATAAACCGGGAATATTTTCTCCGTAATCCACTTATGCGCATACATTTATATTTCCCGCGAGAGAAATCCGGATTTTAATTACTTAGCGAAATCCTCGTCTGCGTCGCATCCTTCATAATGTTTCGCCGCGCAATCGCGCTCGGTGTAATTTACCGATGATCGCAATGAGAAGAAAAGAGAAAAAGAAGAGAGAAACTCACAGGTCGCGCAAAAAAAGATGTTCCAGTGGCGGCAGTACGTGTGCGCGCGCTTTAATCTTCTCCTTCCTTTTTATTCTTCCGACGTTCTCTCTTCCCCTCCTGCCCCTCAAGCTACGAATAGTGAAACGCAGGAGAACCTGTGTGCCTTTTGCTCTTTGTTATCTGACAGAATTACGCGCGTGTAATTACGAAAGCGTGTTATACGTAAATGATTCTACGGATTCGCTCAATGATACGTGATTTTTGGCGAAGCGATCATTACAACGATCGTGCGGAGGGATTAGCCGGAATTTCTAACCCGTGTGCACACCTACGACGGGTATGGTTTAAGCCTACGACCGATCGTGCCAGCAGATATTCCCGAGGTATACACGCAATATGCCTTGTGCATGTACTAATCCCTGGAAACGGATCTATTCTGCGCGTATCTGGCACGTATATGGCGCGGTTGGCACTCGTTGATCCGTAATTTGCCGTTCGCGGCCACGCTGTCCAAGCGGATAATAAATATCTAATGCGCGCGAAAATCGTTTGTCGTCCGTTCGGATTCTGTCGCTTTGAGTTACGCGATGCATCGGAGAAAATCACGCGATCCACGATCAGCGAGACGTGGCTGTCCCGTGAGTATTAAACAGACGGGTAGACAGAGAACGATATATGTGTAATAGAATGTCTGTGTGTGTGTTCCTATTAACTCCTAAGCCCTTTGACTGATCTGGACCAAATTTTGCAGAGTTACTTTCCAGGAGTTTGCGGAAAATACCATGGAAGACGGAAAGCTGTTAAATTTAGACACACTACCTCCGATCCTGACTTTATCTGCTTGGCATTTTGTGGTAACTCGGATAACGCCGTGCAATTTAAACTAGTCGTCGATATTTTCAACACGTGTTACAATTTTTATTAGTGATTTTAATTATGATTGACTTATTTTCCAATAGAGGTTTGACACAAATACATCCACATAAACGTATTTAGATTAAGTATCTACGTGTGTCACTCTATCATTCCTAAACTCTTTGACCAACCTGGACCAAATTTTACATAGTTATTTTCCAGAAGCTTGCGGAAAATATAAACTATCACAAAATCTGAACACACCACTCCATCCCCTTGATTTAATCCACTTGGTATTTTGTGATAAATCCGAATGTCATATAATTTAAATTTTTTAGTGTTTTGAATTATTAACTTGTTTTTCTAACAGATGTCTGAAATAGATTCATCTATATAAACATATCTATGTCACAAATGTACTATAGAAATGGATCCTGAGAGGTTTAAAATATATATGTCCTAAAAAATGTAATAGATTTATCAGAATGGATATCTAAATACAAATATACGGAGAAAATATTACAGTTGATATTTTTTTTATATAAATTCTTTTTAACTTTACAATGTTTTTTACTATATATGTTAGTAGAGCAGGAAAAAATAATTAATATAAAAATATAGTAAGTAGCACATGTAGTAGTAATTAATATAAAAATATAGTAAGCAGCATATATAAAAAAGATGGTCTGTTACTCTACTATAAAATTATACAACAATCTACTAAATATTGAATATTACATAATAATCTTTATCATAAAGTAATCTTCTATACAGATAAATATTAGATCCATTCTGACAGATTTTTCAGATGTCTGAGAATAGATATATTGAATCCCAGATTTATTTTTGGTAAATATTTGGAATAGACAAATCTACAATTAGATCGACACACCTGAGATGTGCATATAAATATCTAACATATAAATATCGGAGATGCATCGGCGCGTCGCGACCGCCAAGACGCGCGTTCGTTCTCGCGCTCATTCATCATGTCGCGCTGCGAAAGTCGCAACGCGAGTGCTGTTTCCGAAATAAGAGAGTGCGCGCACGCACGTACGGACAAATTAAAAATCACCAAGGTGTAAAGTGCGAGCTGAAGCGCGATCGATATGGATTTAATTAAAATCCAGCCACTCGAAGTTTACCGTACTTGTTCCGCATGGGGCGTTTCAATATACACGCAGATATATCTCCGTGCCGGCTTGGCCGAGCATGACGATATGTGCGGCGATATATCCATTTATCGCTCGCAGTTATGAATGTTCGATATCCACGCGCGGACATATGAAGATAACGAAAGGCACCGATAGGCTACGGCAATCCGTCTCATTTTACGGTATGCGTCAGCGTGCCGATTAAAAAGCCAGATCCTCGCGATTCGGTAACGCGGCCTATTCAGAGAGATCCTTTGAATGAAGACGAGGCGCGCTTTCATTGTTGCATGCATTGTCAGAAATTCTGGTCGAATAATTGTTTTGTCAAAAAACATCAACAAATTATTTCTGTGTACTTGACACACTCCACTCTTAGCACGACGATCTATGGTATAATCCGATCGCGCGAATGTTTGGCGAATCAACAAAAACGCAATAACGCAGACTAACGGAGTTTTGCGAGACTGTTTTGTCGAGAGCGCGTGCATTATTAAACGCGTTTCGTGCGCCATTATTAACGGAGCAATTAATTATTAATGCAATAATGTTCACCGCATTTTCTGTGACCCTTCGTCCGGAATTTATTCTCGCGGAAACAATGGGGAGAACGGGGTAAGAGAAACGATTTGCTTTTGGCCGAATTAATTAAGCCAATTTTCGACGTGTATATGTTAACGGTCGATAAGTGAGATCTTGCAGTATGCGGCGGGGCAAGATCAGTTTAATGGTTTGTACCCGGTCACCGCATTGCTCGGCACAGTTTGCCGTGTTAGTAGGCCGTGCCAGGTTTCGTTTTGCTCAAGGAGACAAATAGCGCTCGATAATCTTGCTCGACGCGTTGTCGCGCGCAGCGTTTCGCCAGCGAAATATCTTTTACTCGCACCTACAATTTCTCCCGTATTTGTCAGAAAATCATTGACGTAGAATATCTCTGTTTCTCAAGTGTAAAAAATGTATATACACGAAATATACGAAGACAAATCGACACGATTACTTAATCTTTCCTCTTTATAGATCTCTCCTCTTTAATCGGTTATTTAATTCATGATGCTATCGCGGGTCCTGATAATAAGGTTCCCTAATTATTAATAATCATTACTGATAAGGATCTCTGATTGCCACGCTGCGTTACGTTATTTAACAGGACTCGATAATATTATTGTGTACAAACTAGATAAGTGAATGGAGTCAACCTGATGCGATAAATTTCTAGACAGTTCAGCGATCATTTAATTCTCTTTATTCTGCTTTACCCTGTCCCTCTCTCTCTTTCTCTCTACGCGAGGATATAACAAGGAACAATCGAGATAACAAATTGAAATAATTAGAAAGGATAGTCGGTTCGCGGTAAGCAGCAGAACGATGCAGAGCGGCGCCGCGGCGATCTGCAAAGATGTAAGGCTGGAGTGGCGGCTTAGCAGCGAGCATCCGACTCGCTTGGGATAGTTCCTAGTCGTAGAAGGCCAATCCTGACTACGCTACCAAACTTGGTCCAGGATTTGCCCCGGGAGATAAGTGGTCCTTGTCGGGTTCGCAAGGTAGAGTGGGCGCCGGAGTTGCGCCCGGCAGGGTCATCGCCAGCAGCACCGGTGCTTCGCTCAAACTCAAACTATCGCCCTCTCTCTCTCTTCCTCCCTCCCTCCCTCCCTCCCTTCCTCTCTCCCTTACCTCTGCGCTAAATCGGTTGCATGGCCGACACCGACCATTCTCCTCTCATTCGCCATCGCGTCGGTCGCTGTCGTTTCCCTCCACCCTCTAGCCTACCCTCCTTCCACCCTCGCCGTCGTCATTACGTTTCCTGGTCCAAATGGGGCGACGCATTACCGCCGGCTTACCTATCATCGTTTCTACCTACGATATCCGCGATTCTGATACCACACGAGAATTGGGCCCGATCCGTCCATTCGCGCGAGTCCGCTCTCTTTCCCCCCTCTCTCTCTCTCCTTCTCTTCCTCTCGCCTCCACTCGCACTATCTACTTGTAACCGATCCTCCACCGCCTGCCTCTCGTAAACGAGCATTTAATTTCATTCGAGACCGCCAATTTCGTCGAATCGACGTAACCGGCGCGTAAACCGTCTTCTCGCGGCTTCCCGAACGCGCCTGTTCTCTTTTATGCATGTTCGTAGCAGCAATTTTGCGAGTAGGAGCGATCACTCGCTTGTACGATTTTCCACTTTTCGTTTCTTTTCGCTACTCTCCGGACGAATCGCGGCTATTTTAAATAGTACACACGGCTGAATGCTTCCGGCAGAGAGATCGAAAAACTTTGCAGATTATTATTTATATTTATCGTTTGCTCGGCAAAATTTTTCTGCGCGCCGGCGATTTTTCCGCGCCTGTGATTTCGCACGAACCACCGGCGATATAAGTTTGAACGTTTGAACGCTTTTGTCGAAACAAGCACGGCCGATGCGCTTACGTCACCGAGAATTTCGCACGATATCACTTCGAGTCGCATCGGTTGACTGATAATCGGTCTGGATATCGGGCAATGTCGCGGTATATTCCGAATGTACACTTGCTCTACTCGCTGACGCAACGGTGCTGACGTTAACCGAGGTGGTCGTCTCTCAACCAGCCTGCCTGCCTGCCTGTCTGTCTGCCTGCCTGCCTTCCTTCCTTCCTGCTTGCTTGCTTGCCTTTGAGCGAGCTCTCCGAGTTATACTCTTGAGAGTTCGCTTTACCGCGTGCAAGTTTGAGTCGAAGCCACCGATTGACCGTATGGCGACCGCGGAATAGGAATTCTGACAACAGCAACAGAAATCAGAACAGCTGTTGCGGTCTGTCGATGTTGACTCGAGAAGGATGTATAGCTTAGCGAGAATACGGAACGCTTCTAGCGTCTATCGAACAATCCGTTCGTCAACGAATCGACTGTCCCGATGACAACGACGACGAAAACGTTGTTGATGCGTTATCTTATCGAGCGATCAGGCAGGTCGGAGGTATAAATAATTAACTGTCGCTCTAATATTAAAACTGACACGGTGCCGTGACAGTTTGACGCTCGATCGTGTATCAATTTGCATGGCGCATCATTACGATACATTACGTTAATTGTATCATTTAATTACATTATATCATTTAATAGTACGGTGATATTAAACTGATGCTTTGAGTCTATTTATAGACCTAAAGGCCGCAATAACGATTCGATTAGCGATATAATAATAATACCGTTTCCAGCGGCTAACTAGACGAGTCATTTAATGGCAACCCATCATGCTAACAAACCATTTTAAAAGGTAAAGAGCGTCGTCATTATGGCGGGAACGCTACAAACGGCTCGGCTAAAATTTTACCGAGAGATAGAAACAACGTACCAGCGGCGGGAGAATGACACTTATTGCATCTCGCGTTATATCGTGCCATTACTTCAAAATCGCGCGGTTCATAGAACGCACGTTTTGTAGAAACGTTACAAAAATATTCTCGATAATATTATATTACTGCGGATTTTTTTTTCAAATAAATAATTAATTATCGTGGTTATTACAAAGAGGATTGTTCCATTTAGCGATTTTTATGTGCGCACGAGCGCTCGGACATCTAAATCCAAACACCCTGTGCAGTACACTTCGGAAGAGGATAGTCCTGAACAATTTTTATTACTCATATATTACACTTCCAAAGTAGCTACAACAAAGTTGGTTTGTTGCCTGATACATATAGGTATGTACTCTTCCGTACTTCGCAACTTTCCGCACAAAACTTTGCCCGGCTACTTCGGCGCTTCTTCCACAAAGAAAGTATTCCGTGTGCTCTCTTTCTTTGCATCTCAATTGTCAGAACTGGTTCCGCGCCGCGAGAATACTCGCCTCCGGGCGCGGAGAAGAGCGCACAAAAGAAAATATACAAAGTTTTTTTTATAAGAAGATGACTGCAATAAATAGTACACGCGAAATTGCAATATTCGTTTGACGCAATAACAACAGCCGCGTCTACTGATTGATCTTTCGCGGAGACTCGTTTCTCCCTCCTCCTTCTCGTTCATCATTAACCGCGCAACCGTTTTAATCTTCCGGTTATCTGCGCCGTGAAATCTCGTGAAAGAAAGAAAAAAAAACAAGAGAGAAAGAGAAAAAGAATAAAGTTCTCGCAAATATTTTTCGCTGAGCAAACAAGTATTACTTCCGCGCATGCTGCGTGTGCGTGTGCGAGAGAGGAAGGAGCAAATTACTATTTGCCACTTCGAAATAAGTTTACGCGCGTTCGTTAGGGAAACCATGATATTTTTGTGCAGCCGTAATCTTCGCCGTCGAACAAGCGCGAATATCTACTTTTGTAATTATCGCTGTATCAAATGTTTGTGCCGGCTGCCGGTGAATCCGCGAAACGTCAGCGTATTTTCCGAAAAAGTAACAGGGTCAAATGTGAATAAACGACTGATCGATTCCTGGCGAGTCGAAGCATCAAAGATATCTCTTTACCGAAATACGTATATATATACAAAGTATCTGACGCAAGACGCGCAATACCACAGTATATATAAATACTTTTTTATATATATTTTTTGTTTAGTTAAAAGAAAATTTAATTTATAAACATACAACGACAGGCGTCGTTATCACAATTTATCTTCTGTATCATGCGTCAATCTTCTTTAATTAATAACTTAAAATTTCACGTGATTACAAAATTATGGAGGAATTTTATGTTTAATTTAATCTATATATATATATATATATATATATATATATATATATATATATATATATATATA
>NW_022639500.1:10515-29569 GCF_010583005.1 Odontomachus brunneus
TATATATATATACAGGGTGTTGAAAAAAAGGGTCAAATATTTTGATAGCAGGTAGTATTGATTAAAATAAGAAGAAAAGGTCTATTTAACATGAGTCCTAAGACTAATATCTTCTAAGATATAAGCTATTTTGTTATTTGAGCTCTTTGTCATTTTCTTATTAGTCGTGTCATCTTTAGAATGTAATGAACAAAAGAGTAGGGGAGAGTGGGGTACAATGGGGATATCTTTTTTCTAGGTACCTTAAAAAATAAAAAATTAACAAAGAGAGATAAAGAAACAATTTTTATTTTAATATGAAATGTAATCATTTATCTTCCATAAAAAAATTGAAGTAAAGAAACTGAATGTATAATAACAAAATAAAAACTTTTTTTTTACAAAAATCAAAAAATTTTAATGCTGACTCAGCATTAGAGGAGGTGCTCTATGTGATTGCCATTCACTCTCACGCATGTTTCAGCCCTACGTCTTATAGAATCACGCACTCTTTCAAATACACCTGGCTGGTCAGAAATTTGCCGACACGCATGGAAAATGCGATCGTGCAGTGTTCGAATGTCATCGACGGGTGTTGAATACACCAAGGTCTTTAAGTGTCCTCATAACCAAAAATCTAAAGGGTTCAGATCCGGGGATCGAGCAGGCCAAACTACTGTACCTCCCCGACCAATCCATTGCACATTAAATGCCTGGGTTAAGTGTCGTCCCCTACTCCTTTGTTCATTACATTCTAAAGGTGACACGACTAATAAGAAAATGACAAAGAGCTCAAATAACAAAATACATAGCTTGTATCTTAGAAGATATTAGTCTTAGGACCCATGTTAATTAGACCTTTTCTTCTTGTTTTGATCAATACTACCTGCTATCAAAATATGACCATTTTTTTCAACATCCTGTATATATATGAAATTTTAAGTTATTAATTAAAGAATATTGACGAATGATCACGCATGATACAGCAGATAAATTGTGATAGCAACGCCTGCTGTTATATGTTTGTAAATTAAGTCAAACTAAACAAAAAAGTTCTCTACTATTTTACAAATGATCACGTAGATTTTTAGTTATTAATTAAAGAACATTGATACATTATCGCCGTTAAGTGCGATTAACCGTTAATCTTCTTTAATCAATAACTCAAAAATCTATGTGCAAAATGATATAGAACTTTTTGGCTCAGTCACTATCACGGTTCATTTACCATATCGCACGTGGTCATTAATCAATTTTCTTTAATTAATAACTTAAAATGTTTGTTCAAAATAATAAAGGAATTTTTTGTTTAGTTTGACTTAATCTGTATGTACCGTGGGATTGCGTATCTTGCATCAAACACCTATATATAGAAAAAAAAGACTTTAGTAGTAGTGAGCGTGTGAACGTTCAACGAACAAAACGATTCTTCCTTTCTCTGTCTATTTCGCGTGTTCCTGCCGCCGTAACAAACGACAATGAAGATTTGCTTATTATGGTGACTAGACATAGCGAATAGTATCTCGAGTGCCCGGTCATTATCGCGATGCGCCTCGTTGTTTCAGCGCCTCTCCGAAAACAGCGCGCCGGAACTAAACTGAGATAACGACGTGCTTTCGTAGAGCTTGCGCGCGGCCTCGCACACGATGAAGAGGGCCCTTCGGGTCGCAGCCATGTACGAGACGGAGCTATGCGAGCGTGCAGCAGCACCCGGCAAAACTACATTATGATTTAATTAAAATCAAACCTCTCGCTCGCGCACACGTGCGCGCCACCGTTTTGAGAAATAATGGGATGAATGGTAGCGTTTTTTGTTATGACACTACGCGGGTAGCCGGACGCAAAACTGTCGGCCAATTAGCGTGTCCTCACCTGCGCCCACCCCCGTATCTCTTTTCCATCCCCGCCCGCAAACGCCGTCGGTCTCACAGCCGCGACTCAATAAACTTTTCCATTATCAAATTTAATTAAAGTCCCGTGCGATGTTGTTGTTTCGCGACGAAACGCCCCTGTAAACCTGATCAACGGGGTAACGATTAACCCGACGGACACGTGGCGATCAGTCGGTGAGACTCCGCGATGCGAATGTCTCTTCTGCAAACTCGCGGTGCCGGCGTCCCCGACTGTATATGTTTCGCGCGGATCACAAAACGATACGTAACGTAACCTAATGCAATGTCAGATAGGGTCAGGTTAGGTCAAATGGTCAGGTCAAGTCTCGTACTGCATAAATGCGTGCGCGCGGTATCAAACTGAGAAAGGAGAGTTTATGTTAACATGAAGTTTGGTTGTAATGAACGGACCTTTGAGCGTTTTGCTCAAAGTAAGTTGAGTTTATGGTTCTGAGAAACAGACGCAGGTACTAGGAACTAAAAGTTTTGAACCCTTCAACCAAAACGCGTTGATTAGTTCAATAAACGTAAACTTCACGTTATGCAACAATCTTTTTCCCCGTGCATAAAAAATTACTGTTATTTTCGATGTCAGCTATACTTCCTCTTGTTCTAAAAAAAAAGTAGTAGTAACAATATACATATAAGGTTATTATCGCTAATGCTGTACAAATATTTACTATAAAAATGGTTCTTCTGATATAGTTCTCTTGCCATGTGATATTATAGTTTCTAAAGAACAATCAGTGTTCTTTTCACTGAAATTCTGTACTTATAACTGATAAGTCTGTTACAAACATTACACTGAAATCAGTAAAATTTTGCTGAAAGGATCAGTTAATAGCAACGACTGTTGCTGATGCATTTTGCAAACGCAAACAATGCTATCGCATGTAAATTGCATGGAAGCGGTTAATTCCACGATTCATCACAAACGTGGAAAGTTGGATTTCGTATAGAGTATAACGAATTTATATACTACAAATTTGGAAATTTTACTTCCACTGATCAAAAATAAGTGAAATGCACGAGCAGATTGTAAAGCGGGAATGTTTTCACTGAAAATCAGTGAACACTCACTGATTATCGATAAAACACTGTTACAGTTTATTGATACAGAGATATTTTTACCGATTCACTTTAAGAGAGTAGTAAAAAAAAAGTACCACTTTTTTCTCTTTCTCAGTGCATTTCGCGACGACTCGTTCCTGTAAACCTGAGGATTCAACAGGGCGACGATCAATCCGATGAGCATGTGGTGGCGAGTCGATGGGATTCCGCGGTAAGATTCCTTCTGCGAACTTGAGAGGCCGATTTCTCTGGCCCGTATGCGCATCGCGCGCGGTCGCGTGGATCACAAAGCGGTAAATGTAACGCAACGTCAAGTCAGGTTTAAACGCTAACATGCAAGTCAAGATATTCTCATGTCTCGGCTTTTGTAAGACGATGAAAAGGGATAAAAATTGCGCGACGTTGAATAACCTGGCAAAACAGGATGGATTTTTAAACGTCGCTTAATCCCGCGAATTTTTCTCTTGGTCATCGGTCGCCACTCCATTTCGCCCGCATCCGCGTGGCTACATTTTTAAGCTTCCTTTTTCCCGCCGCCAGTAATTTTCACGTATTTTTATGCGCGGCCAAAATAATGTGGACCTTAATCTCGCGACAAAATTAGCTGACGATGGGACGTGTCCATACGTTATTACCCGCGCATTTCAGCCTATAGTATCTTTGTGAGTTTGGCTATTATTTTGCCAAAAGTCTACCAAAACGCATTTTCATGAAAATGCTCGCAATGTTGGAGGCTAAGCTTCTCGCAGAGAGGAGCGCAACTCGCAAATATCCCGCGACAAGCACGTTTAATTAAATCTGTTACATGGCGCTTTTTGTACATACGCATTTAATACCATGGCGCTTTCAGCGGAATAAATTGTTATCGTAATGGAATTTTTCAATTCGCAATATATATACCGAGATAATTATATAAAGTACTTAGTTATAAGCACTTTGTGCGGTTTAACGTTGCAACGAAGTATCGATGTCAAAAAACAGTGGACATTTTTGTAACGAAATTTTGCAGCGCGCGCGCACGAGAGAGAGAGTGAGAGAAAGAGAGATTAAAAAAATGTACGCACGGACGACACGTTCCAAATTGCATTTATCGGTAATCATCATTGCCACGTTACGCACGTCATTTTAACAAGGTATATACACCTGAGCAACTTTGCGCGATGTAGCGCACATATATTTCGGCGTCCCATTGGTTTAACTCTATTTTTTCTTTTTTTTTTCCAGCGCGCTCGTATTTTACGAGCGGCGCGACGCGAGCGCGAACGCGGAAAGGGCGCGAGCGGCCGCATCGACTACTTTTTCGTCCCCTTGCACGAAAATTACAGTTTCCGCGGAGTTTCGCCGTTAAGTACAGCCTGCACATCCACGTTATAATGTCGGACGCTTGTGTCCCTACTGACGGAACTTACGACTCCGGTAATACGTTTTCCATTACCGGCGTCCCCCGCGTCGGTGTCGGTGCGAAATGCTCGATTTAC
Organism: Odontomachus brunneus; assembly: GCF_010583005.1. Classification (NCBI taxonomy): domain Eukaryota; kingdom Metazoa; phylum Arthropoda; class Insecta; order Hymenoptera; family Formicidae; genus Odontomachus; species Odontomachus brunneus. The sequence goes on from NW_022639500.1 coordinate 14,936, forward strand.
TCTCACTTCTTCGTCGCGGGCTACAAGAGAGAAACGATCAGCTTTTCCGCGACACACTTTTACTTGGCGACGCGTCGCCGCTGTGTAACATCTGTCTTTACGTATGTGTATGTACACGCGTAATTTCGCATCGTATGAAATCTCCATCGTGGAATCGTGTTCCGGCCGAGTGAATTTCACTCGAGTTACACATGTGCAATAAATTATTAAACCATTCAAGTTACAAATTATTAAATATCAAGCGTAGTAATAATATTTTTTTCCCACACGACACGCACTGCGAATACGATATCGCTAATTTGTATGCTCATTTGTTTGCCAATACGTTTGCGTGCGACTGTTAAATCGCGCAATTAATAATTCGCGATAATTCGCCGACGTGATACGTTAATCGCGCCAACGCTCCCGAATACTGGTTATATCGAGTGATACATTCATGAGGAACAAGTCGCGAAAGCGCAACGGCAACAACGACAAAAGCCAGAAAACCGCCAACAAGGACGCCTGGCGCGTCGAGTTGGACGCGACATCCATCAACGACGATCGCTGGTGGTGTATAGCGACGATGATGGTGGAGACGACGGTCGAGCACAGTCGCCACGTCTCTCTGTTAAACGAGACTGCCGAGGGTGAGAAACGAACGACGCGCGTTTGCTACCTGAGTCGCGGGAATGCGACGGCCACGGTGAAAACGTTGTCGGAAGAAGATCCCGAGAAATGTCCCGTCGTACAGCGTATCTGTCATTACGCAAATGCGCTGCTAAGCGAAAACAACGGCGATCTGTCCGCCTGGCTGATGGCACGGGTCGTCAAGTACCTGATTTATCGCGCCAAAATCGAGCACGGACGGGGGACAAGGGTGGAGCGGGATTTTGAGATCTTGGGTAAATCGAATGACGTGGAATATCGACGCTTCAAGTAAATGACACGCGTTAGACGTTTCCTTTCACATACTTCTTGCTCTTCTCCTCTGTTCTCTTGAGAAATGGATCCTCCTCACCGATATGTAGCAATCGTGCGAAATTTCTGACAAAAAATATAGCGCGTTATTTATTTCGTCGGATCGGCCGACACGTCCACCGCGCATCGCAAATGCGCTCGGAGGGATATTTTTCACGGGGATTTCGCGAGCGGCTCTCCCGGTATTGACTTCCCTTCCGCGATACTCTGAGGCAATCTATATAATGGCACTAATTTCATTACTCAGCTTCTTCGCAGAGCGCCATCGAAGGACCTGGAGGAACTCAGCGTGTCGGGGCTGGGTATGTGTCGGACGGCAAAGGGAGCACGCGGCAACGCAGTGCGAAGGACGTTCCTTTTCACGAGCCCGATCTCTACGTCGTACTTAGCGGCTTTCACGATCCTGATTTGCCCGTGGAACTGTTGAGCGTCGGAGTTCCTCTCACCTGTATATTGCAGATTAAACTCCCGGGCGAGCCGGCGACCGCGTACCGCGCAGCGGACGGGCCGACGTTCGCGAAGAAAACGAGTTTGCCCGCAGATTATCGTGCCGGCGAGCTGCTCGACTTTTGGACCATCACGAACCGACGCTTCTCCGACCCGTCGACCTACCCCGCGTATTCAAACATAGCCGTCCTCACTTTCTGCCCACCGCTATTGCCGAGGAGCTACCGCGGTTTCGAGAAGAGATCTTTCATGCGAGACACATACGACGAGATGTCTCGCACTCTGCGCCATTTGCATCACCTTCACAGACAGCACGCCAATTATCTGGGAAGTATGAAGTTAGAGAAGAGGATCCTCGAGACACGAAGTCCATCGATAGACACTAGGATTTACGAAGACACGCTGAGCGATATATCTAACGAATGCATCGACGTGCCATTGATATTGTGCGCGATGCTCTTGCAGGTCGAAGCCAATCTCGCGGGATCTCCCGACGAGTACTCCTCTGCCGAACGTAACGCGGAGCTTCGCGGCGAAGATACATCGACGAGTCGCGTATCGCAAAGTGAAGTGTGTTCTGACAAAACGTTAACGCGTCTTCGCTCATACCTAGAAAAAATCTATATATGCAATACCGAGAAAAAATCTATTCGTGGGATATGAAGTCTCTTGTGTAAAGTAAAGTGAATAAAGTTTATTTCTGTGACTTCCCACGAATAAATTTTCCGGTATTTTTTCCAGTATACAGGCAGTTTCAATCAACACACGTATGTGTTGTTTTGATCTTATATATCGTCTTTTAATATAACCTCAAGTATCAGCTTTTCAATATTAAAAGACGATATTTGAGCTTACAACATTTTTCCAATACACGTACCTCCCATACAGCACAAATATTCAAAAGACACTTCAGAGATGCCAGAGAGGGGAAGGTATCCTATCGCTTTTTGACGTCTCTAGCATGTCTCCAAGTCATATCCCAGACATATGTACTGTATGGAATGTGTTAACTTAAACTGCCAGAATGGTGTGTTAAAACACGTGTTAACGTATCGTTACAACAGACTTCTTTTTGCAGCGAATGTTTCCGCGCACTGTACGGGATAAACTCGAACGGCTTGATCACGAATATGAACTTCGCGAAAAGCATACCGATCGGTCGTCGCGATCTTCCGATATCGAGCTTACACTGCACGGAGATACTTTGAGCGCGATCGTTCGGCACATTGATCATAAAAAATCGATCGATCTGGTCGACGGGGTCCTACGCATTTTGCAAGATCCACGGATAACGAATGTCTGGCGAGATCATGAGGCGCCGGAGAGATCGAAAGCCGAGATGTACTCTCGTCACTTGGACAGTATCGCTAAAATGTTCGATCGAGAACGGACGGTCAGTCGCGAAGAGATGGCGCATTACTTGCACCTCCTGATGTTCGACAAGCTGATTTTTTCCGGAAATAAACGCGAGGAAGAGACACGATGGACGAGAGGCGAATCGTCGGGGCCGCGACCGACGACGACGAGGAGGAGGAGATCACGGAGCGCGCCGAATCTTACGCCGCCCTCGATGGTAACGTGTAGCTTACGCGGTTCCGACACCGCGATCGATTACGGCGGTTCAGCGGTCGCCGAGTGGTCGCTTTTATTCGCGTTAACCGACACCAGAGAGACGCTGTTGCCGGGATATTTGTACAAGAATGTCTTGGAGCGGAGAAGTTACGAAAGACCAACCATCGAGGAATACGAAGACGTGGAGTTACTCTCGGGGCGAGTTTTTCCGCAGGTCGCTCGCGAGTGTTTCCAAAGTTTTGATCGCTTCGCGGTTAGATACTTCGAGCCGACGGATTCGGCGCTTCTTTACTTCAGCAACAACAACGAGACGGACGACGTTCTGTCCGAGAAGACGCGCCGCTCGTCGAGTATACGTACGCCCGTCCGATTCCACGACTTCTGCAAATACATCGTGCGGGAGGAAGAGAATTGGATGAAGAGACGCGAGATGCGGGAGACGCGCCAATCGGAGCCGACAGGAAGATTTATGAAGGAACCCGCCGAGGTGGAAGACGACGCGATCATATTCGACGACGAGTGCTTCGTACTTCCGGACTCGCTGAAAGCGCGCCATCTGAGGGAGTGGTGTCCGGGTCGCGACAAAATTTCCGAAACGAGCATATCGCCCGAGGACGTCCGCCAGGGCGACGAAATGACGGGAGAGAAGCGTGACGGGGCGCCGATGACGGGGAGCGGAAACGAGCGAGCGGACGTGAGAGTTACGAGCGGAAAAACATCGATGACGGGGAAAAAATCGGGCCGGGAGATAGATGATGCCGATACGGCCATCGCGAAAAAAATTCTATCACCCCGATGTGCCGGGCAAGAGGACGAGAGGGATGGCAAGCCCCGCGACTTCCTCGGTTATGATCTCGGGTGTGTTCGCGTTCAAGTGACTCATCGCGGCGAGAGCTTCTTCCTGAGCGACGGCATCACGGTGCGGATCGAGGTCGACAACTGGCTTTACGGTGACTTCGATTTGCGCGTCGCCGTCGCCCTGCGAGACTGCACCTTGCGATTGTCCGGAGGAGCTGATCGCCATCGATCGCCAAATGCATTTCACTTGACGACGAGGCAGGGGATCGTGCTGGGTTTCCGCCGCAGCGGGGAGCCGGGTATAATCGATACGGGTAATCGGACATTGATCGAATGTTTGTCGGACGACGATATACAGTGAGCAGATAAGACGACCAGACCGACAATTGTCCCGCGAAGGCAATTTCGAGGGAGAAAGAAGGAAAGAAAGAGAGGAGAAGAGAGATAAACGTATCTTCGTGTTTGTTAAATATTTGTTCCCCTTCCCCTCCGTTTTCGCAGCCACAGAGAACATGAGCTACGATCGTCCATGGCGGAATACGGCTTTCGACTTTCGTGCTTCGTGGCCTTCGGGATTATTGATAGAACCAACTATCGGAGCCGGTGGCAAAAATCCATTTTGCATTCGGCAATCGTACGTCCCGAAATGTCCCGCGCGCGCAGGTGCAGCTCATGAAATCCGTCGGAACTTTCTGAGGAACGGAGTCGTCCTAAAGCATCTGGCCGACAATACCGTCGTCATCCTCCGTCCCAACGGCGTCATCGTGACGTGCACGGACTTTGACAAGCCGCGATCGCGCGAATCCGTCGTCGTCCGGCGCACGTTTGCGAAAAGTATATACGAAAATGCGGGACAGCCGCGGCGCCGAGAGTCCTCGAGAGTTAAATCGCGACGATTCCTTTGTAGCCGAGCTCGCGGCCAGAAAGAGCAATTCGGAACAATTGACGGTGTCGAAGGGTAGGAAGGAATATGTCATGGATCCTGTGCGCAACAACGAATCGAACGCGGACGTCCGGCTGTCGCAAAATCGCACGAAAATGCCAGCTGGAAAACGCGTGACTGTTAAGTTTCGTTTCGATCAGAATATGACAGAGTGACTTGTACTCCGACATCACACGAAGAGAATATTATAGTTTTTTCATATAAATTCTTTTCAAAATTTTTACTAGTTTCTAATAATGTGTAGAAATAGATTGTCAGTAAGGTCTATTTTGTCAAGAAACATCGTAAATTTCGCTAGGAATATAGAAAAATTTTGAATAGCACATTTCAATTCCTAAAATATAAATAACACGCGTATAGTATGAAAGGATAATTACTGCAGAATGTTGATCTGTTTCTCTATAAAATTCTATCCGTGTAAGAATTTATCCCATGATCCTGATCGTGGTTGATTCCAATCAGTCACTTAGTTTGTATAAGCTGGTGTTCTCGAGTCAGGTAACAGCAATCAGGATCTTATTAGTAACAAGGATCATTATAAAACTCGATAACGTTATCTTATATAAACCAGATAATTGATTGGAATCAAGCTAATGAGGAGCGTGGGATAAATTTCTAGTCAGGACCCTCCGGCAACAAACGAAGTTTCGCTGACAATAAGTCCCTTCAGCCTTTGAAGCCCAGCTTCATTATTATCCGTCTCTTAATTTATCATTTCAATCGCGCGCGCAAGTCGCGACAAAATCTCGTTAATTCCACGGAGGATCCCGCGAAAGGGGCTCGCGTGTCCGGCAGGCGGTGTTTAATTCCCCCGCGACTTACGTCTAAACGCTTTGTCTTAGAGCAACGGAGACGATTCATTAATAACAGGGTTATTTGGCGCCGGTGAAGTGTTACGGTACTCGGTGGTGAATTACGACGGTCGGTGCTACGATGTGCTGAACGATTTGCTCGTAAGTGAACACGATCGATTGCTCGTCAGGACAGAGTCCGACTACGAGGTCAACGAGATATTCACGCGACGTGCCGACGGCACTGATATGTTATTCCGTTTGAACGGAGAACTGGTCGTCACCTTTCCCGGTACATCCCCGACTTCTTCCGTAGAATAGTAGAAAAGATTCCTAACAAATTATGCGAATGCGTAAATTCTTTATATGGTCTACTAAATTGTTAGAGACGTGGCAGAGAGAAAGAGAAAAGAGAGAGAGAGAGAGAGAGAGAGAGAGAGAGAGAGAGAGAGAGAGAGAGAGAGAGACAAAGTAAATCGTTTCTTTTTCCTTGTAAAGAATAAAAAGTTCCTTAAAAGCATTTAATGTAAAATCCTGTTATCTCGCCGTAACGTTCTTTTCATGATTTTGCAAAGAGAAAAGTTCCGCAAAGTTGACGCAAAGTTTCGCGTAAAAAATAAATAAGCGATAACTTGTGTATATAAAAGTGTCGTTCATTCCTTTCTTCTCATCGCATTTCACTCTAGTGCGGCGCAAGTCGCGCGTGTAATCAATCTATCTGTAAGTGTGACGTTCGATACGCTCCTCTCGCGAATTTCTTGCAGCGAAGCTTCATTCGAAAAGCAGAGTGACAACCGAGTCACTCGGATCCGAGTGATTTTTCACTCGTATAGAGAGAAAGAGAGAGAAAGAGAGAGCGACTCCTCCACTACGAATCGTAGAGTGAATATTTTCACTCGGAATTGAAAAGCGAATCCGACGTGTTCCACTATCACAGGAACAAATTTGTCTTAATCGATTGAAACATCCACTCGTACGAAGTCAGTATCTACTTCAAGCTCGAGTGAAACGCTCACTCTCACGATTCTGAGTAGCGGTATTCTTTCACTATCGCATTGACTAAATTTTCATTCGTTCAGATGAACTTTTACTGCAAGAAATTTCGAAAGCTCATTAATACGTTCGTTATCAATGTCATATATATGCAATACATCGATCTGCCATTAGAGACTGGTATGTATGGAAAACAAAATTTGTTTGAAGAATTTCTGGTTCTTGGAATCGAATCTGATTTGTCAAGATAATAATAACTACACAAATGTGTGCACAAATGCAAACATGCTACGGCTAAGTTTGTAAGCTTTTGTGCTAAAAGCATCATTCTATCTTCCTTGAAAAGATAGAATAATGCTTTCAGCATGGAAACATGTAAGACGAACTTAGCCCGAGTACAGTTTCCAAAAATATAGTGTGATTTACAATGAATGAGATTTTCAGTTTGAGCGCGGTGGCAAATATGTCAATTTCATTTTAGTGTCATAATTCCACTTTCAGACGGCACGCGTATCATCACCGGCTACACAGTCGAAGAGCAGCCGGTGATTTGCGAATGGTCGGAGGACGAGATTCGGCATTTCGGATCCGCGAGGACGAAGGAACACGACAACGGAATCGCGAACGTCGCGTCACCCACAGCCGCTGAATTCCCGCATCGTGAGGATCCACCACCAGCCACATTGCTCGTCGACCACCGAGGGAAACCGACGAGGGGATCGATCGTGACCGACGGCTTTGTCTCGATCTTGTTGACTTTCCGCATGGAACATAAGGACTACGCCACCGTGTCGTACGACCAGTCGGCAGTTACGTGTACTTTATCGATGCCCGGCGATCTTCGTGTCAGCATATCGGGAAGAGGTCATTACGAAGTTTCAATGGGGAGCGAAGTTAATCTGAAGGTAATCAAAGGCGCGCACGTCGGAGACGCGTGCTCGATAACGTAGATGTAATTTCCGCGATAACTGCGATAACGCTAAAGTAACGCTGTGATTTTCACATGCTCTCATCGACCCCTTCAATTCCACGCTCATTGTCCGACGAGGAAGAGAAGAGGCCGACGAGATTGCCGCGGCGGAAAACTTTCCCGTTGCGTTCTTCTGTCGTCCCTCTGGGGTGTTCCGTCGTTGTACTTGTTTCTTGCATTAAGAAAATTACGCGCTATTGTTAGATTCGCGACGACGACGCGGTTCTCTCGAAAGAATGCGCCACTTGCGGCGGAAGATCGATGTCGACTTTCGAGTTTGGCGAGTCCGCCGAAGCGGCTCCGCGGACGATTCTCACGACCATCGATATCCTTGGAAATCTACTCGAGGTTAAAAGCGATGGCGCTACGCGTTATCATCGCGCGAGCCGTGAGCGCGACGGCGACGTTCTTCTCGAAAGCGGTGAAGACAGAAGAAGTAACAAAGAAGAAGACGAGCAGGGCGAAGAAGAAAAGGAGGAGGAGGAGGAGGAAGCAGCAGAAGTCGCCAACTCGGGGCCGAGCTTCCGCTGCAAACACCAACGATATTGCGAGAAGCTCGAGTTTCCAGCGAGAAGTCAATACAGAATTTTCGCGATGAATCGCGATCTGACAGCCTGCGAGTACCTTCATCGATCGGTTAGACGTGAACAAGAGGTGACAGCCGTCTTCGGCGACGGGACGAGTATGATCCAGTATCCAATTTCACGTCGACCGGAACTTCGTCACTTGATTACATTTGTGCCGGTGGAACCGGAGTTAGGATCAAAGGAAATATCGTGCCACTACTGGGTTAGATAATCGCGATAACGTGAGAGAGAGAGAGAGAGAGAGAGAGAGAGAGAGAGAGAGAGGGAGAGAGAAAGAGACGGTGTTATTTCACATCTCTTAATAGATTTTTATATTGCGCGGCTTAAGTGTCACGATTTTTTTGACGCTCGTGATTCAGCAGAAAAAAAGTAACTATAATTTCGTGACAAGATCGAGAGGTACTTATTTCAACAAGTTTGTCCGATTCTTCTTCCTACAATGAAAAACGCGAACGTACCTCAACTTCCTCCGTTCATTGTGTTCGGCATTATTCAGTGGAGAAATAAACATTTTCTTTCCTCTCATTTTTCCCCTCTTCCACGGAGAATTTTCTTGTTATTTGCTCGCTAAACGATACCAAACATGACGAGGAGAGGAAGTTAAGAAATGGGAATGTACGGCCGGACGGGACACGCCTGTGTCAACCTCGACGCAACGGAAGGTCGGCAAATGTTTTATGACAATATGTGCAGGTTACATCCGGCAAACGGACGGATCATGATAGAACTGAATTACCGCGGAGTACTTATTCGTTTCCGCACAACTGGCTGTTCCCCTTTGGCAAAGGAGGTCGTCGAGTTCTCTCTACGAAAAGAACGCGGAACGAAGTTTCAGCAAGGCAGAATGAGCAGCCGTTGCCCAAGTTATTACGGGTGCGCGTTTTCTTCGGCATTAAAGAAGCGGACCGAAGCGTCCTGATCGATATACAGAGAGCCATGGGACGCTATTGGATATCCGTTAGTAAACAAATTTAATATCTGATCCTCCTGAAAACTCGATCTCATTTGAGCGTGTAAAAAGTGACCCAAAGTTATTAAAGTACTTTCGCGTATAAACATTCGCTACGGCTGATGTGCGATCATATTTCTTTCGGATCAGCTAAAACAATCGAGAGAAAAATCTAGCAAAGTTTTCGAGAGACCCGCTGCAACACGAGTATCAACGAGAAATTATTATCTACTATTACTCGGAACAGATTTTGTTCGGCTTTATTTCATTTGTGCCACCCTCCGTTCCCTGATATAGTAGTTGGTTTCGCCGAAAGCTTCATATTACGGGGGTGCGCGTGTACACGAGCTTGCCCAATTCCTGCGATTACATTTCTTCCGAGACTTTGTCTTCTCACCCAGGTGTTCCGTGATGGTGACAAATGTCGGCTATTTTACGCGAGCAGTCGACTCGACCAAGTTGAAAATGATCACGAGAGTTCGGAGAACGGCCTACCACGAGAGCTGGCTCTCGGCCTTAGGGGAAGTATCGACGCTCAGACGTACGTTGGGGGCCTTCGGAGTAAGCTCATTAAACTGAGCGCGGGAGCTCGGCGACAGCCGAGCCGTCTTGCGGAGTTACTTCGACAAAGAGGCTTCGAGAATGAGGAGTATGAGTGGTATAAACAGTGCATGAGGAAACGGATTATTGCACCGTACTTTCGGAACATCGCTGATTCGTGTCACCTGTTACTAAAGGATCTCGTCGACGAAGCGGCACGCGTATCGAGAAATCTCCCGCACGCCGCGGAAAGTAAACTTATTAATCTATAAATAAATGAAAACCTAAATGTATTTATTTCGTCTGTTCACGATGACGAGGAAGAATGGTTTATCAGAATTTAATTTCAAATAAAATTCGAAACTGAGTTTCATCGTATCGCATCGCATCGCGGGACTCACATGCGCGTGTAAATTTTCTCACGTGGCGAAGATACAGTTTCTCCCGACAGACTCTAATCGCGAATAAAGCTTGAGTCGAAAATTTTAGTTCTACATTAATCCTACAAGTTCTGTTGAACTTGAAGGTTCAATGAAGAACACAATATTATGAGATACTCTTACCTTGATGCTGCAAATTACTCTCTGCTGTCATCATGATGAAAAAACTCGATGAAATACTCGTTCAAGAATTATTTAACACATTCGATTATCTCAATATATTTTTTTTCTCAATATATTTTGGTTTTCCAATACGAGTATTCAAATTTTCAACATAAAATATATACACATATATTGAATATATGCATACATTTTGTTACAAGTTTAAAATATATGTATATTTATATAAAGTTTGAAACAACAGAAATATTCAGTATGACGTACGTGTACGAAAATTGGTATTTTTACTTTAATTGAATCTTTAGACTGTGGTCTGCTTGAAACATCCGCGATTCGACGATGAAATTTCCCGATATTTTCTAAAAAATGACGAGATCCAGAGACGCACGATACGATCAAAACCGTTCTTTCGTTCTGTGGAGAAAAAGTCGGAAGAATTAAGCGCCCGAATGCATCGAATGCACAAAACCAACACTTGCAACTCTGCCATTCGTGCTGCACGGTGGCGGAAAAATTCCAAAAAAGACACATTGTGCAAACCCCGGAAGAGGTAACCCTCGGCTGTCAAGCGGTTCGAATCAACTATTATTCAAAAAATCCCGTGTCCTTCATCAAATACTCCTCTCCACTTGGATGTAATGTTCAATTTTACGTTAATTGGCAAATAGATATACACGCAATTGGAAGTAAGCAAAGCGTGTACTGTGTTCGTACAATGATGTACGTTATTCGGTGATTTTTCAACTAGGAACGAGATCAAAAGATGAATTGTAGGTGTCCTTAGCATCTAAAAAGGGTCTTAAATCTTAAATCTTAAAAGGGTCAGGACCTACTTTATGCAAACTCCTTCGATGCATCTTTTTCCGCGAGGGAAATGTCGAAAAAATTGTATGCATTCGATGCATACAAACCACTCGCCAATTGCCATTCACAGTAATTGCACCACTCGGGCGAAAAATCTCAAAAAACGTATACCGTTTGTGCAGAAAAGTTAAGGATCCTCGGCCATTGAACGGTTCCGATCAACCAATTATTTAACAAAGACCCGTGCTTTTCTTTAAACTCTCCTTCCCACTATTTGTGTTACGCTCTCCCGTAGTTTAAAACTGCGCGCCTCAGCAGAGCGGCCTGTACTCTACCATATAATTTGGTCTGCCATAAAAATATCCCTCCGTTTTATAGAAATCATAACGTAATTAATAATGAGCGAAGCGTGGCATTACCTCATGTTAGTATATTAATTTGCAAATATGCATTCGAGCCTGGCAATTGGCGAATATGGCTGTAACGTGAAAACGCGGGAACGATACGTGCTGCAAGTGTTAATTATTATTTCACCGCGAATTATCTACGTACGATTGTCTCAAAATATTTTATCAGAATCTTTAATTTCGCATCGGCAATGTATTAATTGTATAACTAATTTTGTAAATGTGAAATAATATAATAAATGCAAACTGACAATTAATGAAAGATCAATGAAGCTGTAATTATATACTAAATGATGATATACTATAAATATCGGCTAAATTCGACTCGAGCATTTCTTTATTCTCGATAGGTTCGTTAAAAACGGATACCCGCTGTATAATAAATGACACACCTCGAAATCTATGATGTATCGCTGTCCACGTCACGGTGCCCTCCACCTTGGCTTCTGGACCTGCATCTTGGTTGCTCCGTCGTGGCACTTGCACTGACACTCGCGCAAGTACAATTTGATCGGAGAATTGTATGTTAATGAACGCGACGAGATGAGAGTCCGATTAAATAATTCAAGAGTCTACGAAATATTTTAATCAATCAATGGAAACGATAAATAATACACCGACACAGTACATGCGTGCCGCTCTTCGACTCAAGACGCAATGATAACATCTGTAACAGCGCACGCGACGCTTAAAAATCCAGTACGTTTGTTTTGATTACTCGATGTTCGGTTCTGAACGACGCTGTGCGGTGATTTAAATTGACTGTTGGAAATAAATTTTTACCCTCTGTTTTGAAATCGTCGCGTAACGCGTATTACCCTGTTACCCTGCGAACCCCTCATTCATATTACTACGTTTTGCGCAGAATATTTCGTCGACTCTTGAAATGTTTTTAATAGGAATGTGGGTCACATGGTATTAATTAATACGTACATGGTATTAATTAATATTTTTTTCTACCAAATCATATCTACACGAGTGTCAATGTCACGAGTTAGTAATCTGATAATGCATCCAAGAGCAGGATGCTGCATCGGGAAGCCAAGACGGTGAACACAGGAAATCGGAGCATGGGTAGTGATGCATAATATAATAAATTTCTAGATATATAAATATGTATATTTAATATACATATGTATTTTTAATGTACTTCCAACGCCAATAAAAAAAGATTGATAATAACGAGATTACGAAGAAACAAAACTTCGTATCTTACTTATCCACTAATTAGGTGTTCGGTCATTATTTTTTAATTATTTAATGCTTACTAGTTATAAATATATATTATTTTATTTTATTAAATATATTTTATTTGCAGCTAAGTAAATTATGAAATTAATACATTAGTTATTGAAATTTAGAATAAAGATTAAATGCGAATAAAGAATTTGAGATAATTAAATTTTCTTTTCTGAAGTAGAACTTTTTGAGGATAATTGAACATTAAGAAAATGACATTAAATAACTATTTGTGCCATCAAGACAGAACTATACATATAATATACGTAGAGTTCTTCTCGACGGAGCTTACAGGTTAAAGTAGAAACAAAATTTCAATTCTAGGAATAGCCAGATAAGACTTTTATGTTCCGCTACTTTGATTTTCCTTAAATTTGGGTCGTTCTTTCCTTTTTGTTTTTTATTACGTCGGAAAGGTCCTATAAGCATCGCAACGTCTCGAGAGTCATTTTACTCGTCCCACATTCAAGTTTTTATCACCTGGTGATTTCGGCGCGTGACCGGAATACCGAAACGTCGAAGTCGAAAAAGGGGATGAGAGAAGTGGGAGCCGATGTTGTAAGGGAACGACAGTCGCCACAGTGCCATATGCCTCGCACATTACGTAAAGTCGTAAAAATATGACACGCATTTTTACTCTTTCATCGTTCAGGCTCACGCTTCGTCTCGTAAAGATGTGCGTGTACGCCTGTGTGTTTGTGTTCCTCTTGTTACCGCTCCTTTATTTTTATGGATTCATTGGAAATCCTTCATTTGCGTAATCCGCTTGCGTCACTCGTCGATATCGGGTTTCGAATAACACTCATTAGAGATCACAAGCTTTATATACGTCACAGTTTCCGGTTTGTTTCGGCGTAACGATTGCGACGTTTCAAAATTGCTCATTATACCGCGGTAAACAACGGGCCGGTATCGATCGAGTCCGGCACACTGACAGAAAGAGACTCCGTATCGCGGGGATAAGCGGCTCTCTCCGAATTAATTACACGGCGAGATCTGAAACTCGTTACCTCTCGAGCGCTAATTTACCTATCTGTTCCCTCCGCCCGCCCGCGCGTCTAACGACGCCCAATTCCATATATTTTCGCCAGGTATACGCACACGGCTCCTGATACCAGATATCCAGGCTATATACCTATCGACGATGCCTTTGTAAAAACGCGATACAACGTCGTTCTTTTTCCCTCGCACAGAGCTGGAGTCCGTCGGTTTCATTCGAGAGTAGGAACTCACGGCGATACTCCGTATTTCCGACTGGCCGCGGGGACGCGCGTAAAATATTTCGCTCACGTACTTTTAACCTATATCATTTTCCCTTCCGAACGTTATACGACGCAATAGGAAAAAAAACGAGGGAGAGGGAGAAAAAAAGCATGATGTGTGTGCCATATTATAGGTTTTTCCTCGCGTGTAGTGGTCCCACAGGGTTGCCCTCTTCCTTCTAACATACTGACGTCCGCACACGTAACCGTCGCGCGTATTCCACACGATATTGCCGCCTACAACACGATTATTATTCCTTACGTGGCCTTCGAGTTTTTAAACGCGCCGGTAAAGGAGACATTATATTAGGAGATGAAATTTTTACGGTGACAGTAGCTGACAGCTGGCCGTGATATTTGACTCGTTGGGCGAAATAATGACGCTGGTAATAGATAAAACGGCAATGTGTTTGGTCGCGCAATTATTCTCCCGCGAAACGACTCGAGACTCCGAAAGAGGTCTTCTCTCTTCGCATTTCGTGCATAATGCACTCGCGTGCGTGTGTCCGCGAAGCTTTTACGCGCGGCTTTTACGCGATTCTAGAACGAAAACCGGGAAACGGAAAGCCGAAAGCTCGTGCACGGACCGCTTGTTTTCCCATCCCGATTTCGTGTAATGTTCCTCGCGCGAGCGCGGGCGTTCGCGCCGCTTCTGGTTACGACAAAGAGCCACTTTTGTAACGCATCGGCAATCCGCGAAAGAATAATGTCGCTGACTGGTCTAGCGTAGAGATCGTAGTCGAGAGGACAGAGAGAGAGAGAGAGAGAGAGAGAGAGAGAGAGAGAGAGAGAGAGAGAGAGAGAGAGAGAGA
>NW_022639500.1:29579-39911 GCF_010583005.1 Odontomachus brunneus
GAGAGAGAGAGAGAGAGAGAGAGAGAGAGAGAGAGAGAGAGAGAGAGAAAGAGAGAGATAGAGAAGAGCACCGTGGTACCACGGTATCGCGCAAATATATCTATCTACTCTGGCTGGGTCTCTCTCGCTGGCCGTGTGTATACGGACGTTTACGTATCGCGTTATTGGACAAAAGTTGCACCATCGGTTTTAGACGCGACGCGATCTGATATATCGCCGGGGACGGATTTTTCGTTACGAGAGGGAGAAACTACGAGACGGGTCATTTTTCTTAGACTGCAGCTGGATGTCGTAACACGAAAAGCGTTCTCTCCCCTTGCCGGCACCTTGCTCCGACTCTCTCTCTCTCTTTCTCTTTCTCTCTTTCTCTCTACCGTCTCCATTCTCCCTCGTTCTCCTTTTAAGACAACGAAATATATGAACTCTATACGCTTTACGAGGCAACGGATTGCGAATCGTTCTGATCGATGCCTCCCGGTGTGGCTAAGTATGACCAGCGGCATTTACACGGTGCACGGCGTCGATCTTTGTTGCCGCTCGCATTACAAATGTATTCCCGCGGAATACACGGAACGCTCCACAGCTCCGCAGCATTTGCTTCGACAAATCGGGAACGATAAGCAATTTTCAAGCGGACCTTCGTTTCCGTCCTTTTAACGAACGTGTTTCGGGAGCAACACGCCTGGACGCGCGCGCTGTGCACAAATGGAATCTGCAAACGCGCGGGACATTAAAACTTCATTTCGATGTCTGTATAGAATTATCGGTCACGAAAACTGTACGGGGCCGTGCCGAAGTTAATTATGAGCATATTACTGATGCGTTAACTCTCCGCACGCGACGACGAGCGGCCGCCGAGTGGCGCGCAGGGAAAATATAACTTGCGATGCATATTTATGCGCTTTTGCGTGTAGAATTATCTTTTCAGTTTCGAGTCACTCGCGCACACGCGAGTGTCAATTCGCGAGCGCGAACGCGCGACTGGCGCCGCACATACATACATATTTGTACACGTGTTATTTACGCGTCCGATCGATATCGTGTTAGCTATATTATGTAGTCAAGCTCTGCGCGTGATATGATATTAAATTTGCGTATAACCCATAAAACATTCATTTGCGAATTTTCATTGTTTCAGCCGGCACTCGTTATTATTTAAAGCGCAATTTATCAGCTTTACGCTCATTGTTAGGGAATATTGGGCGATATCAATAAAGCCCCGTCATATAATTTAATCTGGCGTTTATAGATTCCAAATACACATTTTAATTCATATACGACAGTCTGGAATGAATCTCACGCTGCGGCGACGTAAATCTGCACTGGTGTGGGAAGAAAGAAAGAGAGGGATATAAAAAGAGAAAGAGACAGAGATACTGTTACTTATTGTGCGTTCCATTTTCCTCTGTTCTTTTTAAAGTTGCGCGAATGGTTCCATGGATATACTATACTATTTATAGTACGATGTACTATATACGTTTGTAAAAATGTGTATCCTATCGGATTTCTTACCATCGTGAAAACCTGCATACCTTTTTTTTCGAATGCAGCGAAATGGTGGCGCGGATTGACAATTCTGAATTTAATAAAAAAATTTTGTAGTACGCTGAATGATTGAAATAAAATTAAAAAAAAAAAAACAGATAGTGTGTGTTGTGTGTGTTTCATGCCTCAATGCATATATCGAAAATTATTGTTCTAAGATTGATGTCATGAGTGACGCGATATTTACGACGTGATCAGTGGCTCATTAACAGCGCGATAATCGACGGAGGCAAGGCAAGACGCTTTCAACGATCTGGAGTGAAAG
Source organism: Odontomachus brunneus (assembly GCF_010583005.1). Taxonomy (NCBI): domain Eukaryota; kingdom Metazoa; phylum Arthropoda; class Insecta; order Hymenoptera; family Formicidae; genus Odontomachus; species Odontomachus brunneus. Next base: position 31,390 of record NW_022639500.1, read on the forward strand.
AACGCTAATTCAATCCTCGAATTGCTTTCTCAATAAAAGAAGTAAGAAGTATCGGAGTTGAACTTGACGATCAAGAAATAAAACATACATCGCGCTAGCGCGCAAGTAGAGTTCTTCCTCTCTTCCTCGAGTTAATTCGGGCACGATAATTAGAGAGCTAATTTGCTTATGAACACGGGTGCGTTTTCGTGTCCCATCCAACTGCTCGCTCTTCGCGACGCCGCTCGATGCCTAAGCCGATTAATTTTTACTATCCCAGCGAAATAATGGCGCCGTTGCGGCAAAGGGGTAATTCACTCGCCGGTTATGCTGGGTGATTACTTATCTAACTAAAAAGCAACGACACGCGGGACACCGACGTCGTTATTATATCGCGTCGCATTGTTCTTAAGCGCCCCGCAAATTGAGCGGCCCCGCGGAAACTTTTCGGACAAGCGCTAAACCGCGCGAGTGTTAATAGGTTTTTAATGAGTTTCGAAATAAGTTTCCGGATTTAATAGAATAAAAGTATGGCCATAGACTTATAGCTGGATTTAACGACGCGGTATTTTAATTAAACAGTTTGCACCATGTTTTCTTCCGACGAAGGAGGCGTTACAGCGACGGCGGGTATGAGCGCGCGAACGAAGGAACGGAGAATTTACAGCGTGTCGATTAACAGATTAACGGTGGACGTTTGTTCCTTCCGCAGCAACGAGGCTTCGGTTGCGCGCGAAACGAAGGCAATTATCGTCGCTTGGCAGGACGCTGCGCGAAATCGCACGAGTGCGCTGGGAGCACGTTTGAAGGTAATTAAGCGAAAAAATTTATTAGAACGCGGTGCGGGTAGGAGGGCGTGTCGCTGCGAGTGTCGTCATGATTGGTCGGGAGCGATTAGATCTCGCGCGCTCTGGTATCGGCGCGTCTGGCGCTTCGGCGGTAATCTCGTCAATCAAAGATCCAATAAAATGCGATTTCCGCTGAAACTAGGACTTTAATGAGAATCCGATTTGGAGGTGCAGCGATAGTTTCTCATTTGCTTCCAGCGCACGTAATAACCGCGCGCGCCCGCTACCCCCGCTTTTCTAGGCGCCCACGGTCGTTCGTGCGATATTCCGGGGAACTACCCCCTCGTGGCTATACACGCCTCAACCCCCGAGAAAGAGTACACTCGACCGCAGGTGAATAAGGGATGAGAGAACGGGGGGTTGGGATTTCTGGTGAAGCGACGGCGACGGAATCGCTCTTTGCGAGCTTGGCGCCTATAAATTTCCGGTAAGTTGAACAGGAGGCTTTTTTTAGATTGCGCGTCATCAACGAAAGAGGAAGAAGGAGAGAGAGCGAGAGAAGAAGGGAATACGAAAATCGCGAGTATGTAAAGCCGAGATTCCGATGGATGCGAGGAATTGCCACGATGTAAACATCGTCGTCGTCAAAGTGCGGGAAATGTTGAAGAATCAATCGTCGGTGAACTATCGACGACTACAGCGGTTTGATGAGAGCCTCGTTTCAGCCCCGTTCGAAAAATTTCTGCACTGGATCCTCGGGCGCGTCCACGATTTCTAACGCGAGGAGATGTCGCAGGGTGAACGGTTCGCGGCGAGAAGGTTTGAAACTTTCCGATGAAAACGCTTCGATGTGAAATAATACGAAAATTTCGTCTTACCATTTTTAACTTATCGTCCGCGTAACGAACGCTTCACGGCTCCCGTGCGCCCTTCCGCCTTAATATCGCGCCGGACTTTTTCTATTTTAACCTCGTCTACCGTTGAAGTAATATTTTTCATATCTCTCTCTTTCTCTCTCTGATGATTTTATGTTTGAAAACCTGCCAGAACCTTTTTATATTAAACGTAACGATTTCTAGTTGAATAATCTATATGTATATAAAATAAAGAATGTCTGTATGTTCTCTATACACTCTTTGATCAATCTGAACATTTTGCACAATTACTTTCTAGCACACTACAGGAAATATAGGTTATTATAAAGCCTGTACACTCCATCCCTTCATTCTAATTTCATCCCTTTGATCCCTTTATGGTCAATCTGAGCGCGACGCCGTATATAGTCTTGGCTAGTTTTAAATAATAATTATTGTCCGGCTGACCATGTGTGTGCGCGCGCGCACGCGCGTACATTTGTGTGCGTGTATATCTGTGTGCATGCGCACGTGTACTTCGTAATGGCGAATAAACACGCGTTTTAAATTATTCATCGCGATCGAAAAGAAATAATAACGAGGAAATGCATTTATTCATTGGCGATCGCGCCCGATCATTATGTGGACGAGAGAGCTTTTATTGCGCTTCGCGCGCTTTATAACGAGCGCGCGCGACAAAAATGACGAATTCCCGTTCGTTCTCGTCACGCCTGAATTCTGAATACATACTACATCGCGGGTCCGAAAGAACTTAATCGTGTGAATCGAACTAAAACATGGGGAATTGCATCGATAAATTTACGACGGTCTGAGTCGATTCCAGAGTTTTAAATTCCGCGTTATTGGCGAAAGGTCGCGGGCGTTCGGATTGCCATCGGTAAGGTGGTGAATCTGAACTGAACATTACGTGGAATATAAAGTCGTCTCAGAATGTAAGCAATTTCATGCAGTCGCCGTTACAACGTTACAGGCGCAGAAACTTCTCCGGGAGCAATTAAATAAGCGCATCCTGCCTGTAATGACTCTGTGGAAATTATTAAAGTTTTCTACATATATACCTCTCTGTGTCCTTCTCTCCTTTTCTATCTCTATATATATATATATATATATATATATATATATATATATATATATATATATATATATATATATATATATATATATATATATATATATATATATATATATATATATATATATATATATATATATATATATATATATATATGGGTGTGTGTGTGTATTCCTTTCTCCCTCTTTCTCTATTCCTGTCTTTCTGAACTTATCCTCGCGAAAATTCATAATATTTCATAAGTAATCAGAACTACGTCGAATGAAAACTTATTACGTAGAACCGTATGCGAGACATATTTCGCTCGAGGAAGAAGGATAAAGAGGGAGAGTAACTATATGTCTCATTAATTTGATAAAACTTAAATGGATTCCTTCGAGTGAGCAAATCCCGCTCTGAATTATTCCGAGTCCTTCTCTTTCGCTTCGATTCCATTTCTACAAATCACGGTTTGTATTAGGCCGGGGTTCGTAAGCTCGGAAAATTGCAGTCGCCTCGGCGCCCCTAAAAACGTCGAGACATGGCCAGAGAAGGCAGCAGTTCGATAAGTAGGCAACAGCTCGATAAGCCAACTAACTAACGAACAAAACTGTACATACAAGACGCCACGAGTATTGTTTCACTTCATGTTACGATTTCGCGACGGTGCAGGAGTCACGGGCGGCCGACAGTGTCATCATCGAGTCACCGTAACTTTCAGCCTTGACAATGCGCTACTAAGCGGATATACAAGAGCTCGCGAAAACGCGAACGATCGATTTGATTATTTTCTAATTGGAAACAAACAAAAGTCCCCCCGCATACTATCAGGACTTCATGGGACTTCGCGGGAAGTTTCATCGGTCGGGAAACGCGGTTGGTTAACTTTCGAGATCTTACTTTTCCCTCCCGCTTTACCATTCCTACCCTCCCTTCCCCCTTCTTCGCCTTCTCACCAGCCGGTAAAATAAACAATTGCTACCCGATGAATACGATGGATCGATAGCTTCTCGAGTGCTCTTGAGATTGAATAAATTCTATCTCGATAAGAAAGTTCTGACTTCTATCGAACTTCCGCGCCTGGGCTTTTAAATAAGGGTCGTTATCAGTCTAAGTATTCTATTTGTGGGAGGGTGTATTAGCAGGAAGGGAAAAATAGGCCGACATAAAAATCAGGAAAAAAAGAGCCTTTATAAATTTTTTCAACGCAGACGAATCTTATTTTATCTATCTATCTGTGTTAATATCATTAATGGACTACGCTGTTATCTTCCAATATGTGTCTGTGTGTATGTGTGTGTAAGTGAGAGAGAGAGAGAGAGAGAGAGGGAGAGAGAGAGAGAGAGAAAATCTTGCGAACATCATCAAAGAGCTTGCTTAAAAAACGAAACAATTTGCTCTTTGATTGCACAACTCTGTTAAAAGTACTGATCTATCAAACGCGTTCGTGCGCCCTGCAAAAAACTTCCGGATTCCCCCGGCAGAGAAGACGTCGAATTTATCGAAATGAGATCTTAACAAGAAGACAGTAACGTCATTGTACGTCGGCATAATAGCCCCTCCCGATCGCGCAGTCGACGGTTGATTCTCGTCGCGCAGGAAGGAGTTCCGATAAAACAAAGCCAGGTGTGATTGGCAGGGAAATCGTTATCGAATAAGAACTCGTTTCAGCCTGTCCCGATAGAGGCGGCGGCGGCAGTGGCGGCTTACAGGGGATATGTCGTGAGACCTGAAAATAATTCCGTATGTGTCCCGGGGCAAGCCACGTGGGAGCAGATAAGGCTGGGCACGGTAATAAAGACGATTGTCGATAAGCATCCATAAAAAAAATCATTCGTATGCAAACACGCGCGCGCTGCCGACGCGGAAGGGAAATATTTCTATCATTTTCGGGACGGCCGCTCTTCTCTCCTTTTCATTCCTTATTTTTCAGAAATTATGCGAGTATGTCGAATTAAATGTGATTTTCAATATGGCGTCCCGGTATCGGATTATCTCGATGTTCCGGACATTTCGCGAATTTCATGTAAGGATGCGTGTCGGGGAGGAGGTTGTTGCGATTCGCCTTATCCTACCCGCATGGCGCGTCTGTATTCTTCTGACACGTACGAATTATCGGACGGAGATTAGATACGCTCGACGGTTACATTCTCCGGGTCTCTGAAACAGCATGGTTCAACCACGAGTGAACGAGAGCTTGCACACGCGTGTGCAAAAAAAGGAAAAGAGAAATTAAAAAACGTGCGCTGCTTAGGTTCGCCCCTCTTCGTTGTCGTCTGATCCCTCCGATTAGCGCGGAGCGCGCGTGCGCTCATCTCGGAATAACAAATTGATTTTTATTTTACTGCTTTTTTTCGCAGCTGGAGAGTGAAACGACAAAGCCATACGTTTCATTTTATAACGCGATAGCAACTGCAACATTTTCCGTTGTGTTTGTACTATTTCACGTGACGGCTTGGTAGCTGGAAAATATCCCAAGGCAATGTTTCCACGTAAGACTCGCTGACAAGCGCAACAGTTAAATTCTGACTTGTATAAATTGTTGCTATTTGCTCTATTCGTGATTGCAAGACGCAAAATAAATATATATATTTGTATATACACGACCATGATAATACACGATAAAAGTTTCTTTTTCTTCTCTCTCTCTCTCTCTCTCTCTCTCTCTCTCTCTCTCTCTCTCTCTCTCTCACATACACATTTTATGTTATTTTAAGCAACCTGCTGACGCTCGCACTCGACGTTTCAACATAAACGTTAATTTGAATTAGTTTATTGTTCCAGTCCCGATCACACCTGAAGAGAGAGGGAGTGAGAGAGAGAGAACTGTTTAGGGCTGCGCGTGGACCGACTTTTCTTCTTAAGCTCATCGCGAAGATGCATTTCCTTCAATCTCTTTAAAAGCGCTGTTATTAAACGATGTCACGATCCTTCGGGAGGAAATCGGAAGCGAAAGGAACTTATCACACGCGCCGAGATATTCGAGAGTAATCTTACCGATCAGTGATCCCTTCGGGAAGACGAGCCATACTCGTCAATTAACGAAGGAGCGCGTTCTCGAGTAGAGTTCTTCACCCGTGAAGGTGTAGCGACGTGACGTACAGAGACAGCTAATTTCCCGCTTCTTCTTTGTCGTCGTTGCGCTTCCGCGAGAGCGCGCGCGCGTACGAGCATGTGAAACTGGGACGCGAAATGTAATTCCGAGGGAAATCGGGCAACTCGTTTGCCGATCGACTTCGACGTGACTCACTGTTCAACTGCTACGTTTCCCTTTCTTTTCTCCTTCACGGTGTGCTCGCTCCCTCTCGTGCGCTCTGTACCGCGCTACAAACGTCGGACCTTCGTTACTTAAACTAATTGGGGCCTGATTAATTAGGGAACTTTGGTTGAATTACAGCGCGACTCCACGCGTCGTGGTCTACGCCGGGAGCCTCGAAAATGCGAAGAGTGCTGCGGTTCCGCCTAGCGGCGCTTGGCTGCGAGTTACCACAGCCACGAAAGGATTGCCGAGACAAAGAGGGCATTTGACGGACATTTAGCTAAGTGAGGGCTAAAATAGTTTCGTAGCTGTCGTTACGGTAAATTCGATAGTACGCCCAAAGTAGGCTAGCGATGTCGACAAACGAGATCAGTCTTTATTGATTAATGATCGCTTGGGAGAATAAAGAAGCAAAAACCCGAGTAATCTTGCTTTCACACTGATTCTGCGAGTTTGATTGAACTTGAACAATCTGGAGAATCTCGAGTGGAGAATCTCGAATGGAGAATCTCGAAGTATAACACTGCATAAATCATTATCTCTCACTTTGATGCTGTTTATACCATCTTCACACATTTTCTCTCTCTACGTATGCATACCATCTCTATCACTTTATCTGGAAATAATTTATCAGCATTTAATCTTTATTTATAATAAGTAATGTGTCAATTATGTTATTTATTCAATTTCAGAGTATATGTGTGTGCGGTAAAAATAATCTAATAAAGATTAAAATGGTGAAAAAAAAGATCAAAATTTTCATAATCTCTTTTTTTCTCTTTTTGACGTTGGAAGTCGAGCTCTTAAAAGAGCTGATAAGGAAAAAACTGTAAAGGCAAAAAATGTATCCAATAATGCTATGCACAATGAAGATTTTAATTTGGACAATAACAATTTGGACATAACAATTTCGTGTAATTACAAAGTTAAAATAAAAATATAAAAAAGGCGTTAGTAAATTCAAAATTAGGTTTGCGGTTCAAATGGAATGACCAAAAGCATAAATTAATACAGTATCAATAAATATTGTGTACAAATGTTAATTTATACCTCTCTAATAAAACAACTTTTCAGATCGCAAGTTTCAACTTTAATTTCTCAACACCTTCTTTTTTGTGGAAACTACTTGCTCTCTCATTTTTTACCTTTAGAATTCCTAACTTTTTATTTCTTCCAAATTTTCATATTTTATTATCAGTGAAAGATAATAATAAAGAGGTTATTTTCTAGAAATATTTATGTAACAAGACAACCATTCCAGAAACTCTTAATAGGTCCTGCTTTAAGTCTCAACATGAAGAAAACGATGGTAAGCAATTATTTGCAATATCAAAGGACAATATCCTGTAGTATATTTTGAGATTCTTCAATAATCAATTCTTTACTTATAAATTTTATCAAATTTACAGAGTTAAAAGTACTAAAATTTCAACTGGAGAAACAAAAAATACTAATAAATCAATATCAGCTAAATAAAGGTCTCTATCGCTTGTTATTAAGTAAATGGGTCATCCATTAATATCACATATGAAGATTTTATGAAATATTGGAATTTTTTAAAAATTACAGGTTTAAACGGAAATATAAAATGACGAGAATTAATACGCGCGGTGCTATTTTCGTAATATTACGTGTAGTTCAAAACCGAACACGTCCCACCCCTTTCAATCACCGTATATTTTTCAAGAGATTGAGATACAGAGGGGAAAAGCTTCTGGTGGATTTTACGCAATCGTACATTTGCAGAACGAAGTCTCCGGAGGTCGTGCCGATATTTCGATATCTCGTGTTCCGGGGGTGCCGTTCGCGATATCTTCTCCTCGATGTCGCAATGTCATAATACAACTCATACATCCTGTGGAAAATATTTCTGTATTATTTTCTTCATTCGTCTTTCTTGCCGCGCGATCAGATCGCGGCGGTTTTTCGCGCTCCCCGTGCGACAAATCATTTTCTCTTTATGCCGTCTGCTTTTTCTTTTTTTAACCCGAAGCGAAACTACGAGAATTATGTGAAAAGGTTAGATTACCGTAATCTGCGACCGACACGCACGTTCAACGCAAATAAGGGAGATGTTTATGTCGGTTCTAAAATGTTGGAGCATTTTTTATGCTATTTCCGAAAGCCCGACTTTATTCGAACTCCCTGAAAGAATAATAAAGAGAAATATGTTAGGTTTGAGCAGGAACGAAATTTTTCTAAAGGTGGAGAGAAATTGGAGAGGTGCCTTAAAAATTAAATTTCTTTAAGAAATTAAGACGTGTTTTCGTTCGCTATTTTAAAATTAATAACTGAACGCCAATCGCATGACACACTTTTCATTCGAAACGACTTAAAAAGTGCTATATCAATTCTCTTGTCCAGTGCCATTAGCGATTTTCTCGAAAACTGAGATTAAACGATTCAAATCGTGGTAGTCTACGAATTGAAGATTTGACAATCCATCAAGCACTACAAGAGCGCCCAGAAACACTCGGGTCGCTCGGTCTGACAGAGTTAGAAAGAAAGAGAGAGAGAGAGAGAGAGAGAGAGAGAGAGAGAGAGAGAGAGAGAGAGAGAGAGAGAGAGAG
>NW_022639500.1:40151-145311 GCF_010583005.1 Odontomachus brunneus
GAGAGAGAGAGAGAGAGAGAGAGAGAGAGAGAGAGAGAGAGAGAGAAATAGAGAGAAAGAGAGACTGAAAAGAAGAGGGAAAGAAAAAAAGAAGAAACCGAGGAAAGAAAGATAGGTTAAAAGAGTTTCGGCCGTCGTGAAGTCCAAGAAATATAACTGGACATTACTCAGCCTCGAATTTCTTATTATACCGAAGCTGTTTCCAAGGATCCGGGAGACACTCTGGCTCGATTCGCTCCGACGTAGTACTTTGGACTCGTGGCGGCGTAGCTCTCAGCGCACATTAAATATCGTGCCGTTAATTTATCGTCTCGTCAAAAGGGGGAAGATTGTCTCGATAATAACAACGACGACGGATAATCGTTGTTCGCGCGACGCGCCTGAAATCCGTATTAATAGTCGTTACTTGAAATTTCAAGTAAGATATTCAGATTTGAATTCAGAGTTACATGAGAGTTTTCCAGCTGAATCGCGATTACAAGATACAATGTCATATATCATATAATTTAACTAAGAAAAATTCACAGATCTAGTTTAAATGTCTCTGAATAAACATCTGAGTTTCTCACGTGAGACAAACTTCAAACAATGATTATGAATACGGACCTTAAGGGGATGTTTGAGTCAATGGCACTCTGATATCTCCTTAAGGGGATGCTGAAGCTGAAAACTTTACCGACAGAACACTGACATTTTTCTGCAAAGTTTACGTCATATCGGTTATACAGAATTACAAATACGCAATGAAAGTATATGCAAAAATAAATAGGAGTATTGCTCGATATGTGATAAAAACGAACAAAAAATTTTAAATGTAAAATCTCAAGCTGTCAGTTAGCGTAATATTTACCTAATCCAAAAGTTCCGCAGCTTGTACCAAAAGTGTAGATGCTCCAAACAGAAAAATTTTGAAGAACATTGTTCTACCTTAGCATCTGCATTTGAAAGTTTAAAAATATCGAAAAAGTTTGCAGAAAGATTTCACATATATGATTAGATTTTCCGTTGAATAAAGTAAAAGAAAGCAACAACATATTCATGTAAGTTCTGTATATACAAGAAATAGTATATACACGAAAAGGATAGCGTGATTATGTTAGTGACGATCGTCTCTACATTATCGACATTGTTCAAGTTCGTCATCGACTCCAGCATCCCCTTAAGAGATAAATGCGAGTTTTCAGCTGAATCGCGCGATTAAATGTGAATATCGCATATATTAAATAATTCAAATAAAAGACTTGAAAACAATTCAATGCAAATCTGAATATCTCACGTGAAACAAATTTCAAGTGACGACTCGTTCGAGTCGCTCGTGAGAGATCGATCGATCACTCGCTCGCTCGCTCGTACATTGCGCGCTTTTCCCACACGAATCTGCCGCCGATCACTTTGGCGGTGGTCCGGCGGTTTTTACCCTGTCGTGAGTAAAAGCTTCGGTGAATTCGCGGCGGTGTAGAACGGTGGAAGAGTGGCGTTCACCGTACTCTTCCAGGCGAAATTAAGATCTGGCCGTTGTCCAGACTGGTCGAAGACTCGGTCGCATTGATTTTGTTAAAAACACCACAAATCGCGAGCCGGACAGCACGGTACGGCGCGCGTGCTGTGTGCTCACCCAATCGTTTCTCCCCGTTGCCTCGCAGAGAGAGGCAAATCGGTCTTCTTGTCGCGTTTCTTCGCAGCTCGCGCTCGGGAGCTTTTCGTTTCTTATTATACGGGAACGCAACTTCCGTCACGGGACTGCGCTTTATGTTTCTTCCGCACTCTCCTTCCTCTTTCGGTACGCTTCTAGTGATTTTCTAATAGGATAAGGAAATAAGTGCGCTGCAAAATAAGGCAAAGCAGGTAATCGGATTTCTTCCTTTTTTTTACTGAAAGAGAAAATTTCTTTTAAATTTCTTCTTTAATTTACCTGGGAAATTAATCAATAAAAAGTTATTATTTCTGTATATCCTCCGTGTGTTTTTTTGTTTTGCTATTTTCACCACACAGTGACAGATATTACAGACTAAATATCTATTAACGCACTATCGTGCGTTATATATCGTTATATATGCTATATAACTTCATCGTGTTTATACGACTTGATGTGACAGGATCAATAAGATCATCCCAAATGTATGTTCTAAAGCGAGACTAGTTTCAAACTACATCTCTCCTTTCATATTCTAATTCACCGCACGTCGATGCTAATGACGAATATTAAGCAGGCCATCGACGACGAATGTTTGTCGATGACTATTTGTAGACGAGTAGGTATTCGCCAGCTCGAACTGAAACTGATCATTCGCGATCTGACGAAACTTCGTTGCCGCGTGTGAATTTTCCCCTAATTGATGCCAATTAAGCGCCATTATTTTACGATCGGGTTCATTAGTTCTTTCAATACACCCGCTCGAAATACGAAAACACGCCAACCGGCAGTAGTAAAGGTAGAGACAAATCGGGACACGCGAGCAGAAACGCGACCTCAAGAACCAGTTTCATGTCGTCATTCGATAAACAATACGTGTCCAATTAACGGAAAAAACTACGAAATTCTTTTCTCGCTAAAATCCCGCTGAAATCCAGTCTCTCTCGTTTTTATTTGATCGATTTTGAGGGCACGCAATAAAGCAAAATTTAATCAGATAAATGTCGCACGCGTCAAAATCGAATCAATACATCGTGCACATATTTTGGATTTCAAAAGTAAGAAAAGGAGAAAACAACAAAAATTGTAAAATTCCTATCATTAAATTACCAGCGCACGAAATAATAGAAAACGTGCGGAACTTTTTACCTTTGGAAACAGCTCGACAGAGTATTGATATTTTTGCTGTCGGATATTGCATATTAAAGAAAACAATTATGTTGTAGTTCAGAGTAGAAAAATTAATTTATAATGGGACAAAATTATATATTGAATTATATAAAATGTTTTACCGCGTGTGTCATCTAGCATTTATCCTGTTCCGATAAGCTGTCGTTCGATCAGTCGGACATACCATCCGTTTACCGACAACGGTAAAGCTTGCAAGCTCTCTCGGTACAAGAGAGATTGCGCTGACTATACCAATATTTTCTTATATACATTTTACATCTCATTTTATGTCGTTAGACGCGATAAAACAAGTTATTGTTGATCCAATAAATATTGATCAGATAAATATTTATAGATTAATTATGTTACAGAAAAAGCTGCAGAAGATATAATCTTTCAAAAAAACTATGTATAAAATTTAATTATTATTAATTATAATTAATTATAAAGATCAGCTTTCATAATAACGTTCTTTTAAAACGAAAGAAAAAAATCGCGAATTAATTTGCACGTTATCGAATATCAATGTAGGCTCGGCAAAAGTTAACAAAGTTGGCCGAGTTGCCCCAATTACTGCTGCCATCTTGGCCCACGCTATTCCAGCTATAACACCTACCTAGTTAGGAGAGTTATAGTGACCGACTTCAAAGCGATTATCGGATGTTGCTAAAACTGACTAAAATCGCCCACGGAAAATCGATCGATGCCTCACAAAACGTATTCATGCTGTCACTATTGTCGGTGAGATAATTGATTATTTTCGCTCGCAGTTGATAAGTCGACTGCAGAATAATGCATGCACAGGACTTTGTAAAAATGTATGTTCGACATACTCGACACAGTTCGAAATATACAAGCGAATCTCTACAAACGCAACAGAATGGAACGTTGCAGTGCTTTCCTGTCCGATATCAGGTTTTTCCCGATCGGGTTACAATGCGTAATATTCGAGGAAAATTGGCGCGCGTATTCGGGGAAAAAAATTGCAACAGTTGATAGACAAGTGCGCGGCGTCATAGATATTAGCCACGACGGATCGATCTATCAATTAATTAATCATTGCCTAGCAATTTATTTGCGGTGACCATCACGCAATAGGCACGATTGTAGTAGCAAACCCCGGAATAAATACACATTGTTTGTCGCGCATGTCAAGCGCACGCTTCAAATTATCAAGGCAAATGACGTTTTTAACGAAGCTCTCGCATCTAATTAACGAACCGGAGAGTAGACGGGCAAACACGCGAAATCCAATTGCATATTTGAGCCGACGGTTATCGAACGCGAAACCGCCAACGCATTCATTGCAGTATGATCGCCGTGTATACTTTCATCCACAGCCAATTCGTCGTTGTTAATATTTTCCCATTATTATCGATACGATCTCGACTACATTGACACCGAGGGGATATCGCGAATGAGATGAGCCACCGATTAACGAACTCGATCAAGCGGTGTTTCTTTCGATCAACATGCGATCTCTCGAAGGACACGCGAACAATATATACAAACGTACAATCGAATAAAACGTAAGAGAGAGAGAGAGAGAAAGAGATGTCAGCAAATTAAATTTTTCCTAAGTTATTAAACCATTTCTAAAACTAAGTTTAGATTTTAAACTCAGTTTAGATTTAAAACTCAAGATGCTGCCCGGGTTTTACGAGTTTTATGATAAATTTTAAATAGGAAAAATCGTAAAAATTTTACTAGAATAATCATAAAAAAATAAAAATTTTAATAAATATGGAAAATGTGAGAGAGATAATATGAATAATTATGATACTATAATATTAAAAATACAGTAAAAACAACAAAAGGAAAAAGAGCTAACGATAAACAAAATAACGATAAACAAAATAACGATAAACAAATTAACAAAATTAATTTGGTAAATATCACAAATATAGAGAGATATCAGTAATTACACGAAACTGTAGTATTAAACATTGCAATAAAATTTTAAATAAATAAATGAACGAGGGGAATTACGTCACGCACAGCAGATGAAATTGAAATCTGACGTTTCATGCATTATTCGCGCGAGTCGTTCGTTCGTTCGATCGACAGCTTTTACCGCCGATTTTCCGCGAAGATGATAGATCAAAGTATCGCTCGTATCCGAAGCGTTCAAAGAACGCACGGGGACAGCTGCAAATGGCAAACGACTCACCGTACATCGTGCACGCCACTGAATTGCGGTCGATCCCATGGTTTCTACTCCAAAACAACACAAAACCGCAATCGCGTCTTTTTTCCGTTCTTTCTCTCTCTCTCATTTTGCATCCATCGGAAACTCATTTACCACGAAAATTGTTCTTTTTCCTTTCCTTTCTGCCTCTTTTTTATGTCAATACGACGCGGCAGATAGATAAATTATCCGATTTCGATGACCACGTTCGTTTTATCGCCGACCTACCCTGGAGAATATCCGTTGTCGAGGGCGCTTTGATGCGCGCGCGGGAGTTTGTTATTAATGCCTTCACATCGAAAAACGGGGGTTCAGCGCGTCACCACTTTCGATTGCTCGAACAGAGCGGATGATGTTCGATCGTCGCGAGAATAGTTTTCCCTTTTTTACCTTGTTTTCCCCTTTTTTTTTCGTTGCCGTTGTTTTGTCAACCTCGGTACATAACCAGCGATCGTGCAACTCGTGTCCGTCAGAGACTGATTTCACAGTCATCGACGGCAGATTTAAATTTGAAATCAGCAGCGGACACAAGGAAAATAGCGTATTGGCGTTATCGCCACGTAACGAGGCGTATGCGAAATCGAGGTGACCGCGAAGTACAATCCGACGTTCGGCGACGAGATGAAAATAACCGTGAGCTGCGTGTAATAATGTGCGCAGCGGAATTACGCTCACTCGCGAAGTGGATATTTTAGTGGCGGTGCTTCAATAACGCACGGGCCGCGGTTGATAAGTACGTGAGTGCACGTCAATATCGTACCTATCCCGGACATGTTGCGAACGTCAAGTATGCCGTTTTAATTCCAGGTTCCATTTTTCTCATATGAGCATGGTAAACATTTTTCTTCAGTTTGCGAATTAGAAAGACATATTTGGGATCCTCACCATTGATCGATTAAAATTTTGATGGATTAAAATTAATCAAAATTAATTAATCGTTATGTATATAAGCACGCGAATAATTTCATCGATCGATGAAATTAATTAATAATCAAAACTTTGACTTGATTGATTATTAATACTTAATTTCATCGATTGATTAAATTATTCGTGATTATACGCTGAGAGAACAAAATATCTAATAAATAAGAAATATTTATTCGGTGGGTATTAATAACACATATTTACATTTAACTCGAAATTATTTCACTTAAATAGAATAAATAATTTTTTTTTTTATGAAAAACTGAAGTTTTAAGAAAATGTACGTTCTCTTATATTTGAACAATACTTTATATTAATGTAAGTAAATCTATTATTATATTATCCACCACAAATAAATATTTCTTATTTTTCAGTTATTTTTCCTCTCGACGCACGTGCATGACGCTTTATTAATTCTGATTATTGATTCGCTTGTTATTGTAGTCAACTGAAATTTTAATCAATTAATGCCCTCACACGGCAGTATACGCGACGCGCTCTTCTAACGCAAACTGTCGTCGTCCTCGTCCTCGTCGTCATCCTGGTCACCCTCGTCCTCGTTGTCCTCGCGTCACGGCCGGCTTGCCCCTATGTGGCTTCGCTCGCACGGTGATCTAATCGCGACCTGATCGAATGACCTTTCGTCAGTTGCGATGCAACGCGACCGGACCTTCCCTCTCATCCCGTGCAGGCGGACGTATCGGACGTTCGCGACGCGCGCGCGGATTCGAGAGAACGCGTGTGTGGCCTCTCCTGTACACGTGCCCGCCGCGCGCGTCTAGTGCTTATGGCGGGTTTATACGTACCCAACATGAACAGCCCATATGGGTCACTGCCAGTGACAGGGAAATACTGCTGCTGCTAACTACTGCCTTTTGCTCTAAGTTATAGCGGCGCGCGTATATGGATCCGATGCCGCGCTCGCTGGGCTTTCATTATTTTTCCCCTGTTCCCTCCTCGTTGCTTCGCCGACCGTTCGTGCCTTTGCGACGACTGTCGAACGAGCGTCGTCTCGTATGCGCCGCAAAATCGTCTCGAAATCGCCGCGAAGTGACCCCGTTCGATCGCGCGAAGAAACTTCACGTGACGAGATTCGCGAGAGACTAGGTGAAACACTCAATTATATTGGCGTCTCCCTCTTACTCGCTGATACTCTGGAAAACCCTGGATCTTCTTGCGACCAGCAGTTAATGCAGTTAAACTTCTTGTCTGCATCCTGATAATTCTAAAAGAGATCTTCACAACTGTGTGAACAGATGTTGTGTGAAGAGTTGATCACAAGAAAAACTAGGTTCCTCTTATGACTAAAGCTATCAGTAATTGGACGTTTCATACTCTAATTTTTTCTTGTTGCAGAAAGCAGCGTTTGATGACTTTCATCAAACGCTGCTTTCTCAGATTTATATAACGGAGAGTCCCAATTTAATTTTCACGGAATTAAATGTGAATATTCATCGCACTTTCAATCACCTGATCGCGATTGAAAATTAAAATTTCCAAACATGCCATTTCGCATTGAGAATCACTCTCTCGGGGAGAGTTTGAAACCTCTAAAGTCAACCAAGAGTAAATACACGTTTCAGCGTAAGTTGGCGATGATCATTTCCAATCGCTCGTCCATCCTCTCGTTTTTCTTTCTTTTATACCCTCTTTTTCATTATCCACTTTGATGAAATCGTCGGAATCGTATGCGTCGATTCAGTTTCGCCACTTGGCGTCGCCTAATCCACTTGACTAGAGGGTATCCTTTGAATTTAAACTCAGTCGCGAGTTTCGTAATGAGGAAAATATGACTAGATTTCTGTGTGCGCGCGCCAGAGTCACCTCTGCAAGCGTTCAAATTATCGTTATGTCGGGAACGTGACGTGAAAGAAGATCTACCTTCTACTCGATATATATACTTTGCGCTATCGTAATTACGCGAGTAATTCGCTCTCGCCGCCACAAGCGCCGTATTGCCCAATTAAGAGGGATAGACAATGTAATATTCATATTGGACGATAGCGCGGATTACATGACGCGATAAATTTTTCACATTTTCCAAATTGCTTCTCTCTCTTTCTCTCCCTCCCTCCCCCTTTACATCGACGAGATATTCTAGGAATTCGATTATTCAAATTTCAAGAACGGTTCGGCGTGTGTACTCAACGTTAACGCGATTCACGAACCGGCGGTGCAGTTTTATTCACGTGTGTACTTCAAACAAGAAATATTAAATTGGTGCAGTTACCACAGGATATCAATTTGCGTAAAGTAGGTCTGGCTGTTTGTCCTTTTTTGAAAATTGTCGATCCTTCGCGGCGATTTGTCCTTATTGCCGCGGTTCGTGACATCACCGACACATACGTCAGGGATTCCGTGAGTATTGGACGAGCGGGCGTTTCATTTCGCGACCATGCACGACGAGGCCACGTGCCCTCATCGTTGTAAGTCCCGTGTAACGCTCAACATTTTCGGCACGTGCCCCGAAACGACGAATTTCCCGTTAAATTTTCCCGTGTCTGAATGTCTGGAACTTGTGTGCGATATTCTTCAGCTCCCTCGTTTGAGATTCGTGGAGTGGGTCGCGAGGTAATTACGAAAAAAATTTTGAATCAAAGTTCACTCGCTTCTGAATCGAAGGCGAATTTGCCGAGAATATTCACGACCCTGCGTAATAATGCAATAAAGACGATATTTTATTCCTTACGATATTTTTGCAAACGGGACCGCCGCGCGAACAGGCTGCTCTCTTAATTTCACGGCGAATTTCTCTAGTGAGGAAAATGACACGACGAAAAAGCGGTACGAGTGACGAAACTGATGCAGCTGAGGAACCGATTTTGCATTTTGCAGAACGAAAAAGGGGTAAATCTCTGATCGCGTTAAAACTAAGTGGATTGGAAAGTATTGCGGGATACGGACGCGGAAATCTCTTGGATCGTGATGCTCTCGCCGGTGTCAATAACTAACGTACGGCTGTTCTCAGGGAGAGATCTATGTTTCTTATTCAAGAAATCACAGAACATACCGCGCTGCACTCGCGTGGATGTCGGAAGTAAGAAGCGAGCAGCGCGCACAGACCCTAATGAACAGATTACACGCAACGGAGAATTGCGAAACGTAACTCTCGTCCCGCCCGCTCGATCGCTCACTCACTCACTCGTAGGTACTCGCGCACGCCACGTAATAGGATCGCGGAATTAGAATTGATAAAATCCATTACGAATTAGCGCGGATCTGGGGCCTGTACGAGCGAGTCGAACATTCGTTCTTAAGAACGTATTAAATTGTCGGTGAAACCGCGCTTTCTCGCGACACGTGCCCGACATGCGAACTGAAGAATCTGAATGCCGACATTTTTATCATTAATTTGTCATTAAGTCTGGTAAATTTGTACGTATAATATGTATGTGTAATAACGCGTAAGTACGCGAGACACGTGCAAATACGCACTAGTAAATAATTGTCATCGATGCAATTTTCTCCGTTACGAAATCATCGTGTTCTCGTTATTTATAAAATACTTTTATTTATGAAATACTACAAATATATATGTATATATTTTACGAAACGTGGAATATTGAATTTTGTACTCGTCAATTAAGCGCGGATCACAGACAACGCAATTTATAGCTCGGGCACGACGTAATAACGCAAAATGCTCTTGCATCCTTTGCGCGCCCGCTGTAAGACGAAGCTTTCCGGCGAAATTAGCTAGTGACGTGTAAATAGTAATTGAAAAGCATGTTGCATGGTTGCGTAACCCGCAGTTATTCGATGAAATATTTTAGGTCTTCTGGTCAGAAGTTTCGTCCAATTTTAATAATATATTAGGAGCTTGCTAAAGTGCATCGGACCCTCGACAATTTCACTGGCTCAAAAGATGAGTCATTTTACTGACGCGGAATCGGACAATTACTTGATGAAATGTGGTAGAAAATGGTAGGTGACGGCGACAGAAGATGGATGAGGGCGGTCCTTCTTGATTGAACATGATATGTGCTGTGTTTCGTTATTTATTGCTAAAAACAATATGGCTAAAAATTTGACGAACTCTCGTGAGTTTCCAGCATATGCAATCCACACAACATAAATGATTCACAATATAAATTTTGGAAGAATTGTATGTGGATGTAAATATAAAATATTGCAGAAGAAGACAAAGCCGAATGCCGCAGGAATGCAATATCTCGTCGAAGTAGAGAAGAAACGCGCAGTCTCGCAGCGCTCATGACTCGATTGTTATACTCGACGACGAATATAGGTCGATCGCAATTTTTGTTGCGAGCTTAGTTTCTTTTTGGGTCAAAGGGCTTCGTTTCGTAGGCATATCGCGGTGGCGCCAGTGCACGGTCACTGCAAGCACGTGGTAGTTATAGAGGTCGCCTAGAGAATCGGGAGCTTTCAAACCCCGCAGCAGTCAGTCGGCAGCCGCCCGTGCTGTACCAACCGGGGGTGATATTTTCCGCTCTCGCAAAGTTCGTCTCTCCCGACACCATTGTAAAAAAAAGACTTGACACGGGCTCGTGACGTGTAGTAACCGGCAGATTTACAACGGTAAGTGACGAGAATGCTTAACGAGTGAGTTTTTATTGAAAGCGAATTTAACTCGTGGAAGTCGTGGAGAAAAAAGAAGAGAAAAAGATCGCGTATGTGAACACAAGTCAACGTGCCCCTTTTACCAAAAGCACGCATTTTATTTTCTTTTATTCCCTGGATATAGTAAATATTTAATAAACTTTTCAAAGATTTTTCTTTTTATAAAATGTTATCCTAGTGAGAAAAGAGAGAGAGAGAGAGGGGGAGGGAGAGAGAGATATGCGGAACAGAATTTATTACTGACAGTGCGGATTTTTACGGTAATCAACAATGCTCGTACGCTCACATGGGGATCAATAAAAACGTTGGCCGACGTTATGCAACGACTAATTACGGCTCTTTCGTTTCGTTCATGCGTGGCTTGTTACGCGCTGGTTAATTAGTTTGCTGAACGTCTGCGAAAAAAGGAAGAAAAAAGGGGAGAACGCACGAGACACATTGAGTCGCAACAATTGCGAAATATTTATCAGTCATATTTTTTAGCAAGAACATACACGAATCTTAAAGTTCCGGTTAAGTACATGGAAGATATGACTTTGAGATATGATTTTCTTTTAACATCACAAATCGTGTTCTTAATATCTCGTCCGAAAAATAATGCTCCTTTCTTTCTTTCTTTCTCTACGGTCGTTTAATATGCAGAATGCTAATTATATTTCTAACGAAAGCCTGTATTTAACGTCTTAAAACTTTTCTTTCTTTTTCCCTCTCTTTAATTCTGTTTTACATACGACTTCCTTCACGATTTCTGCGTAATATCGCTAAAATTATCGACGAATACAATGTGGCGCGCAGCTCGAGGCATAAAGTATGTTAAATACTTAATGCAGCACATAGTAGCGCGGTATCTAATACATACTTAAACCACGACGGACAGAAAGAAAGAGAGACAGAGAGAGATGGAAGGTAAGAGAGAGGCAGATGCACAAATACACACACACACACAATGGGAGAAATTTATATAAAATATAAAAGCTCAGAGATGCGCACACACACACACACATACAATCGTACGACGCCTAGGTAGACCTTTTTATGAAGAGCGCGCGTCATAAATCTGCGGGGAGAGGAATATATATTTAGAAATTTATTTAGTTCTCCACAGTCACTGCTGGCTTAAACCGCGCGACTGAATAAAATATAAAGATCCACCGTGCCATCACCGTGTATTTTGCTCGAGGCGCGCGCGCACGCGACGTCGCGTTGACTTCGCGCTTTTCCCAAAAATACTCTGCCCTTCCTGAATGATGCATATCTGCCGATAACGAACATTGCGCGGGTTTCCTTTAATCGATTTCACGTGTCACGTCCGAATAACGTGGATGATATGATCAGCGATCCGTCCCTCCTATCCGTCTTCCTATGTAAATGATTCGGTACAAGGGACGGAGGAGATCGGTCGAGCCGGCCGTCCAATTTCCATCATAAGTGCGCGCGTCTGTGAAAGGATCCATATTAAACGACAACCATGAGAACAACGGTGTGACGACAATTCAAATTCATCGATTCCACACGACTTCGACCTATGGACGATCCCGCTATAACGGCATGATTAAAATTCGACATATAGATCATCCCGTAGACGTATGGCACACTCATAAATTTAATGCCATTAAAATAAATCTATAGAAAATCGTGACATTCCGCGATGACTAAAACATCACAATACTAAATATAAAGACTGTCAGATGGCAATTAAATTTTCGGAGTTGATCGTATTAAATATTTTTTATGTGAAGAATACTATATATATACACAGGTTAAGTCACCCAGCCAAAATAAAAAAATACCAAAAAATAAGAGATATTTTAGAAGCTAACGTTAGGTCACTCACGCTGTGTATATATATATATATATATATATATATATATATATATATATATATTGTATTTTTATACGTTGATTTTTAAATCGACGATATGATTTTTGGGAATCATCGTTGTCGCGACGACGGACGTCTCGATGTTGCATCAATTCACGAATCAATCGATCGATCATATCGCGATATCTCTGACAATAACGGTATTTTGCATATTTCAGGCATTCTTGCTCCTCTTCGTCCGCCGGATGATCTCGGTTAGGGTATAGATTTTCAAATCGCTGCGAGAATGTCAGCATCTTCCAACTAATCTGCATTAATGCGCTTAGGAAAGCGAACTTCCCGCGGAAGTTAAGTTGACGTAGTCTCATCGTAAAGTTGCACTGTTATCTACTTAGATTAAGAAACGATGCCCTAATTCGAAGTGGGAGTATGTGGCTGTAATATTCATAAGTATTTCCGTAAATACATCGCGACGTGTCGTAACTCGCTCAATTATTTCGCCGGGAAATTTACAACTCCCGAAGTTTTCTCCGACGCGGAAACGTCGGAGCGAGTTCTCCCGCGCATTAATATTCGCGTGTATTACGAAAAAGGGCGTACCCGCCGAATTTCTTCGGCATCGCTCCTCCGGGAATCGGTAACGAACGGTATTTAGCATTTTTCTCCGGCGATATCGCCTGAATAACGGTTTACGTGTAGTGGTTTCTTTGTGCACCCGATGATCTCGGCAATAAATTCGACGTGTTACGAAGGGGAAAGAGTACGTGCCAGCTTTGCTAAATGTCCGGTGTACTCACACACCCGTCCACACCCGTCCATACACTAACACACCCACTGCAGGTTACCGTCGAATGAGTCTCTGGATGCAGAAACGACTCTACGCTCGGTCTTGTTTTAAATGGCGACGGGATTGACCCGGTCGACCTTTTAAAGTATTCTCTGATAAACTACGTCCGAACAAAAGGCCGACCGAGGAACCGCGTCTTACGGTGCTGATTCGATTGCGCGCACGGAGAGACGTCTGCGAAATTTCTTACCTCTACTACTGCGTTTGCCCGACTTGCCTTACGACCGTTCTCTCTCTCTCTCTCTCTCTCTCTCTCTCTCCCCTTTCGCTGTATACTCTCAGCTTCAGCAGCCGCGATGCCCATTGTTCTTCTCACGCTTGTTCGCTCGTTAGACACTCTCCCGGCCGATTTACGTGCAGCTCGACGTGCGTATTTCACGCGGAATTTGCGAATTGACCGGAATGATCCGGTTCCACCACGCGCGCGGATAACATTTGCGGGAGCGCAATGTCGACGACTATCTCTTTGCGAATTTACACTAAATCCTTGATTGCACGATCCGCTAATTATTTCGCCATGACGCATAAATATCATAGTTATTTCCTGATGCTCTTACACCCTCCGACGACAACCCTGATTAATCGGAGCGCGAATAGCGCGCATTTTTCTAATTTTTCTCTTCTCTCTTTTTGGTCACCTTTTTCTCCTGCCGTTCTGTTTTCTTTTTATAACTTCCGTTTTTATGCACTGCCGTTCTTAATAAAATCCTGCAGAGTTCCAAATTATTTGCGCTCTCGCGATCGATTCGCCGCGATCCATGCCCGAGATATCGAAACACACAGTCGAAAATACCGTCCCCTGTGTCTCCCTCGGTTTCCCTGACGCACGTAACACCAACTTCGGCCAAAATTGGCGAACTGTACTTGCAAACTAAGAACCATTAATACCTAGGATCATGTTCTTAGCACAGAGACTTACGGTCCTACAGTGGATTACCCATAATACGATTCGCCGATAAATTGATCCAACCAACTTTCGCGACTGGAAAAGAACGCGGCTCCGAATTAAAAGTTTGGTAAAAATAAAAAATCAGGAGGGAGAACCAAGCCAAAATTTCACGCCTCTCGAAAAGGGCACTCGTTACTCGTGCAGGTACACGTGTACCTCGTCCATTATTTGTTAATGATCTTTCTGGCGATTTGCGATGCGTTGTAAGTGGGTCACGCGATATAAGCCACGTACGCTATCTAATTGTACGCGATTGATAATCCGCAGCTCATCTACGCCGAGAAATCACGCGGATTACGCGAGTTACATAAACTCGAGTAAATAATTATCGACATGGCGGCCGCTGCCACGACATTATATTCCAAATAATTGAAGAATTGTTATTCTTTCCGACGCGTTTACAGCTACAGAATTGCAAGGAGTGTGTCTTCGTCGTATTTTCGCCAACTCGCGGATCGATTGTTCCACAGCGCGCGCGGTATATTTCACAATTCTGGCGCGCCAGAAATCTCCGGCGGCTTTCATAAGACAGAAGTTTCCCTTACCGCGCGGCCGCGTGCGCAGAAAGCCGAGATTGAATTATTTTTCTTTTCTTGTTGCGCGCGCGGCAGGATTGCGCTCGTCAAAAAGCAAACAATTACGACGATTGAATGGGATTTGCGCGGCAACATTCTCAGCGGACTGCTTCTAGCGCGTTTACGTTGTCAATAGCCGAATTACTCACACAATACACACATCATGTATTCTCTTTTCTCTGCCAGTATATATTTGAAATTACACTAAGCAGAATATCCGATAATTCGTTATACAGCCGCGGTGTACAAGCAGAACAGGTCAAAATAATCAAGTGAACTATATGCCATTTGGTAATTTTCGTAATATTTACTATGTAAATAACTAAACCATATAGACCAATGAGCGCACGGGACAGCTCTTGCAGACATGTTTACACGGAAAAAAAGATTTGCTAATATATGGACAACTAAAAATATTAACTGCAGAACTGGATTGTACTTTAGAAAGTACTACTTTGTAATGTTCACAATACTTTGTAATTAATTTACTAAGAGACTGTAAGAATTAAGGCATTTTTATCACATACTGCAAGTCATCTGTCGTTACACGGAAAAAAAGATTTGCTAATATACGAACAACTAAAAATATTAACTGCAGGAGCAAATTTTCTTGTTTTCATAACAAAGTTATTTAGTTGTGATAGCTAAAATATTTGCTAATATATATATTATCAAAGTATTGTGAACATTACAAAGTAGTACTTTCTAAAGTACAATCCTGTACTCTTCACTGAAATGCTATATTTCAAACTGGTGATTTATAAGTATATCATTGCCAACAAAATAAAATCTCGCTGAGAAAATCAGTTAATAACATTTAGCAACTGTTTATTAATGCAGATTGCAAACAGTATTTGCAGTAGTTGCAAATTGCATGCGAATCGAATGGAGGTTGTTAATTCCATCGTCACATCGAATACACAAAATTTTGTACGACGAATTTGTGCATTACAGATTTCGCAGTGGAATCATATTTCCACTGGTCAAAATCAGTGAAATAAGACGAAGCAATAAAATGGGAGTATTATCACTGAAAATAAATGAATACGTACTGCGATTCTTCGGCGAAATAATCCTTTTGTTGATTCAAACAGAAACCTTTTTACTAATTCATTTTAAAAGAGTACACAATTTTCGTGATTGTGTTTCACACACCTGCACATCGCGGCCGTACAAAGAATCGTCTGACATTCTACATATGTGTATATATTTCTACTTGACATAATTTTTCCTCGCCAACGCGTGCAATAATGCACTGAACACAGTTCGAAGAACACAGCGGCAGAGCGTGTACAAAAAAAGCGCGAGTTCCAGCGGCACACGTTTACACACGAAAAGTCAATAGCTAAGCGTTCGCTAATAGTATCACGCTGTAATGCACGGTGCAATACCTCGCTTATAAACTTCCCGTTACGTGAGCACAATTCAAACTTGGTTGCTAAATAGTCACAAGGAGTCGCGTTTCGCGGAGTCAAGGCGTCGGATCTCGCCTGAACTTTGGCTCGATTTCTCGTCTCGGCATGAACGCCCTTTCCGCATCGTCTTGACACGCGTACACGAAAGACACGCGATAAATTTTTACGCTTCGGGCATTCGCGAAAGAATCGTATCATACTGTCGCGCGAATGTTAAAGACAGTATATCTACATATACTACAGCGTTCAGCATGCCAATGTTTCCGAGAGAAATTTTTGCGACTGATTCCTCGATAAATTTTGCCTACACACACACACATTCTCTTTTTCTCTTGCACCTTTTTCCCCTTTCGAAAAAAGCCTTATGATAAAATGGACGCCTGATAAATGGCGCTTTTGTCGGAGCGCGCGCAAAGTAGCGGTATTTGCGGGCCGCCATTAGAGACATACATAGCAATTAGTTGTCAGTTTCGAGAACGGAGTAACATACGATTCGACCGTAACGTATCCTTTTCCGGGGGCCGCGAGTTTCTCATACCGTTTCGCTCTTCCGTCACTGACTCTCTTCTCTCCGCGCGCGCGTTTCGTACGCTATTCCGTCGGCCATCGATCGCGGCATTTGCGCGCTATCTGGCGTTTCGATTTTTTTTCTTCTTCTACTTCTTCCTTTTCTCCCCTCCTCTCCCGAGTCTTTTTTATCGCGGACTCGGATAACGTATCAAACAGCGTCGATGCCTATGATGATTTATCGATAAGTCGCGAGCCGACGCTCGCATGCATTTTCACGGGCTGCCTCGTTCACGTAAGCCGCTGAGTGATCGTGATTATTCAAGAGTCGCTACATGAAAACATGAAAGTTTCATGCAAACGACGATAGGGAAACAACGTGATTCTTTCCGCAAATGTTAGAGATACGCGGTTCGAAACGAAGTTTAATAATTACGGAACTCGCGTCGCGCCGTCCGCGCCGCCCATGCCGTCGTCCTCGTCGCCCACGCCGTTGCCCGGCAAGTTTGTTGCGTGGCTTCTCATCGGGACTCCTTTTCCGGTATCGGTAGCCGATTGCAACAACGTGACATCGTAGTGAGTCGGCGAGGAAGATCGATCGATTCTGAGACGTGCCGCGAGTTGAATTCCCACGAGCGCCGGCAGAACCGAGTTTTCTGCAGTCCCTTTGCTAGTTGAAGGACCCTTGTGGAACTTGAATCCCTCCGAGCGAGTCTCGCAAGAGCGGATGTAAAATGAACGCCGATAAAACGAACGGGACAACTGCTCCTTCGCATCTCAAATCTCCGGACATTATTTTACATTTGACTATACTGTTTTGCCCGTCATTAATTCGCGCGTAATCGATCGAAGAAGAAAAAGAAGAAGAAAAGCGACACGGAATTATCGGAGATGCGTTCGTCCCACGAGTACATCAATTAGGCAAATTGTGTGTATTCGTCTTCTGTTTCGTGTGTTAATACATCATCGCGTGGAAACGTCCGACAAAAACGATTCCGAGAGAGAAAGTCTCTGTCAAATTGAAATTTACGTAAATTCACGTGAACGAAGCTCTTTGTACGAACGGTATCTTCTCTTCACGATACGGCGAAATTCACGTGTACTTTGCTCCTCGTATTCTTTATGATCGCCTTTACTTCTCATTAATTTTTAACCAAAGAGAGAGATATTATAGTTATAAGACGAAACGGCAATTTGAGGGAAAAAATTCACTCTTTAGTCTAAAGTTAACGCGCGGAATTTGGCCTACATTGCACGCAGAAATACCGGGAGCTTTAACCCGTAACCTTCCCTTGGCTCTCTCGACAAGGGAGCTGGCACTATTTTAACAATCGGTGTGCTTTAGTTTAAATTGTCTCATTACGCAAACGCGATAACACTGCGATCTTTGTGTCGGCCAGCCTCATTGTTAAACATAGCGACAACCCGACATGTTGTATATGACGTTACACGTCATAAAGCGTTGGGACAGTTTACGCGGAAGCGTCGCGGCATCAGCGGTACACGCGGTGTAAACCCTTTCCAAATGCAATGCACAACTGCATCATTATAACAAAATGACGGCTTTGTTCTCCTATTAACTGCAGTTTGCGACGTTTAAGAGGCATTACATTTATATTCGTACAGCGCGAGTCGCCAAGTGACATTTTGAAGCCCATTAACTCCATTTTAAAGCCAATTAACTCCATTTTAAATCCAATTAACTTTGTAACATCGTAAATAGTACGGAGATTGATTTATTTAACCGATAATTGCCAAGCATTAAAAAAAATACGGATAATTATCGAGAAAGGATATTTATAATACAAATACAGTTATATCTGTATGAAAGAGTACGGATAAGAATTATGAATAAGAAAGGATGAGAACGAGAGCAAAAAGAAAGAGGGAAGCACGGGAAACATGAGACGGAGATTTCAAGAATTTTCCTTCGGCAATTTTCTCTCCAACGATGTGCACACATAATTGCGAGCATACGTTCCGAAAAAAAGAGTTGTCCGCCAAGAAAAGCAGCGAACGTGCCGTGCCGCGTGAAAATGCTCTTCACAGGAAATGCAGCGAGCTACTTCAACTACGATTTCAGCAGTAGGTCATGCGATTCGTCGCGTCATAAATATCGGTGGGAAACGACTTCCTGGAGCGTTGTAGCGGATTCCGCGTACTGCTCCCAAAGCCGAAAAGCAGATCGTTACTCCGAAGGAAATCTTTGAGAGCCGCCTGTATCGCGATCCTACTGTCATTGGCACCGTCAGCGCGCACGTATAAATTATTTTGCGTATGTGTCCATTCGTAAATATTTCATCGGTCACACTCTCTCTCTCTCTCCCTATCCCTCTGCCACTTCCCTGTCTGCCTCGTCGTACATGAAATTGCTCTTTCCCATGGTAGAGTAATATAAATATAAGATAACGATTGCGCGTGTTTATATAAATGCCGAAACGTTGCAAATTTCACCGTAAAAATTCCCATGTCTATATATTTTCACGCGTGTCGCACAAAATAACAAACGGAGTTGTTCACCGCGAAAACATGAAACGACGATGTACCGTCGTGTGCTGTCATTGCTGTTGCTTTTTAAACTATAGTTTCGTAAACTTAGCAGTATTCGAGTATTCCAACGCAGAGATATAGCGAGCGAACGCGATAAAACGATCGATTCGGATAGCAATTAAAAGAGCGCGGTATCCACCGTGAGCGAGATGAATGCGCGCCGTCGTGCGCGCGAGAGTTTAGCGCGCGCGGTCATAGAAGAGCGCCTATCGTCGCGAAAATATCGTTTGCGCAAGAATGGCAAAAGTTTGCATTGCAAATCCATTTACTTTGTTATTCGGACACAATAATCCGGCTGCCTAACGACGCCCGGTCCGGCCGCGCCGTATGCGAATCGCGTGCACATATTTCCGGATGAAAACCGCGAAGGCACACCCCCCTCTCTCCCTCGCTCTCTCTCTCTCTCTTTCTCTCTCATCCTCTCGGTCATCCGCACGCTCTTTCTCGGTGAGATCGCGGTTTTTGCTCTATGACCGCGTGCAGCTGTAGCTGGCTGCATTTCCGAGGAAACTGCAAAAGTTCCGTTTCTCTCGGCCCCTGTCTCTGTCTCCCTCCCACGGACCGTGCTGGCCCGCGTTCCCTTACAAAACTGCACGAAGTGACGTTACCCTAGTCTTGTCGCCGCTTCGTGTTTCTTCCTGCGCCATCCTCCTCTCCGTTCTCCGCTATTTTCCGTCCCTTATCTCTGCTTATCTTTGTCCCTCTTTTTCTACCTCTCACGCTCTTCAATAATTATTCCGCGACTGCAGCGGTGGGAATATGCCGATATTCCGTCGGCAAAATCTAACGAGTCAAACTCGGTAACATCGATTCCATTAGACGCGCGGACACCTTAGAAAACAATATAGGCGAAGTTCGCGCGGAGTTTCCCGCTCCGCTTCCGCAACTTGTGAAAAGACCGAAGGTGAAATTGCGTTTTCCGCGCGATCTTTTCTTTTCGCACCTTGTAGTCCTCCCCTTTGAATATGGACCAGGAAGAAAAGAAAGAAGTCAGGGAATAATAAGACTCGACGGGGCCGCGCATCGGGATAATAAAATAATAAATTTCGGGCGCGACAACTATATTCTCGCGCCTGTTTCCGGTGCATTCGAATTTTTGCTCCTACGTTGTGTCCGCAGTGACTTTTGTTTTTGTTTATTCGCGCGCTCCGCTCGACGTGATGCATATACATGAACAAAAGCGATATAGAACCACGTATACGCACTGCGGCATCAACCCCGGCAAGTAACCAAGCCGATTCGAGTTCCCCTGTGATCTCTTCGTTAAATTCGAGTAAAGAGAGATGAATATATAATACAATCGAGAGAGTCGCGCCTAATTGTTCTGCAGGGAACTCAAGAAATGCTTCGTTTCGACGGCATTGTCAATCTCGAGAAATTACATGTGCGCGACCGTGCAACTGAATAAATGGAGGAAACCGTTACGCGAGACGCAATCTTGCATTGTACAAATACACAATAAAAGCAGAAGAAACAGAGCGACGCTCTCTCTCTTTTTCTCTCTGCTCGGAAGGGTTCCCTTGATTATCGATTCCTACCCGTTTCCAATTCGCAGTCGCTTCGCTTTATTTGTCTTCCCGATTACACGGCATGAGACCGCTCTAATATTCATTTATCAATGCTCTGTGTGCATGTATGCATGTTTGTTCGTATGCATGCATATGTGTGTATGTGTGTCTAGTTAAGGTTTCCGCGGAACGGACATCCGGGTCCGCAAGGACGCCCGCATCCTTCAGTCATGTTTGGATTTCAGAACATAGAGAACGGAGTCTTCCTTCGCAAAACGCGCGGACACCCCTCGTCCGCCTCGTCGACGATTGTCTGACTATATATTCGCAAAAACTGCGGGGGATGCGAGACACGGTGACGGGCGATGACGAGACAAGCGTGGGGGTCGAGATTCCTCCTCGTTCTGGCGACGATCACGATCGTTATCGCCAATTATCAGCGACATCGCGACAGATCACACCTGCGCGAGCAGCTTGTTAACGGCCACAAAATCACCAGGAATATCACTCAACTGCAAGGTGCGTTACACGACGACTCGACCTGAATCGACGCAACGAAACGAGACATGCAGCGATTGAGATATCCACGAAAAAGTCAACGTAGTTATTTTTGTACGGCGCGTATCGAGCGCGAGTGTCGTCGCTCGCGAAGGCGACAGCGACGAGGTTTGACGAGTTCTTAACCTTTTAACGGCGGGAATGAATTTCAATTGAAATCGACTTCTTATTTTACGCAAAATTTAGCTATAAATATAATGAATTTTTTATGTGGAGTCGCCAATCTAACTGCTGGTCGATATATCGATCAATCCCGCCGTTAAAAGGTTAACCCTTTCAATATTTTTCAATGACTGAGGGAACTTTGATTTCCCAAAAAAAGCAACTTTTTGGAGAAAAAGAATTAATCTGTCAGCAAAAATGGTCGCTCGCTATTGTTCCGGCGGCAAAATTAATAACAATTAATCTTAATTAATATAAAACCAATAGCAGATTTAGATCGTTTGGGGCGGAGAATATATACGTCCTCGCAGTAGTAAAAGAGTTAATTTCAACCTCCATGACACAAAGGAACTTCTGTTACATCTGCACCTGCGAATTCGGTCGTGAAAAAGTGCACAGGATAAGAGAAAACGAATTTTCCAATTAAATCTGCACAGATCGTGCGGACGCGCAGCGGAGACCCGAGGAGCGTATCGACGCGCGAATCCGCGAGATAATTCCGCGATACCATCGTAATATATAATAAACGCGACGCGGGGATTGGGAATCGCGCAAAGTAGGAGGGGAACTTGAGACTTAATTATCCGCTCTCTAAAGTTGATCACTACGTATGGCCTCGGGGTCGTCGGGAAACTGCACGAGCTGTAAGAGTGATTCGTCTGGTGCGAAAGTTGGTCCGACTTTCCGTGCGCCTCCTCGGCTCACCGCCGCCGAACCCCGAAGCGAGCTCTCTCGTCCAACTTTCGGCGCCCTGTAAAATTTTACGGCGTGCGTCGCGATCTACGGTGATTAGACTTCTTTTCCTTTCCCTGGTGTAAGTATACCTCTCGCGGGAAAACCGCACGTCGAGGGGGCCGAGCGAAGTCCCGGCCGACATGTAAAAGAGGACATAGTAGTCCTTTTTCCACGTAATTAAAGCAACGCAGCGAACATTGTCGCTAAGAGGATTAGCAGATTGCTAGTTTTTCCTATTCTTTCGTTACTTTTTTTCTCTCTCTTTTCATTCTTACCCGTTTACTTTGCATTCGCGGACATTTTAATTACGTTGTCTGTTCCATTTATAGCGCCATTATCAGCGCGACATGTATCACGTCGCGATCGTTTTCGCAATCTCGGTACAGCTCGCGTTTATCGGAATCGCTTCGTATTCTCCGTCCGACGCGATCGTACAGAACCCTATAGGAGCACGTCGGCTCCTTCGCCGAATACCAACTGAAACGTCAATTTCGCTCGACCGGCCTCCGGACATTTACTTCCCGCACAAATTTACAAGCTGACCTCTTCGCCGGGAGAGCCGGCGTGAAGACGCGCATCCGTCTCGTGGCAGCGCTCGAACTTCAATAGTCGAGCCGATCGGGCTTTAAAGAGTCGTGTCGTCCGTCTGCAGTCAGCCGTATATATCGGGATCCTCATGCAAGTGCAATTTCAGGTCTCGTCGACGAGCGTGAGAGGGAGGGCAGGGGGAAGGGGGAGAGAAAAGTCGCAGGGCTCAAGATGCGTCTTCTTACGCGTCATAATGTCGTTCGAGCTCTTTGTACCTCGGAACTTATTACCCCGGAACGTCAAACAATTTCCGCACAGCGCAAAAAGTATATTAAAATGCATGTAAAGTAAATAAAAGTATTATATAAGTGAAATATTAAGGTATGACTATACAGGGTGAGCCATTTTAATCGATCCAAATTGCTCCTAAAATACGCCAGCTACAAAAAAATGGTTAAGACAAGAATTGTAGAGGACAACGGGGGTCATTTTACCGTGCTAATAATTTTGACCTTCAGATCGATTTTCAAGGTCATTCGAAGGTCAAAGTCATTTTTTTAAATCAGAACTCCTATTTTTAATACCGGATTCGAAAAGGGCAGAAAATTTTACGTTAAAAATGATATTTAGGTTTTTATTTTCGTCATGACATCGTCGTTGCCGAACAAGATGTCCATTGCGAGCTCTTTGAGTTAATCTTCGTATTGTCGTGTTGTTTGGATGTCTCCTCTCTGGATAGCGTTCAGCATAAAGCCTTGACGCAGCATCGTAATGTCATTATTATGACATTCCCCTAAAATTAATATCATATCAACAATTTCATTAGGAGGATAGTCAGCCATATTTAAAAAAAATTTTTCAAGTTACCCTGCACTTAAAAAAGAAAAATTGTTAAAGGCAATACTTTAAAAGTGTTTGTTTTTACTTTTAAAATTTTATTTATTACGCCTTATTAATAATCATATCAAAGTGAGATTATTGCGCATCAATTTCAGAAATGGAATGACAACGTTTCACAACTTTTCTTCTATTAGTATTTGTTAGTACCGCGAAACACTTATCATGAATAAAAATCTTTAAAATTAACATTAACAGCTTCTAAGTTGTTTTTAATCATTTTTTATTTGACCTTCTTGGACTCAGAAAAAAAAATCTAAATATCATTTTTAACGTAAAATTTTCTGCTCTTTTCGAATCCGGTGTCAAAAATAGAGGTTCTAATTTAAAAAAATGACTTTGATCTTCGAATGACCTTGAAAATCGATCTGAAAGTCAAAATTATTAGCACGGCAAAATGATCCCCGTTGTCCTCTACAATTCTTGTCTTAACCTTTTTTGTAGCTAGCAACCTTTTGAGGAGCAATTTGGATCCGTCGATTAAAATGGCTCACCCTGTATATAAAGACACACCAAGGTATGAGAAAGTATATAACGACGTGTAATGCGCGCGCGCTTACAGACTTTCCCGACTTGTAATCGCCTCATCGATTCTCAGATTCGGAGAAATATCATTTTCTTTCTCTCTCTCTCTCTCTCTCTCTCTCTCTCTCTCTCTCTTTCTCTCTATCTATCTATCTATCTATCTATCTCTTTCTCCCTGTAATAGCACTGGCATTATACTAAGTTGTTTGGAGTAACATGTACGGATGCCTGTTCTCAAATCCTCATGAAAGTCTAATCCGGTCGTCGCCAAGATCGCTTCTCGAAAGCCGCACTTACGGTAATGCGGTGCAATTTCATCAAGGATTTTGGAAAAACCACCACTTCCGCCGCCGCGGTCTCATCGCATTAAAGTCGACGTAACTCTATCTGTAAGTGCGCGAAGAAATGTCTCGGACGGTTTCACTTACTGAGTATGAAAGAAGAACTCTTAGTTCTTCCCCGCCGTTTGTCGTGCATTCTTTATACATCCTTCTCACTTCTCGCCAAACAGATTTGATAGATCGTGGTTGACAATTATAATGTAAATTTTCTCCCGAAATACTGTTTCCCCCGAAATATCGAATTAGAAACGTAATTGTTACGACTTGCTTAATGAACGAGCCGCGATCAATATCTTCGCGTGTATGCCACACACGCACGCACGCGCGCGCAGACACACATACACAATGTGTGTTTATCCGCGCCAATGTGCGTACATAAGTGAACAAATATATTTGATACAAAGCACTCAATGCACTAACGATCGGTCGCCGTAAACGATGTAACAGGGAAGCGAGAATAATTTCCGTTGTAGAACAGTCACGTCGATTCGCAATCGAGTGAGTCGAGTTGTATCCGCTTGTCGCGTCGCGAGGCTCGAAATTCCCGTTGGGAAGAATCAAGCGAATCAGTTTGTACGTGTACGATATCGGCGCTTTTGTCAAGAGACGAGAAAGTTGCGTAGTCGCGTAGCCGTCGGGGTCGGCCGATGAAATATTCAATTCAAAACTCGTTTGCGACTTGTCATTCGATTGCGCAAGTACATAGCACTCGACTAGGTGTATAGGCGCGTAAGTGTTGACTACATACGTACATACTGTCCGGAGCTATTTGCGAAGTTTGTCCATTCGCGCCATGTATTTTACGGCTTCGAGGTAACGTCACACTGAGAATTGGAAATGAAATCTTCGTCTCTCTCACCGGTGTACTGCCACCGTGTTCCGAAAACAACTTTTTTTTTTCCCGAAATTACGATAGCCCCGGATGAACATCAACTTCTACATCTACTACTGCGTGGATGCGCACGTTTAAATGCGCCGGAAGCGGACAAATACCGGATGCCGTTGCATTCTCTTCTATATTTTTACATTAATGCTAGTTGAACTGAAACAACACCGACAGCATTGCTCTGTCTCACGCGTGTTGTTCAAACATCGAGACATTCAGTCGTATTATACAATTTTATATTTTCATGTTTGAAGCTCCGCACATGCACGCGTTTAATGTCTCGATTACTCATTCAATTTTGACAATTTTCACAACGCGCATTACTTTCCGGTATATATATCCGAAAATACAGAGGATACGTGATACAGCGCGTCGATAAGACGTAAGTAGTGAATATTAAAGAAGACTATAGCGGTTTACTATAATATCTATGCTGAAGCTTGAACGGGAATTGAATAACACGTCGATATCACTATCGCATACCATTACGAGACTAGTTAACGACCGGATCTCATTTACGTTCTATCACGTTTGGCTCGCATCATTGTAACGAACAACGTAAAGGGCAGACATCAACCGTACGTAATATGCACATTGACAAGGCGAGCGAATTTAGTGAAGTGAATAACGACGTTTTCGAGGTTTTAACGAGTCAATCTGCCGTTCCGCATAAAGTCTTCCATCTCGCGCAGAATGTACTGTTGCCAGTTTTCTTTTCTCAAACAACCCAACCCTTTAATGCACATAAAGAATTACGTTCGTGTAATAATAATTTTCAGTGTAACTAATTTTGTGTAACTGATTCATAAAAGTTACACTTTTCCGAGATTGATCCTCTCAATCTCAATATCAATGGCGACTGACATTTCCGTCGGGAGTTATGAAAACAATTTCGAGTTTTTTTTTTTATTTTAATATGCATATCGTACTGTGCATGATTTGTATTTTAAACGATACCCAAATTCTGGAAGCGGAGCAAATAGAAATCGATAGATATTTCGGCTACATTAACATAACAATTGCTCCAAAGTAATGCTGTTGACGAGAATTCCTTTGTAGTATTTGTGATGTGAAACGAAGCGACGGGAGAGATACCGAGTGGCAGACAATTATGGTGCACCAAACTTTTGGTTTGTAATGAAGAGTGCGCAAGCGTAACGCGGAATATGTAGCAGGAAGTAGATTTGACATTCCACCTATATGTTATGTCGTACAATTAACCCCATTATGTATATTTTCGCCGTACGGATAATCAAACGAAAACATACCGCGCTAAAATTGTAGAAGGGATTCTCCGATAAAAGAGGAGGATCTTTCGCTAATAGACGCTTTTCGAAAATACTCGCGTAGTTCAGCATCTGCTCTCAATACATATTAAGTGCCAAAAACGTGGCACGCGCTTATATTTAAACGAGATTACCAACGATAAAAACGATTATAAGTTTAACTGAGAAATTCATAAATAAAATAAATAATACGGTTAGGCCACACATAAATCTTGTTGCAACAAGCAAATTAATAATAAAATACGATCAATTATATGGTTGCTGTAACCACAGAGCAATTGCTGAGATACAGTGACGATATCTAGTTAGTTCAATCAAAATGTATCCATGGTAAACGTCAACCGATTTCTGATTACCACAACCAGATCACGCGCAATCATTCTCTCAAATATAATCAATATTCTTCACTGAAATATTATACGTATAACTGGTGATTTAGTTATAAGTATAGCACTGTAATTAGTAGAATCTTGCTTAAAGAATCAGTTAATAATAGCGACTATTGCTACTATTGATATCTTTTTTTCCGTATACAATTCGTAAAAATAACCTTTTTTCCGTATACAATTCGTAAAAATAACCTTTGAATTCAGGAGTAGAAACTAAAATTCCTCAAATTGATTGATATTTATACCTCGTGCAAGATTAAAGTCTTGTCAACGACTTTAGTCTCGCAACAAGTTCTGAATTAAAAATTCCACATCCTACGCGAGACAATGAAAGAAAAAGAGAGCAAGAAAGGAAGACGAACAATTTTAAACGCGGTACCTTGCAGCGGATAAAACAATGATCAAGTAAAATTAAATTACGCGAAAATTAGCTCTTCCTTCTGTTCGTTGCTCGGCAACATTCGTAAGCGAGGAATCTTCCCAGTCGCGGAAATAGCGATCTAATTACGGCGACTAATTTCGATGGTGCAAGTTGTATTAGAGAAATGAAACTGCATAAATACTTGAACGCGCTGCGTCAAGGTGACGTGACGGAGGAGCAAGAGGAGTACGCACGGGAGAAGGCAAGGGAATTACGTTCACGTTGGGTTTAATATCGCGCCTCAGTTAAGGATAGCAGGGGGGTTACCATGCACGGATTACACGCGAAGTTTCGTCGTTGCGTGTCGTCCCGCGACGAAATTACCGTGACGTTACACCTGTCCGTGGATGCCTTTCGTCGGGAAGGGAGACTCTCCTCGCCGTCGCGAATCGGCTCGGCTCACTTGTCGTTCTAGTGAATCCTGCCGAAACTAGAGTAATATTGGTTTTCCGCGTTGACTGATCGCTCATATTCGTTACTTGTGTGAGCAATTAAAACTCTCGCGACTTCAACATCCTTCGTGAAGGAAGAAAGAAAAGAAGACTAACTGAGACTGATTGAGACTAACTGACTGGGAAGAGGAAGACTCATTGTTGGCATCGCGAAGTTTCCCGACACGAAATCTTATCGCGCGTAACCGACGTTTTATTTAGGACGGCAGTTTTGCGGCGACAAGGTTCTCCAAGGAAGACCGAATGTTCCAAATTCTTCGCGTGCCGTCTCACTTTACCGCAAGTTTGTCTTGGACCCGTTAAGAAAAATATCAAGAAGCGCGGGTCGGCAAACATGCCGGCGTAAAATGCATCATTAGCGGGAGCGCGTGTCGTATAAATTACCGTAAAAGAAAAGAGGAGCGCGCACGTAGTCACGTTTTTAGGAGGATTTTTATATCGCGAGCTTGACGGCTAGTCAAACGATCGTCCGACTTATTTCCCAAATTGGACTCACGATGGCGGGCCTTGAGCGTAAAGTATTCGAGAAACTCCAGCGAACATCCCAGTCTCTCATCCCGGGACTGGAGGATCGCGGAAGCATCAACAGGGCCGGCGAAACTAGCCGATGAAAAACGAGCGACAAGACGGATGGTGGAACATCTTCGGCGATGGTAGCATCCCTGCCATAAGGCAATGTACGGAAACAAATGGTCTTCTGGATGTATATTTATTACGTCGGTGCTCTGTGACCTCGATCGTCGGGAACTCAGCCGAAACGGCTGCTCGCTCGCGCGCGCCGCTTGTGCCTCGGATTCGCATGAGCGATGGAAAGGAACACGGGAGACCGAGGGGATTATGGACTTCCTTTCGGAGTATGTGCGAGAATGCGTGATGGGCGCACGCGAATGACCTGTGTCTTTCCTTTCACGCAAATAGGACCGGGTGGTTCTCCACGGATGATCAGATGAGAAACGTGAGAAACGGTCAAGCGCTTGTTATTCTATCCCGTTCATAAATAACTTCCAACGGGGATAACGAGTATTTATTTTATTTTATACTCGCAGATATATTCGCGGACATCAAGTCGATGAGCTGGACGACTATTGGCAGATGGAAACGCGGTCGGTCGTTATCGATAATGAGTAACACGTTAGATCCGATTTCATTGGGAGGCATTTTACACGTACGAAGGTAAATGTGAGAAACGGAGAAAAAAAGGTACCAAAGTCACGTGCGAAACTGAGCACAGCGAGAGAAATTCTTCTCTCACGATGCAGCTATTCGACGACTGACGGCAACCACGGAGCGAAAGCGAGACGAGGGAATGACGGTAATTTTTAGAGCATGCAAATAGCACCACGTAAACGAGTTGGTACAAGCGCGTCAAATTAGTAACGCGGCCACCAAACGTTCTCACAGATCTTATTACCTCGGGCTCGCGATCCTCACGTGCGAGTATCCGTATTATCCGAACGCTGATGAAACCCGCAGGTCGCCGCCCGGGGACCCGATCCTCCCCCCGGATAATTGTAAAATTTAAATTCGGTCACTTTAAACGGCGCGTTCGCTCGCTCGCTCGCTCGTTCGTCCTGCGTCCCAATTAAGACAGCCTCGTCGCAATTAACGGCTGGCGAGCAAGCTTCCCTCCGGAGCTACGTGCGAAGGGATCGCGATAATCGATAAGAATTGTCCGCAGATCGATGATGAAACACCTTCGTAAATACTTCAATCCGAATAGTGCCACGAAAGGACGGATTTCCTCGCTCGTGGCTTTAACCGCTTCCCATTAGCGTTAATGGACCGAATGTGTATGGCGATTTCCAACTTTTTTCATTATACGCCCCAGCCACCCAATGCCTAATGGACGCGCTTTTAATTAACGTCGCGCTACCACGAGCGTGTGTGACTGCTCTCACACTCGCGTTTCTCCTCCTCCTTCTTCTCATAAGATGTCGCAGTTGTATCTATTTTCCGCGTTAAAAGAATCGATTTTATAGATTCATGTATCGATGTAACGTGTGCAGAGTTCGATATTTGGAAGGACGATAAACAAGGCGAGAGATCAAGAGAGAGATCGAGAGAGAGAGAGAGAGAGAGAGAGAGAGAGAGAGAGAGAGAAGATAGAAATTGTGGCATAAAAGCGCACTATGATGTACCAAGATATTACCGGATCTTGGCCGTCATGGAATAGCCTATAATGCTCTTTTAATGTCGTTTACACACGATATTCTCGTCTCACTGCCGTCATATCCCGCACTGCCTCACAATCTAGCAAGTTAATTCCTTCACTGTCCGCAAAAGTGCTTACGAGCAAACTCGGCCGTTATGGACGAACGTTGTTGCGTCGTGTTCCGTCATGTTGTACGTCAGTCTGTTTCGTGTCGTTAATCATCTCACGTTGCACACACACACACATACACGCACACACAGTTAACTCATGAGAACAAAGCGACTCTTCCAACGTTTTCGATTGGGTCAGGTCGGTCGACGAATTTAACAATACAGTTAATCGATCATGCGATTTTGAGTATTGCGCGAGTCGAAATTGCGCACGCGAGTCATTCGTATTAATATGCGGTTGAATAAGTTGTCCTTGTCCCCCCATCGAGCTTGAACGCTTCATAATTCAAGGGTCGTATACGAGAATGCCGGCAGTGGGTTCAGTATTATCGCATCGAGTAATATTTGTTGACTATTTCGCGCGATGCCTGCTGATATAATTTCAGTGTTAATTTGGCGCAGTCGCTAACTCGCGACCGCACGACAAATAACTAAAATCACGAGCTCAAAGGCATGGTCGGGTGTTATCGTACGTTATAATTACCGAGACCCATGTAGCGCAACGCTCTACTCACCTACCTTCCCGTGAGGCAATTTATTCTCAGACGTAACGATTACGACTCGTAAAATACCTCGGCCAGATAACGCGAAATTTTACGGGACTCGTCAAAGAAGAAAATAACCCACCTTCTCTCTCTCTTTCTCTCTTTCTTTCACATACACTCTCTCCCTGCGTTATCCCCTCCCGCGCCAGATTCCAGAATCGCCAGAATCACGGTTCGCTCGTTCATGTTTTACACGCTTTTATTACGTCACAAATAATTAACGTCGCATATTGAGCGCGGTCGTGGAAAACACGCGGCACTTTTGCACGCAAACTCCACATAGCAGCGGCATTTCGTTCCAGTCAGTTCAGCTGCCGATTCGCGTTTACGAACCGGATTATACGTAGGAACGCGTAACGCGCGCAGCAGTCGTTTTAGCGGCACTAAAATCTCGGCGAACCGGCTTAACACACACGTTGCAGCGCGCGAGCAG
The DNA here is from genome assembly GCF_010583005.1 of Odontomachus brunneus. Classification (NCBI taxonomy): domain Eukaryota; kingdom Metazoa; phylum Arthropoda; class Insecta; order Hymenoptera; family Formicidae; genus Odontomachus; species Odontomachus brunneus. The sequence continues at coordinate 71,301 of NW_022639500.1, forward strand.
TTCACGCACTCCTGTAGAACCCGCCAATTGTTCCGTTAGGTCCCGCGAGCGCCCGAGCACAATTAAAAACGAAGGCACGAATTATTCCCCGTGAGTGCTCGCGCTCGCGGAAAGGAGAACGTAAATCACTCGGATTCTCTCTCGCGTCCCGCCGTTACCATTCGCTTTTCTCTCTGTTCGCGCGCGCGTTATCTCTCGCACGCGGTTGTACCTGAATTTCAAGCGATTGTCGGCGCGCGTTAAATCGAAGCGACACATCGAAGCGAATAAAGTATTTGTTTCCGCGTACGATGTAGAATATACGAATACATTATTCGATGAAGTATCGGAGAAGAAAAAAGGAAAAATAAAGGAGCCTGTTAAAAGTCGACAACCCGAACGCAATCTTCAGTTGAACCGTGGTTAATTAAGTTGGCCACTACTGCGATTCAGCAAGCTTTTTAATATAAGATAGAAACGAAATATCACGATTTATTCGCGGGCTACACAGCCCGCATCGACGTGCGCGGTCTCTGCTTTATTTGGCACTTCGCAAAGCAACAATTTCAGAGCTCAGTTCAATCTAAATCCTTCTATGCGCTTCTATGTTTCTCCTTTTATGGTTATTTTCTACAAATCAGGGGGTGGAAAATACCAATAAAAACAACTCCTCTTGCAGTCTGCAAGAGTTGCAGGTTACCGCGGGCTAAAAATATGAAAACATATACGTGAATGAACGCTCATAAATGCATAAAAGAATGCTTTGTGGTTCGATTAAAAAAGATATCGATCGTCGCGAATTTAATGTACACTGCGCTGTAATTCTGCTAAAAGAGATCGTACACGAGATAACGCTCCTTTTTTTCCTGTCTTTCTTTTTAGCGAATTAATCAACCTATATATTTTTCAATACACGGTTATTTACAGATTAGTCAGCATTTTTGTATCATATGTAATCGATAAATCAACATCTATTCCTTTCAGTGAATCTACCGCGTCACCTCAGCGATTACTTTTCACTTGCATTTCAACTTTATAACTATTTACACTAGATAAGAATCGCGTATATGGATAAACGAAGGAAAAGAGAAGACAGAAAAGAGATTCAACGAATTTGAAATATCGCGACTATTGCGAGGGACATTTAATTCTCTACTCCGTTAAGCTCGTACTGCCTTGATCGGATATTAATAAATTGATAGCACTGCGGCCATCGAAATGTTTCCCGCGTTCACTTAATCCGTCTCGCCGTCGATACATCTCCGCTACATTTCAGCCAGTGGACCGGAAAATTCACAGAGAGCCGCGGCAATAAAATCGTAAAGATGCGTAAATAAATTCCGTTTGTGTGCCTATCATCGACATCGACGCGAGATACGCGATATACGATGGTGTAATAATAACTCGTGTGTATTGATAATAAATATATTTCGCACAAATTAACGAAGACACGTTAAATTAGCCCGAGAAAATTATTTGCAGTCGCTCATTAAGCGAATATTATTTCCCGCTTAACACTCCTCGGCCATTAACGATGTATGGGCCACTACAAGAATTTCGTAATGAACCAGTCAAACTATGTATACACAACGTAATAATAACTCGATTAAATGGATAATGACGGCGTTGCTCGTTCGAGATCCCGTGATGAATCGAGCCGTTCCCTAAAAACGAAAATAAAACTCGCGACGCTGCGACAAGAGCGAGCGATTAAAACAGCATTCTTTAAGCTCTGAACCCTTAATTCTCATTCGATTAAGGCGCGAGCCGTGAAGACTGAAAGAGACAAAGGTAGACGTTGCCGAAGACATTTAGTCCTCTCCCTGAGCGCTCCCGCATAATCGAATCAATAACGGATGGGTAATTCCCTCCGTCGACTGGAACGAATTAGATCAGTCATGAAGTTCCGGCTGTAAAGACACGTGACGACGAAGAATCGTTTATCGTAATCGTAATTTGCGGACGCGTTATCGAATGCAGCCGACCGTGTCCGCGGGAGAATGTGTGAGTGAATGAGTGAGAGGTGATGTACTCGCGGTTCGTATGAAATCGCGGCATTGTCTCTCCAACACAAGCTAGTATCAAATACCCGGGCTTTCGACACCCGTGAAGAAAATCAGGGATTGACCCGGCTGGACTTCGGGACCGTAAGAAAGTACCGTAACGCGCTCCCGCCAGGATACACGTTAGGTCGTTCACAGACCCGAAAGATTCTCCTCCAAGCGGTTTTTCAGGGTTCACGTAAGAAATTGCCATGCCACGGCTCTTAGACACCGTTTACAACGCTTCTTGCGATTCACCGCGAAAGAAAATCTGCCAGAGTATCACCTATTTCGCTTGGATCCTCTCTTGCCCGTTGTGGGCGACTAAAACCGCCAATTATCGCTGTCAAAGGGGGATATGACGGATGGATTTTTGCGTGAAGGGAGAAGAGGATGAAATTGAAAACGCGTATTTTCCTCATCACCCGCGAAGGAGATTGTCTTTACCCACGATGTCGAGGTGACCGATATCCTGCCCTGTTACTGCACTTAACAGACGCTCCCCGCGGAAATTCTAAGTATATGCGAAACAATACATAAAGCGCGATGGAGAAACGTCGCCGGGATAAAATACACCGCGAGTGTCTTGGCCCGCAACTTTCCAGCGCCGTGTCGTTCGTTGCGGCGAAGCCACCTGCTCACCATTACAGTATAATTGTACCTTTTGTGTTTCAAGTATCCGTAAAATTTCTGAGTGCTTCGCAACCTGCGGCTAAACCTCCGTGCGGTTACTAAGCGTGCGAAATAAAGGGTCAAAAGGTTAACCGGCTGCAGCTTTATCTCGCGTCTCTTTATTCTTTCGCGTTTGCTCCGTTTCCGAATATGGGGGAATGTGTGGGGTGAGGGAAAGAGGAAAGGATTTTTCTCCTTTATTCGATTTTTAACGTGTCTGAGAATCGAGCACGAATGTTCGTCTATTTGGAATATTTAATACCATTTAATAATTAACAGAAAAGAGCAGGGAGGAAGAAAGAGGGAAAAGATAGAGAAAGGGAAAAAAAAAAGACGAATTTCCGTATCTATTATTTGACTGAATATCGCTCGTTTTACGATGCCCTTTCCATCATCATTCCACCTTTTCCTATTTTTTAATTAAAGTACATTCGCTCCCGATTCGAGCTCGCCCATCCCTCGCTTCTCATCCGACAGTCTCGATTACTTGAAACTTCGGCCTTCCTACGGTACTCAAAAAGACATTATTGCTTCGTGTTAACTTTAAAGTGTTCGCATCCGCTTGGAGATTATTGCGCGCTCTTATGCTTTCACAACGGGTACAACAAGATCGTGCTTTAAAACAAACGCGCTGTAAATCCACGAGTGTCATGTATCGCGCGAGAATAAATCTGTCACGATAAAGAGGAGGAAAAGATGGAAGAAGAGGAAAAAGACTAATGTTCGAAATGAAAATTTCTCTTCTCTCATTGCGATTAAAACCAAATATTCGATAACCTCATCAGGAGATGGATGTGTGTGTGGATGTGTGTGTGTGTGTGTGTGTGTGTGGATTATATTGCGCGCATAATATCATTTCACAGTTATACTTTGAGAGATTTCACAGTGTTGAGACGTGTTCCGATAATAAAGTTTACAACGTGTCGTATATACTAGAACTTTGCAGCACTCTTTTTTTATAGCGTGTAAAAAGGAAGAAGGTACAAAGGAAAAAATTCTGTTGCGATAATTGAATACGCTTCTTGCGTTTGGTCAGAGAATAAAGGAAATAAATATTGCAATAAAATTGGAGGACCAGAACTTTTTGTAAATTGCAACATTTTTTTCGCTGATGACGGATGCAATACAATGAAAAAAGGTGCACGCACATTCATTCTTCAGAGTATCCAAACTTTGAATGCGCAATATGTTTATTGTTTTAGGAATGGAGACAAAAACTGCACGACTCAAATAGCAGATGCATAAAACGATTAGTGGGACGAATATGCAATTTACTCGGACTTATGTACACGATGTATTCGCATTTTTCGTGCTTTTCAACACGAATTTCGCGAGAATCCCATTACAGCCGCGCCATTCAAACTGGATGTCGGCGGCTTACGCGAAAATCTTGGTGAGATTGTATCGTGAGAAACATAGATCGAATCTTTATCCGCGCACCCCACATGGCTAACAATGCAAACCTCCTTCGTCAGTTAAAAGATAATCGGTTCGTAAGGACGCCACGTCATTGATAACGTAAACACTTCAAAACATCTAATATTATCGCGTCACGCGCCTCACATATCCGGACAAAATATTTTCATAATCTCACAACCGTCGTGCGTAACAGAAGCGAAGAAATGAGAAAATTCCTTCTCCTTTGTGTCACGCGTTCGTCTCTTTTCTACTTCCTCCCTCTCTTTTTCTCTCTTTCCCTTTCTCGCGCTCGCTTCAGACAGTAATCGCACACTCAATTCGCTCTAAATAGAAAATGTAGAAAAGTGCAGCGGAACCGCGCGGAGCCCCGATAATTCGTTTGTCGATACGTTTCAGAGGAGATAACCGCCAATCTGCCTCCTTTGCGAGTCCCGCGTTTGCGGCATCATCGTGTCACAGATTGGAATCCGTACTTCGAGAATGCAGACGGCCAGGGTATCAACGGATCGCAGAATGTGGCGCTGCATCTTGGCGCGACAGCCCTTCTCGACTGTCGCGTGGCCATGCTCTCCGGCAAAAAGGTGCGTGTGTGTCGCGATGAATCATTCACGGTAATATCGGAGCGACGCTGTTGGCACTTGACAATCTGCCCGTATGTATGCTCGGTCGCAAAACGGTTTGCACACTTCTGATCGAATGGAGCTGCAACGCTTCAAGTTGTTACAATTCAAAGCCACTACTGATGTGCGAGCGTAGAGATCGGTTGACAGCAGTCAAACTGACAGTACAGGGCGTGGCAATGAATTTGGAAAGAATTTACGTTGAAAGATACGAGAATATATTATTTTTAAGTAATTTTTATATATTTTATAAAGTGAAAGAACGTGACGTACGTTGAATGCACATCAGCAGCTGACACAATTGTGACAATGTGAAGTGTTGCAACTTCATTTGATAAAACAGTTTCATCGATTTCACCGCTATTGTTTGATAATCCCGCTTGTAGCAATGTTCAGTCAGCGTCATGTCTACCTTACTATTCTTCGAATCGAGAGTTACACGACTTTCAGTCTTATACATGTATGTATACAACAATAATGAAACAAATGCGATATCAAATTAAAATAGAATAAAAAAATGTGTTTTAAAAACTAGACGTCAAACGATTGGAAATTGCCCAAATAACTCTGGCTGTAATAGTGAGGCACACGCGACAGTGTGTGATGCTCGCAAAATTGACAAACATATTCGCAGGTCATGTGGCTGCGACGGAACGCCGACTGGCCATCCCTTTTGACTCTCGATAACACTACTCATATATCGGACTCGAGATACAGCGTGAGATTCCAGTATCCGAACAACTGGAGACTGGCCATCTCCGGCGTGCGAAGGGAGGATCACGGAGTGTACGTCTGCCAAGTGAACACACACCCGCCGCGGATGCTGGTCACGAACGTCACCGTTCTCGGTAATACCATGTTTTTACGATAAGGAACGGAAAGAGAAAAGAAAAGAGAAAAAGAGAAAAACACGCCGGGCGGTGTGGAGATACAGATAGGGAAGAGAGTTGCCGAAATCGTACCGTCTTCTAAATCGTACCTGATTTCTTTAAATGTTTGTAGTACACACTAAATAAGATATAATCTGAAATTTTTTGTTTCTCATTCAATTTTCACCATCAGATGTCATTACATATTCAATAATAATAAAGCAATTGATGAGATACAATTTTTTGGCTATACATGAAGAAACAATTCGAGCAACAGAGAATGTTGTGCTTATAACAGGAAAACGCGACTCTTAATCACACGAATTAGGGGAACTGATTGTGTGCGCCTTGCCGATGTCGAAAAATTTTATTAGTCGTGTAATAACCTCAGAGTGCCGTCTCAACTCGCCGCGTTTTCTTTTGCATGAGCAATCTTGAAACCCTCATCGATCGATCATCTATCTTCATCGGCCGCGACTTACGTTAAGAGACGACGGCGGCGGCGGCGGCAGCGACGGCGGAAGTTGCATCCGTTTCCCGGGAGCGCATCTCCCGCCGCTTGCAAAATATCTGGCGATACACCAGCGTAACGAGAAATAAACATTTACGGATGTTATCGCGGACAGTGCGGTATGTATTATCCCGGCGCTAGCAAGTCTGAGGGATGCAGTGCGACATCGCGAGCATTAGTCAGCGAGAAACTTGGCGAAATTAGAGTCCCGGGCCGAATAAATAACATCGGCTGAGTAATTATTTCGTGACATGTTCAAGTAAATTTTCTCGATTATATCTAACGGTTTATTAATTATCACGCCGACTTGATAATTCACCTCGATAATTTTCTCATTAATTCGTTATTTATAATATCATTTATTAATTTAACAGTCACCTCTCTTTCGTGTGCGGCATGTTCGTTTGATGCAATCGGGACATCTCACGTGTATGTCGCGTTTCATACGAGCGGGATAAAATTAAATCACAGAATCCGCGGTTCCCTCATCTACAAACATTTCATCAAAGTAACGCGGTCTAGCTGACAATGTATATATATATATATATATATATATATATATATATATATATATATATACATACATACACGCATATATTTATTTTTTCATTCATGTGACTCAGACCTACATGTTTTATTACGCGTGCTGGCCAGCGGGGGTTGTTTTCGAGTTGCACGAATTGCAGGACGTTTGCGTAATCCAGCGACGTCGTGGCGCCGCGACACGCATGCACGCATAGTTTTCCATTTCGCGGCGGTCGTAACTCCACGCGCGCACGAGTCGCGCCTAAAGCCGGAACGGCCGCGAATTTAAATTCCGCCCTCGCGGCGATTCAATTACTGCGAGAAAATCTTGCGGCGTCCCGCGCTCTCGAAAACAAGTCAGCCGCAGTTGCGTCACGTAGAAGCTGCGCGCGCGCGCGCAACGGCGGAACTTTATTTCGCTTGACTTACCTCGTGTCAACGGATACGCCTGTATGCGCCAATATCGTAGCGTGGGCGTTCGCTCGCTCCCGGTAACATAACGACGGAAACTGTTCTCTTACGTCGACTTAATTACGAATGTCGGCTACGTAAAAGCGAAATGGAGCAAGGTAGAGAGAAAGAGAGCAACTGCAAGCAAAGTCCTAACCGAAAATTCACGTTGCGCGGCGACGGTCGTCGAGATTTACGAGATTTGAAATACCGCCCCATCCACCTACCCTCCCGTATCCAGTCCAGCTCCTCTAGATTTTGTACGATCAACATGTTTTACTTTTCGTTAATTAAACTCCGCTACTATAATTCACATCCAAGTGCGACTGTCGAAAGAGGAAAAAAGATGAACGGATATAGCAGGTAAAAAGAAATCGGATAGGAAAGAAGAAATGTGTCTCTCCCTCGTCGACCGATTTGTTCATACGGCACATTTGTGATTTTACAGCGCCGGATATTAGAATCGTCGACGAAGCCAGACACGAGCTGCGAGACCGATACTACAAGACCGGAAGCGGTATCGAGTTATCGTGCGTCGTCCGACCATCCTGTCCCGACTCGAGAGTACCGTATCCCGTCTGGCGGAAAAATGGTGAGATGTTGCCGGATCACGTCAACGTTTATCACGTTAATGGGTGAGCATAAATCGTAAAGCGGCGATGGATCGAAGAGAGCTTCCAGAGATGGATGTATGGCCGTGTCTCGATTTGCATGTGCCCACGCATACTGTATGTTGTACGTGTGCGTGGGCGTTGTCTACACATAAGCGCGACGACATAGCGCCGCTCTTATTCCCCGCGAGCGCAACACCGGCATTACCGTCGAAAGCCCGCAGGGTGTGCGCGTTGACGAGCCTCGATACGCTTTGTGAAATGCACCTGCCGCGATTGATCTTGCTCCAGACGTTGCGGCACACCCATACAAACGCCCACGCGCACGATTGAGAATTTATCTTTCTTTCCGGCCGGAGCGGACTGTCTTCTTCGCGTGAATCTGGTGTCGTCACTTTTACATACGGCGAGCACGAAGCTCGAACCCATTCACCAATCGCCGTTCGTTCCTTCGGAGCTTGCGCGTGAATTATAAAAATTATCGTCACGAAAAGAATTTGCGTTATGCGCGATTTTTCATTCAACGTCCATGTCACTGAATCTGTCGAGCCGGATATATATATATACATATATGTCAGAGAGGAAAATATATTTTAATTATATTTTTGTGTCCATTCCCCACATGTCCTTTATATACGCGCCGGTAAATGCGTGAATATCTAAAGAGTCAAATCCATTCGGCCGCCCAAGAATTATGTATTTTTGTGTAATTGCATATTCCATCGCGAAAATGTAGCAAAGACCTACTCTCTTAAAGCGAATCAGTGAATAGTCATTGATATCAGTTATGAGTACAGCACTGAACACTTTCAGTCCTATACTTATAACTGCAATCAGTGTATATTCACTTTCAGTGATGTTTGACTAATTCATTTTAAGAGAGTACAGGTGACACGCGAAAGAATAGCGCTCACGACGGCACATTGCATAATACAGCCACCGGCTTTTGCAGATCGAACGAGGACGTGATAACAAGAGTCTACATCGAGCGAGCGAAAAAGACTGACAGCGGAGAGTATACGTGCTCAGTGAGCCAATTCAGCACGACCGCGGTGCACATTCACGTCCTAAATGGTAAATGAAATAAAAAATCACCGAACAGAATTAGCGCGGATAAATGGTGTTATATATGCCGACGCTCGGGAATGCGTATTGTCTGCAAAATTCGTGACTCATGCCATCCGGACGACCCTATAATTCGAAATTCAGCATTCTATTTAACGATCTCGCGAGCGATATGCGATTCGTCGATATGCATACACGCGTTTAAATGCGTATACCTCTAAATGTAATATCGATTTTCTTTATCTTTTTCTTTTATGTTATTTCCCTTGCTTTGTCTCGTTGCTGATAAAATACCGTTGCAAATTTCAACGCAAATTACAGATCATACAAAGTGGATTTCCCCATCAGACGATACATATAATATTCGTCCGTGTAATATGTGTGTGTGTGTGTGAATATGTATATATACATATACAAATTTATATATGTGTTCGAAATATTCAGCTGGCCTTTAAAATGGGATATTTTTTCTGTGTGTATACATACATACATACATACATAGAGTATCCCATTTTAAATAGGCCAGTGGAATCCAATCCAATCTCGAACATATATATAAATTCGCATTGTTGATAAAAATCAGCAAAGTTGCATTTTTATTGCAAAATAATTCCTAAACTATTGCACTTAGATTATACACGTCTTAAGAACTTTCCACGCAAAATTAAACAACGTTTTTAGAATCTGCTAGAATTTGCTTTGTATTTAAAAAAAAATTAACTTTCATTTAATACAAATGATCATAGCTGAAATTTAATATCACCACCTTTTCCCCTTTAAAGCCCTATAAATTCTGACTGCAACGTTTTTGTCTGTCGAATTCAGTTTTCGAGATATTGATCTGTTTAAAATTAGATACCCCGTGTGTTTGTGTACATATATGTGTATATACACACACACACACACACACGTGTGTGTATACATATGTATATTACAAATTATAGGGCTGATGTGTTTTTTATTCACCAATTTGTCACCCTTTTCAGGTGAAAAACAAGCTGCGGTACATCACGACCAATGGAATGCAGCGCGCGCCGCCAACCATCACGTGGGTTTCGCCGAGTTTTACGCGGTGTTCGCCAATTTTCTCCTTCACATGTGGCGAAGTTATTACTCCCTGTGAAAACTTATTTTTCACCGTCGCGCGCGCCAAGTTCATATATCGCGCGCGAGTGTCAACCTCGATGATATTCCCATCGATATCCGCGCGATAACGTGCTTCAAAGCGACCTCGACGAGATACGAGTTCTCACGATTCATTCGCTCATTCATTCGTACATACACGACGTCATTACTACATGAAACACACGAACTGTGAACACTGAATGAATTTGTGTCAGTATTACAACGCTAAATAAACTGAATATCGATGTTCAAATAAATATTATGCTTGTGCTTCATTGGTTCATCTCTTCTTTCCGAAGCCTAACACTGGCAATGTGATCAACGAACGTGTATCACGACATTGCATTTGTACATCGTTAGCATTCGCATTTTTTTTAATAAAAGAGATTTTTAATGTCATTAGAAGTTGTGTGTGCGTTCCGGTAGAAAACCGCCTGCAAAGCGAGAGCTTTTCTTTACCGACCGATGTATACGAAGTTCGCAAAAGCTACACGAGAGCTGCGTGATCATACCGCGATATAGGTACCAATAGTAGAGAATTACTCTGTTTAAATTCTATCCGAGATTCCTGTTTTGTCAGTTCTAGGCAAAATACGAGCACTACACAATTATCTTTATAAATAAATATATAAGTATTTTTTTAACAAAAAATTAACTTTGCTGAGTCGAAAGACAAAGTTCTCGCGATATTTCTGTGAAGAAAGTTACTGACCTTAAAGATTGCCTAAAGGTATGCGCGTTTTATCACGAATTATTTTTAAACGATCCTCTTTACATTGAAGAATCGCTGGAAGAAACTCTGACGATGTAATAAAAGTCCTGTTGCCGTCCGGAACAAAGTTCGAAGCGAGCGAGTGGCTTGTTAAAAGTTAATACTGCGTTAAAAGTTTCAGTTCGATATCCATCATCATCAATATTATAAATAGGGAAGCACGCCGTAAAATCTGTCTATCATGTTACCGAGAGTACATCGGCCGCGCGCGCGCGCGCGTTCGAGTAGGAGGCGTCTAAATTAGATACGCTTCTCAACGTTACATTATCGTAACTCCACTCGTAACTCTGTGCGCGGTTCACACACACACACACACACACATACATATATACTATATTTCTTTGTAGCGGCCGTAATCCGCGAGCGGCGCCTCTCCGTGCAAAACCTTAGACAAGTAAGTTATGGAAGTTCTTTGTAGTTAGGCATAGAATGAACAGGTGTCTTGCGCAGAAACTTAAAGGCTCGTGATACCGACCGCAAACTCCCACGAAATTTATAGTATTGCAAAACAAACAGCGATCTCCACGAGCGATTAACGCTCCCGTTGTGCAGTCGCGCGTTTCACAAGTCGATGGCTCCTCGATCACGACCGTGTTCAGAACGTGGTATCCGACTTTCGCCTTGTACTTCTGCACGTTTCGAAAGTGCAAATTCGACGAAATTTCATTAGATCCCCGATCAGTGCTCCAGCTCGCTTAATTATGAGGAATCAGATCTAGTCGAAATTTAATTACGAATAAAAACTTTGTCCGAGTCGAAATTTTGATCTCTTTCGATCTCAACATGACGTTTATTCTGATATTCTATGTCAATCTCTTATAATTCTATTTATTAATTTTGCCAATAAGACTTCTTTTAGAATTTACAAATGGCATTTTGTGCGTTTTTTGGTGTTAAATACAACTTTAGTTTCCATGAACATCAAACATGCACTCATCCTTCAGAATATACAGATGTTAGAAAGTTGGGCCAAAATTTCAACTGGAGCATTAACGAGCAGTTAGGAATAAGCGGAACGGTAAACAACATACGGCGCCAAGCACAAACGCTATTGTAATTGCAATTGTTGCATAGCTCCAGTGCGCTATTGTGCTCAATGGAATCTCGTTGAAAATCCATGAGATTATACACGCGATTGTTCGGCAGGAATCCGCCATTCGATGATGTTGCACACGCAATTGCGCGAAAAACTCGAGACGCGAATTTTTAGCGAAACGCGATCTCGCTTGCCCAAACGTCGTTTTCGTACGAACGTAATCTCGTTGCCGTTCGTGTGTCGACGTGCAGCTACGGAATCCTCGGTTCCGTCTCTTTTGGCTGCACGAAATTTTGCAGCGCATTAAGCAACGGACTAACGCGTATCGATCAAAGATATCAAGAGGCCACCGACCCTCTAGCCCTGGCCATGTTTTCAACCTTTTAGCCTTAATGGCGCCTTTCAGATCCACTTAAAAGAATGTTTATAAAATATGATGGGCGCGGCTGAAAAGTTGGACGATAGTGGGCGAAAGGAAGGACAGACACGGTCGCGGTGCATGCGACGCGGCAACGACATCCTATAAGCTAGCTTCGTCAAAGTTTATCGAAGAATTTATCGCGACGACGGCGAGGTGGGATACAAACTTTTATAACGACATATAAATCGCTAGTCGTCCTCGTCCTCGTCCTCGTCGTCGTCGTCGTCGTCATTGATCGATCGATCGTACGGTCGATCACTTCCTCGCGACTCATGAATATTTTCAACGACATGTATTCCCGCAAAATAGGGTCGCGGGTCTCGGTACGTCGAGGTCTTCCGCCTATATCGAAATGCGCTATTACGAACATTACGTTGAATTAAGGTGACATTTTTAAGCACATTAACGTGCTTAAAATTTTTGTTAAACCTCGCAGATTCCACTTACGCGACGGAGAGAAATCGTCGCGGTATGTTCTTAGCAAAACAAAAAATCAAGGTCCATAAGTACCCAGACCATTAGTTTGGCCTGATCTGTTCCCGTTTTGGTAGTCAAACCTTAAGTTCGTAAGTATATTATGTAACTTTTAATGATAGTGTAGTTATCGTTACATTATCGTTGTGAATGTGTAATATATGACAGAAAATCTGGGCAGTGACTCTAATAGAGACCAGGAGTTTTGGTTACTGCCTAGTTTCTGGCCAATTTAGGCGACGCTTCCATTGTTAGTAACTGGACTGGTAAAACTAATCAGCTAATTTCTAATCAAACTTATCTTTGTATAAAACTGTCAAATAGTGTTCATCGTTCGATTCTACATTGTAAAATATTGTTATATATCTACTGGCTCGCGTTTGATTGACAAGGAACTGACCAGGCTTGACTCTAATTTTACCAAAACGAACACAAATCGGACTAAATTAATGAATCAGGTTGGATCGAATACTATTGAGTTGTAGCTCGTACAAAACGTTCAATTGACAGCGCGACGGATCGCACGGTAAAAGATAAGACGCTGATGGACGCGCGCGCGCGGGCGTCCATTACGTTTGAATAGTCTTGTCAGAGCTTTCCGGTACGATTTCCGCGATTACTGACGGCGTATGATCCGCGAAAGGTGGTCCGGAACAACGTAAATCGTCTCCCCTAATCGAATCGTTAGGAACGAATCGTATCAGGCAGCGGGCTATCGATTTACCGCGCAAAGTAGTCCGATGGCAACGCATTACCGTTGGCTGTCGTCCGTAACGAACGGATGCGGTAAAGTAGAAGGTGAGGGTGAGCAATTATAGGGATTAGGGCAAATACATTGACACAAAACTTTCCACCGGGCTCGTCCACATCCAAAATGCGCATCCTATAATTAAATTCCGCCGATCAATAGGGATCGGTGAACAATTTAATCGGCAGAAAGGAAGGAAGGAAGGAAGGAAGGAAGGAAGGAAGGAAGGAAAGCAGAAAGGCAGGGAGGATTCACGGAGACAATTCTTTCTCGTGGAGATAAAACCGAGATGTGGACATATCTAAAATTACTCTTCGACGCTTCCCGCGATCAGAGAAGAATGGCTGGCACGGCAACGACAAATCTATCGGGAAAAAAATCTGACTCGCCGCGTTTCCTGCTCGCTGATTTTTGCGCGGACAACTCAAGCGCGACGATCAGATACAGCGGCAGGTCGTTCCCTCGACGTTATCAAGTGGATAGAATTTATAGATCGAACAAACACCGCAGATACTATAATTATATCTTGCGATGTCGCTATTGTGCTCTCGCCTTAATCGACGTATCGTGCAGCAACTACGCGAGATTATACGCGAAATTATCCTGCCCAAGCAAACGTTTCCTCTGGTAAATTTATCCCCGGCAGTCTGACGACTTACAGTCTCGTAAATTACTTGTCAACGTGATGTCTGTATCTGTCGAGCAGACTACGGCGTATTCAATCCTCCTCCTCCTCCCCCTCCCCCGTTGCTCGCAAACTACTCCTATTTTCTGTAAATTATTCCTCAATGTACCGGGATTAGCACAATACGGCCGGTTGAAATACATTTCAATGCCGGCAGACAGTTTTAATCGCTACCTTTCAGCAAGTCTCAGTCCCTGCTGCCCCCTCTCTCTCTCTCTTTCTCTCTCTCTCTCTCTCTCTCTCTATGCTTCTCTCGACGTAAACTCATGGGACCAAAGCCCCAAGCATCCGACCTCCATAGCGTTCTTCATAACGCCGTTTATTCGCGTTCCTTACGACTCGATGAGAACGTCTTTCTATACGGAGAACGCGGAGTAATATCATTCCTGTAAGAACGACACTGCAAAAACTGCAAAATGATATCATTTTGTAAGATACTTATTCCTCATGGAGAGTCCAAATATGCAGATAATGCAAACTTATAAACTTGGAAAAGAGAAAGGAAATGACACGAAGCATACTTCATTTCGACCGAAATTACACGACGAGATGGATTTTAAGATTTGTTTAATTTCCAACTTTGTGACGAGAACACACGTTTGGTCGGTCGCTGCACTCTTCTTATTTACGCGCCCGCGCTGCTCTTATTATTAAATTCCTCGACCATTTAGATCGTAGATAGCAGCGCATTTTGTAGGTAATGCACGGCAGAGCCGCAATTATTATATTACTAATATACGGTCCGGCTGGCCGGTTTACGAGGGAACGACTGTGTCCCTTTTCGTCGTAATGCGTGCACGGACCGCATTGCGATTTAATACATACACAGCAAATGGATATCCACGGAAATATACATACGGCGGCTCGAGAGAGAGAGTATGTACATGATACAATCATAAATAGCCGCGCTTTCTCGCCCGTATAATTATTCTGTCTGCATTCATAAAACGCAAAAAGTTCACGCCGGTAATGTCAAATGCGACGGTCGTGCGCTCACGTCGATAGCGCTCTTTCATGACGTTCCAGTGAATCATTAAAGAGCAAGGATAGTATCACACTCAACCGCGTGCTGTGCGCTATTAATGAGACATAATCTCTCGATGCGCGTTCCACTCCGGCGTTAATATCGCGCCCACTTTATCGCCCACTTTATCGCTCGATTTACATTTATTGCGGGTTTCGTTTATAAATCGTTTCCGCTACAACAGCGAATTTATTCCTATTTACATTGTCTTTTTTTCTTTGCTCTCCCTTCCGTAATATCTCGCAAACCATAATTTAAGGGACTACACAATTGCGCAACAGCCGAATAAAACGTCGCGCGCAACTTTAATCTAGCGCCAAGTCGCGCCTCTGGTCGATGCAAACCTGAAAATTCCGCTGTGCATATCTGTTTACTGCGGATGTTTTAAGCATCGAATCGATGTTTTAATAGTCTCATTGATGAAATTGTCGCGGAATATTAATAGTCGGTTGCTAATTGACATCGATCACGCGGATAAGCGCACAAAATCACGAGTGAATCGCAATCGCGCGCGAAAAATATTCGGTTCTCTCATGCGAATCGCGAAACGGGCACGATTCCTGCATGGGACAAAAAAGCCTCTTACGTGGCTCGCGCGCGTCGCCTCGGGATAGGAATGAGAAAACGTTTGATTTATCACTGCAGCTAGCGCACGCCGAGGTTCGAGGACCTCCTACAATCCCCCTCACTCCCCGCTGCATCCCCCCCCCAATGTCGACCACTCGCGCTATTAGGTTCGCGCTATCTCGTACGAATCCGCCAAAAACCGGCTCTCGTGTAACCGAAAGGCCGGACTCGTAGTTTCCGGCTTTCCGTTTCCTGACCGAGGAAGGCCGCCGACGAGATTGCAATCCTTAATCCCGCCAGATACTTGGATTTCGAGTCTTCAAGTCTCGAATGCGGGATTTCCAGCGTTCTTACGTCCCGACAATCGGCGCACGGACGCGAGCGGCTTTTGCATTTCCTTTGACGACAATAACGGCGGCGACGAGGAGCCAACCCACCCCGTGTGAGTCTTGTCGGTCGGTCGATTTGATATCGACGCGATCGGCCGAGTTGCAGGTAGCAACTTCCTGCGTCCGGCTTCCTGCCACGGCGGAGTTAATGACGGTCATTGGGCGTCTTATCTCCGGAATATTCTAATCGCGCTCGCGAAGTCCGCTCTTAAGAGCGGCCGTTTCGAAAGCGTAACAATCGATACGAAGTCTTCGAGTACTGGGTCGTTAGAGTTTGTCTAACCGCGAATGGATGAAATTTATCGATCCCTCCTTTCGAATTCCGATATTTACGTGGAAAATATCGGCGAATGTGGCACGTAAGTGGCTTGTTGGTCGTTAGGTTAGGACCGACCTTTTTTCAAAAGATAATTCGCGATTGTCAAGCGACTGACGTTAATTACTCGATGCGTAACACGTAATGCACGACACGATGTACTCGTCGGTATCGTTAATAATGGGGATCATCGTTTTGGAAAATCCGCGCTATACGTTACGCAATTTGATCATGTATGTCCAAGATAATGTAGCAACAACCTGATTTTGTATAACTGATTACAATATTCAAATGTTCTGATCTCCATATTTACGCATATTCGCGTCTCTACACAATGTTTCAGAGTAGAATTTGCAGAAACAAAGAACGAAAAGGTCCTTAATAAACGTAGAGTAGCAAACGAAGCGTTTTCGAGATGTTCTTATTTCGTAAAATAAATTTTTTGTACGACCACATAGATTATTTTTCATGTTCTTTTTACTTGCATTTAACACTTATTAAAGACGGGAAATTGATGTTTGACAATATTACCAATTCAAATTGAGATCTTGGAGACAATAAAATCTTCCTGCCAACCGATATAGTTCAATTAATTCTTATTTAATTCGAGAAAAAAGCAACTACATCTCTGTCGGGAACGTGGAATTCTCAACTATCCACAGACTATTGTCTTTAGTTACTGAGACCTCCAAAAATGAAAATACCGACGATTGTCGGACGTGGCCTTACTCCCACGCGTCAGCTGGCTGATGTGTTTCCGCGTCAGGGTGCAGCAGCGAGACCGCAGGATGCGTCATACCGAGTGTGGCGATTGGTCTGTTTTTCATAGCTGCTGAACTAGTGCAGTAAATTAGAGGGAGACAAATATATTTGTCTCATTCTAACTTACTGCATCATTTCAGCAGTGCAGCTGCAAAGAACAGATCTGATATTTTGAAGAGCCGAACTCGCGGACAAATCAACGTATTGTTAAAAATGCGAAATCGGTCTCTCTCGATGCGCGGTCCCGTCACATCCCATTATCGATGCGGAAGAGGATTCATAATATCGTTCTTTCTTTAAAGCTGTTGTATTAATTGTTCCACATACAGAACTGTACAAAACAAAGTATAACTTGCAATATAAAAAGTTGAACATCTCAAAGACACATAATTTGTGGTGTTTATTAGAGCAGCTTTCTGGATTATTGCGAGTTATTGATGTTGGAGTTAAATCGAATTAATGAATACCCGCAAAGAAACACCACATTTGACAGAGATATTAGATTATTCATATTAATTTTTCATTTCCTTTTGTAGATTCTTTTAAATTTATTACTCTCATCGCTAAATAAACTTCGTCGTTTCCAGATTAAACCCATTATCAGAAGAGATAATCGATCAAATTATTTCACACCGATTTAATTTTGCGAGCGAGCGGTCCTGTAAAATCAATAATGACAATAAAAAAATCTATTGAAACAAAGCACACATTAACAAGGGAGAGAAAGGGAAGCTTTTACGAGGAGATGAACGGCTGATGATGTAAGGATAAGCGGCAATTAGCTGAGTTATTATCGTGATTGGCGATACGTTCCGTAAAATCTATCTATTGTCGTCTGGGTCGTTGCTGGCCGTCGCCAGATCGTTTTCCCGGTTGTGCCGTTTAATTTTAATTGCTTTTATTCCGACCGCCTGATCGGCCAATGTCTGCGAGCAAGATACGTCCACGTCGTTTATCAGACGACCTTATTCGGCAAAGTTCGAAACTATTTCCCGACACTCTCGGCCGACCGCCATTCCTACACGGCAACTGTGCGGTTTCCGTAGTCGTCCGTGACGCGAATTAAGTTTACTCGCAGGAGGGTGCACGTGCGCGTACGAACGCGAATGTGTGTATAAAACATAAGTGGTTTTACGCGCGGGCCGCAATTCGAATACGATTTGCTCGTGCATATTGTTTGTCAAGCTCGCATGTGCGTGTCGAGGATATGCAAAAGCATTATTTCGCTAATTTGCGCTTATTCCAAGAAAATTTAGTGGACGTGTTAAAACATGAGTGATAATTCTTTGCTCTCATGTAACGTGTGAAAATAGTATTTTTCCACGACCCTGCGCGGAAAGGTCTTTTCATGAGATTGTCTTCTAAAGCGGAAATTGTTACGCGAAATTAAAGCTCGCAGGAACTTTCACGCGTTCTTTAAACGTCCTATTCTCGCGATCCATTCGCACGCAGATAGATGCAGATTGCTTTTTCTTATTATGTCAAACGAGCGACACAGTGAGGAGAGAGGGAGAGAGAGAAAGAGAAAGAAAGAGAGACAGAAAGGGAGAGGGAGAAAGAGAGTAACTGCATCGTTGCCGTCGTCTATGACGTTATTATGTCACGAAACAACGTAACTTTTCTTTGACGACCCCCGCCTCAAACGGCAGGTTCATTCGCACGCGGAAAATGCTTACCGGTAGGTACTTTCGAATTGCGCGACGTTATTAAAGTGTAAGCTTGAAAAATGGCGGTACATAAAGTCAAAACAAAAGGTGCCGCTGGCGATCGTCGCTGCGGATAATAGAGGAGCCGCGAGCATCAGCAAAGAGAAGAAGCGAAAAGCGAGCGAGCGAGCGAGCGAGCGAATGAACGCGCGCCAGAGACGTGACGGAAGCGCGCCGTGAAAAAGTAGTGAGCCGAGCGAATGAAGAAGAGATACGACGCTGATAATCGACATGAGAGCCGTTGTATCGCGAGAGATGAAAGTTATCTCGCAACGAGGTGTAAAATGCGCGCGACCTTATTCTGATCATAATGCATCGCGCGCGCCGTGCATGCAATCGCGGAGAGCCTCTTATTCCTTTCTTCCCCGGATAAATGTGTAACGCGCGCGACGACGGGGAACAAACGGCAAATAAAACAGAAAGCAATGACAACGAAATAAAAGAAAACAAAAGGAAAGAAACGTGATTTTATACTGTGAACTAACTCCGCCTCGCCAGACCGTCATTAAGGTCCAGTCATGCCGCCTTGATTTACCGAGGTAGTTGGGACTTAATTAGCAACGGACTCCAAGCTGCATCCGTTATCGCGCGTAATTTGTCCTGGCGCGAATCCGACCCTACGGGCGACTTTCTTTTTCGGCGAATACGTTATTTTGCGCTTTCGCTAATGAACTTGAGCGCGAATCACCGAGAGAGACACGCTTCAACGTTCAGGCCGAGCTATTGAAGAGATATTAGAGCCTCATTCACGATGAAAAGAAGCTCATTGAAGAGATTCCAAAAAAATTTCATCGTCGCGATCCCATCGCGATCACGTAGCACGTTATACAGAACAGCTGCGAGAGGAACTGCGCGAAAATCGCATCGCGAACACACACACACTTCCGCGCGAACGTCGATTATAAATGTTACGCTGAATTATGAATTTTAATGAAACGCCATCATCCAATATTTCCCAACATATTAACGCGTTAATGCAACAGCCTGTCATCAACAGATAAAATGTTTCGAGCCTCTTTATCATTTTGTGATTGATATATTAAACATTTGCGTAACGATATCATGGTAAAAAAAAATCTCATTACATAATCAATGTAATTCTCCTTCATAAAATATAAATTATATTTACATGTGATTAAAAATAATATCATGTTTAATAAGCAAAATGTTCTTTCTAATTTATCCTGCCCTTCTCCCCTCATCGTGCAATTGGGATACAGAGACACTATAAACAAGCGCGACGCTTGAAAATCCAATCGACCTCGATCTGCGACTTCAAAAACTCCATCACGCACGACGCCGTGTAATGCGCCCTCCCATCTTTTGTCCCGGATCGTTATTTTCTAACAACGACGGCCGCCAAAACGTATATCGCAACACAGTGTATTGCGCATCCTTTCTATATCATTGTTATTTTATAATGACGCTCGCAACAAAACCGAGCCCAGATACACACGAAGGTGGGGAGGCTCTGCAGAACACGCGGCAGGTATCATTTCCGCCACGGTGTGAAGCGCGACTTTTAACGAGCCTGTTAGACTAACCCCGTTTTAGAGTTTCCGTTCCCATGAACAACCATAATTTTGTTAGCTCGGTTCAACTTTGTAAATTACGGTGTTCGCAACATGATTACCGCGTTCGCTCACTTTTCGCAAGGAACTAGCGTTATGTGTTTATCACGATGAGGGGATAAAGAAGAGCAGGAGGGAAACATCATCTAACGTATATACTGTAAATTGTCTCGCCGGTTGTATGGTCATGCCGCTGTATGACTCGCGAGTAAAACGACAATCGCGACTGCAATCTACACGACATAATCAGTGTGCACGAAGTGAGAGTGTTTCTCCCTTACGGTGCACCGAGTCGAAATTTGGATCCTACATTAGTCCTGCAAATTTCGTGAAATGTGAAAGACCAATGAAGAATCTCGAGATATAATATCTTACAGGCTATTGTCTTACCTTGATGCTGCAGATGGTTGTTTGCTTGCATTTTCTCTACGCTCGAAGAGAAAAACCCGATGATGGAAACTATACAAGTTTTGTATGTGAAAATTGCACTGCATATAATTTAATAAATTATTTTATAATTGCGACTAAATCTTTACACTCAAAGAAATATAACTATACTTTATTGAATAGAAATATACTAAACTTTATTGCAACAACTACAAAATCATTTATTAAACTGTATATATTATTCTAAATCAAAAAGTCTCGTAGCTTTGTCATCTACATAGTTGCCATTACTATATTTTTTATCTCTGTTGAAGAAGTTCAAAGAAGCACTCGTTCAAGAATATTATTTAACATTAGATTATCTCAATATATTCTAATAGAATTTAACCTTTAAATTACAGGTCATTCGGAATAACCGCGATTCAATAATAAAAATCCGAGATCTGATGTTTACCTTGATTTTTTCGAACAAAATGAAGTTCAGAGACGCGCGATCAAATTCGTTCGTTCGTTCGTTTCGCGGAGAAAATATTGAAAAAATTAACCGCCCGGATGCATCGAATGCATAAAACCTACATTGCCTCACTGACTGGCGATTTTTTAAACAGAAACGTAATCAAAAAATGAATTACAAGCGACGTTCTCACCATCTACTTTAAGAGACTACTTAACTTCCATGATGCATCTCTCTCCACGAGAAAAGTGTCGAAAAAATTGCGTACATTTGATGCATTAAGAATATTCGTCAATTGCCATTCACGACCGTTGCGCATCACTCAGCCGAAAAATCTCGGAAAATGAACGTTAATATATTAATTGACAAATATATACTTGCGATTGACAATTGGCGAAGAGTGGCTATAACGAGAAAACGATATGTACTCGAAGTGTTCCTTATTATTTCGTCGCGCATTATCATTGTTTATTATTAGCGAATTATTTATACGGTCCAATTATCTCAAAATAAACTTTACCAGAATTTAATCTTTATTTTTAATTTCAGTCCGCAATGTATTAATTATATAATTTATTTAGCAGCAAATAGAAGACATGTATAAATATTAAGTACAAATATTAAGTAATCAATTAAAAGTTGGTGTGGAAATGAGTAGAAGAAAGTACACATTTTATTCTCATCTCTTCCTAATTCTTTTTTACTTTTCTTTTTTTCCCTTTTTTGTTTTCCCTTTTTCTTTTTGTTTTTTTAAGCATTGAAAGATTTGATGAGAATAAAGGCTCTTAAAAGAGCTAATTTGAAACTGTAAAAAAATAACAATTATCTGTCTAATAATGCTATGTGTGTATTTATAAATGAAATTTAAATTTGAATTCAATGCAATGGATATAACAAAGCTAAGCAGAAATAAAAAATGTTGGAAAATATAAGCAAGATCGCGGTCTAAAGAGCATTATTAGACATAAAAATCAGCAATCGTGAAATTAACACTACATTTTGAAGTCGGTACTCATAGTCGTGAATTATTTAAAATCTTTGAGAACATAATTTATTACAAATTTGTATTTATAAACAGTTATTCGGTTGTTTTAGTAATTCCAATATGAAATAATGTAATAAGTGTATATTATGCAAATCGACAAATAATCTGAGATTAATAAAGTTATAATTGTTCAATGATGACTATGAATATCGACTTAAATTTCGACTCGGTTATATTATTGTTCCCAGTAAGTTAAAACGCCCGTTAAAAACTGGAGTCTATATAATAAATGATTTAACACACCTTGCAATATATGACGTGCAATTTCTGCGTCGTGGCGTCCTCCATCCTAACTTGTCCACTTAACATTCTGGCTATTCCGTCGTGGTATTGGCACTAGCACTGATGCTGACACTGACACTCGCGCAATTCGATCGGAGAATTGTATGATAATGAACGCGACACCGACGAGACGAGGCTTCGATTGAATTGTTCAAAAATCCGCGAAATATATGAATCAATCGACAGGAACGATAAGTAACACCGACACACGCGTTCCGTGTACGTGCGTACCGCTCGCCGACTCGAGGCGTAATGACAACATCTGAAACAGTGCGCGGCGCGTGCGACCTTCTTGAAAGTCCAGTATGTTTAAATGTTTTGATTTACTCGGCGCTTGCTTCTGAGCGACGTTGTTCAGCGATTGACGGTTGAGAATAAACTTACACTTTTTGCCCTTTGTTTTGGAGTTGCGCGACGCGTACTTCCCCGTTACTCCGCGAATCCCTCACCCATATTATATATCCACATTTCGCGCAGAATATTTCGTCGGCTCTTGAAATATTTTTAATCGGATTTTCGACTTAACATCGCGTTAACCATCAATCGTGTTTTTTTTCGATTAAATCGTATCTATACACGAGTGTCACGAGATAGTGACCGGTATACCCTGACAGCAGCTTCCAAGAGCAGAATGCTGCACCGGGAAGCCAAGACGACGGACGTAAAACGTCGAGCAGTGATGCATAATATATTTTTAGATATAAATATGTACTTAATATGCATACATTTCCAACACCAGTGAAAAGAATTAATAATAAAGAAATTATGAAAAAACAAAATTTTATTTCTCACTTATTCATTAAATAGATATTTTTATTACATTGTTTAATATTTACTGACTATAAATATACATTCTGTTAATAATTAATATTAATTTTAATTTTAGGTAGAAAGTTTCCATAAGTTTGTCGTTGTGAACCACAAATCTCACAAACTCGGGAATCTCGTGAAAATATTTAATTTTGAAATATTAATTTTTTTACTATAAACGAACTGAGAATTTAATAATATTCTATTAAGATATTTACAATTTTGTTAACTTTTACTCAATTTCTATTATAGTGATTCACACGATAACGACAAGCTTACGGAAATTTTCTATCTAAAATTCAGCTTAATTGAACCACCAAGAGTCAAGATATTACTGCAAAATGACGACCTTGAAAAGAAAAACTAAATATATTTTAACTGAGTATGTACCATACTCTTATATTGAGTATTTGATCATCAAAATTATATTTTTCTTCTCTTCATATGTTGTATAAATACACGTCAAAATAACACTTTCGCATATTCATTCAGTTTGTCATAAAAAATAGTAAAAAAATAAGCACGATTTTCAGATAATCTGACTCTGCAGTCCCCTTAATGTGGAATCAAAATTTTAACTAGATTCTCCTTTTTTATCATTATTTCGTATTCGTTTATCACCCTTCGACCGCATTGGATGCATTGTCGATCAGACGAGAACGGAAGTTCGGTGGGAAAACCGCTCTATGTGTAAGACCGATGTTCTCGCGGTGACCCGCGGATAAGTTTGGCGAGAGCGATGCTGCAAAGCTTTCGGCCGATGTTCTTTATTGCAGGGTCATATGTTACCGCGATTAGCTTTGTGGTGTCGTCGCGGTTTATTTGGTTACGTCGGCAAAGCCCGCGCTCCGAAAAGTCCGAGCCCTTCAAAGCTACAGAGGAATTTAGCGGGATAAATGCACTAGGACGAGATGAATGGTATGTTAAGGTTCGTACGGCCGCCACCGCCCCCGCTGTCGTGGTAACATACACCGCAATGAGTATTCTGGTATTAATATTTTTCCGGATTTTCCTGGATTATTTCGCGGAAAGCAGACACGGAGTGATTGGACCGTATGAGGTGGGCACAAAGAGAGATATTCATTAACATGTTGATCGCCACGCTGATTTACAAATTATTTCAATGCTTAAGTTCGAATCACTAAATATGCGGTAAATAAATTGTATTATTCACGATGCATGTATTCGTTAGCTCGTTTCATTGGCTCCCTATTAACTATATATTTAATATGTCATATAAAGCTGCTTACGCTTCACACGTAAATCAATGCGGCAATATTATTGATCACTGGTGATCATCATGGTAGACAACGTGTTAATATGGAAAACGCTGGTTTTCCAAGCCCTACGCGCTCGACGTCTCGCAATATTTTCCTCGTTTATTCGAGCGATTTTATGGTTCACTTGCTTTCCCATAATACAAACGCGCAATACAACGCAAACTCACGAGTCGCGAACACACGTGACCTGCGTTCCCTGTATCCGGCGATGAAACGACCTTTTTCGAAATACTCCAAATCGCACAGAACGCGGCGGAGAGTTCACGGATTAAGAGCGCTCAAAGCAGACAACGCAAAGCGAACGTACGTGCCCCGATTGGGGTGCACAGGATCGGGGCGTTCAAATGATTGCAGCAGGAAGCCGCGGCGATCAAAAGAAACAGAATTCCCTTGGTAGTCAAACAAACGGTTTGTTTAAATTAGGTTCGCTGCATATTACCAGCAATTCGTCGGCGAACGAGCGCGCGCGAAGCTGTACATCTCGCGTCTCAAAGCTTCCGGATAAATTAAATGTATCACACGTCCGACAGCGTTTCGGCATAGATCCCCATTGTTCTCCTGCTCTCGCGCTGATTACAATAATTAATTGTTACGTCACGCACGCGTTTGCAAGTTAATACCTTCAGGACGATGCATCGCGCGCGATGTCGGTTTATTCTAACGCGATTCTAACGACGCACTCCGCTAGCCCGTAACGATCGCGACGCAAATTAGCAGATCCTGCTCCTCCCCCAGCGATCGTGTAATCTTTATGTAAAACACCGACGACCGACGCGTTGTAATCGCGACCTTCATATACAGCGATGATCATTAATATTTTCTATGCGTAAAACAATTTGCATCGTGTAAAAACACGCGTGAGAGCGTTGATGTGAGATTTGCATGAAGATCCTAGTTGTGATGCGACACGACGCGAGCGCAACGAGACGGCAGAGATTCGCGAAGAGCAAAAAATCCCTACGTTGAGCCGTCGTTTGTCTTTCCCTCGAGGAATTACGGTGTGTTAATATTAAAACAAAAGAGAAAAGAGAGGACGGTATTTGCAAGCTGCGACAAGTGTCATCGCCAAGGCGCGACGAACCGTTATACAACACATTCATCAACCTTTTCTGCATCTTTTCTATGTAATTGTATAAAACAAACTTGATTTTTTGTATAAACATAGGAAAATAAATTATCACAAATATGCAGCACTGCATGGTGAAGAAAATTTCAATCAATAGAATTCATTAATCGTACTATCATTGGGATTAATGTTGCATATTCAATAACAATATTATTGTAATTAATACTCAATTTACTAAAACAATATATAATTTATCAGTTAATATTACTATTGAATCCAGAAGATTCGTGTTCCAATTATAGCGCTGTTGACCAACAATATCTATTGGTTCAACATAGTACTTTTTTCTACACGGGGATTTTTATAATAAAATTACTATAGGACTTTATATCCGAGGGATTCGATCATCCTACAGTGATTCACTATCCTTTCATTTCATATGCATTACTTATATTCTAGAAACTAAAATGTACTATTAAAACACTTGCTTTTCCTAGCAAAATTTGCTGTTCCTATACTGAAGGAAAAATTATTTTAAGGTCAATAAATATTTCTTTGATGGGTGCCATTAACATTTTTTTTTTATTTAAAATCTTTTTATTTAAACCAAATATCGTTTACTTCAAATATAAAATCATCAATAAAATCATCAGTTTACTTCAGGTATCAGTAAAATCAGGTAAACAATATTTGATTTAAATAAAGAGAATTTAGATTTAAGTAAAAATATATTGGCACTTATCAAAGAAATATTTGTTAATTTTAAGGTAATTTTTCCCTCAGTGTAGCGAAATTTATTTTTACCTTACCAAGATAGATCTTACGGATGGTCTATTCCTCGATCACTAAAAACATAGTAAAACTGATAAGGATTTATATATATATATAAATAATATATATATATAAATAAAAAAAAACTAATATTCTCTCCTAGTATGCAGTCTCTCTTGAAAGGTGGACACGTTTCACATGTGCGACACGTAACGTAACGTTAGTACGTTAGTACGTAACGTAACAAACTCTGTGGACCGGTTCGTAGTTTTCGCGAGGCCGCCAAGACGCGCAGCAGCAAACGTCGCGGAGCAAGGTGTCGCAAGCACGTGTCGCTCTGCCAGTTTGACGTTCTCCTACAGCTGGCCAAACACGCAACATCGCGCTTCCACGTATAACCACCGCCGGCAATCCATTTGCACGGCCTGTAATTTAAACAGCACGCTGGCGCCTATATTAAGCGCGATGGCGACATGGGCGCTCTCTTGTTTGTCAATCGGGACGAGAGCGCAGCGGTTTGCCGGAAATCGAATGCAAATTTGATAATTTCAGTCCGCGTGCGCAACGTGCGCCGCCGCCGGTTACTCCTCGCTTTACTTCGATCCGCATTATCGCTTTAACGCCGTACCTGACGCCCCATTGCGACCTCTCCTTCGCCGGCCTTTCACCCCTCACTCGAGGTAGCATTCATGCCGCGCGAGGGCGATGTAACGGGAGCGCTGATTAAAGTCGATCGCAGAAATCTTTATTAAGGCCAATGCAAACATTTCGAGATTGCGTATCACAAACGAACGCTTTTATCCGCGTAATACGTAACACGAATGAACGAGCAAACGAATCGTATCGTAACCTTACTCTTTATATCTAAAAACTTCTCTTTCTCTTTTTGCACAGTATCTTGTTTGTTAGACAATCATTTTCGCTATGAAAATGCTTGTCGATAATACGAGCGATGTTACGTATGCTTGGACGATAGCGCTAATTAGCGCATCGATCGCGCGGGAATATATTTATTGGACATCATTAATCGAATGTGTGTGTAGTTTATGACGCTTCTTCTGGAAATCGTTCGAAAGCACCGCAGCATGATCTCCTTTGATAAATCTCACGAATTAATTACAATTGAAGAGCGTGTCAGTTTCAATTAATTTCCGCGCAGAGCGTCCCTCCTTCTCATCTAGTTTTACATAATTCGCAATTTTAATAATAACACAGTATCTTGTTACACTTGACTCTTTGAACGTAATTCGATGTAATCTGTAATTATTGCCGTGTTAATTGCTCCCATATTTCTTTCCTCTTTAATTTGACGACTAATCATTGCGGTGACATTCGAAGTAACTAATCGTAGGAAGTGAATGGAATCAATATCCCAATCAAGTTTTCCATGAAAGTAGAGATTTTTGAGACAACGCTACGTTAAAGGTTAAGATACTTAATCGGTTATCTATTCGCATTGGGCGCAATGGTTCACGCTTCCGAGAGCAGAGATAACTTCTGGCGCGCAAATTGGATTTTCTAACCAAGTTGTTTGGGCTACTCGGTAAGACCTGAACTGTTGGTTGCCTCCATCTACGAAGCAGCCTTAATATGTGTATCGAGCGATCCGGCGTTTCTGATAAGTAAGACCTGATGTTTATTGTGTATTAAATTGAGAAGTTATCGGGAATTCGGACAGCAGATGATTAATTTCGCACTGCTCCTGAAGGGCACACGAGGAGTTTTTTCCCGGCGCTAAAGGTGTAATGCAATTACATCCTTAACTACACCACTTCGTCGGTGTAGTAAAAGTGAATTTGCGGCGCGACGTTTATTTCGCGTGTTTATTAAGCGTACGTTCGAAGGGTCTCCGGCAAAAAATCAGGTGTGAGTGAGTGAGCGAGAAAGAGAGAGAGGGGAGAGGGGACGAACTGTGCAAACAAACGTCCAAACTGTGCAAACGGCTGCTTGAATGCGCGCATTTACCTTGATGGTAAACTCAAATCACGAAAATTTTACTTACATTTTGATTTCGTAGACCAAAAGTCTTATTAATTATGGAAATAACTGTCCCGTTTGAAATCTTTAGTCTCGTGCTCTTAAATGTGATTCGAATACGCTTGAAAATTATTTAACAAAATAAATCTCGTAACTCTTCGAAAATGTATTTCTCTTTCGCTCTCTCTCTCTCTCTCTCTTTCTCTTTCTGACAAATTATTTAACCAAAGAGAGAAAAAGAGAGAGAGAGAAGCGAGAGATAAAGTATATATATATAATCTTTTGAATAAATCATAATAAATCCTCTTCAAAGCTCGCGTAAAGGCTAACAAAATTATGTCTGCTATTGGAGAACAGAGAATAATATGCTGCAGCAACTACATGTGCTTGCATATATTACGACATTAACTAGACTAAATTAACAAATAATCCGCAAAGGCGGAAATAACAATATAAATCACGCGTGAATTATGCTGGGAGGAACGTTCTTCTAATACGTGAGTTTTTCGGGGGAAGGATGGGGGCATGCTCGTAATTAACATTGTACAAATTCACCCTGGCGAACGCATGTTATAATTATAAGTGGTAAACGCCGTAAAGACTTAAATTGCTTTAAACCGTCAAAAGCATAATTTCACGCAATTTCACGGGGGAAGAGCCGTCACGCTGACGTTTAGCCCTTTCAAAAGAGATGTTTTTCTATCGTTGCTATTTAAAGTGCCGCAAAGGGCGGTCGCCTTCCGCAAGAAGATCGCGGCCCCACGCATCGCTGTTGATTATAAAGATAAATTAAGTATTCCGCTTTAAAAATATTACGTCAACAATTTGCGGACGGATTTACTGATGCGATGTCGCTTACACATTCTATCCGAATTTTCTTCGGCGGATCAATCATCGCCAACGATTATCGCTGTGAATTAATTGTCCTCCTAAAATCTGGAAACGCAACAGTTATAAAGCGATAAATTATGCGTGTGAAAGCGAGATTATTGAGAAAGGGAGAGGGAGGAGAAGCAGAATGTACGATCCGCAGAGAATATAAAATATGAAATAAACGCGCACGCGTTACGCGTCCTGCGTTACGCGTAAGTATATTGAAATTTCACTTGGCTGCTTGTGTGAGAGGAGAGAAAAAGAAAAAAAATAGAAAGAAAAGCAAAGATACTTGGCACCTCTCAAGATCTCTCGCAGCAAATATTCTCGAGCGAATGAGCGACAGACGGATAGACAGACAGACAGACAGACAAGAAGGCAAGCAGACAGACAGGCAGAAACACTTACTGGAAGAATGTATTTGTACCGAATAAAGTGCTCTGGGTACCACCGTAATCCCATTTACCATTCCTTTGCGCATTCCGCTGCACTGTAACAGCCATCGCTCGCGGAAAACATCATCGTCGCGCACGAAGCGATCTCCTCGGCTTCTCTCGAGACGAAAGTTAATGCCAGCGCATGTTTGCCGCCGTGAAAGCAGCCTCGCGAGCAACCAGTTTAATCCACATCGTATCGAGCTTCTGTTTAAATGCGCGCGTTTGATATAAGCCGACGGGCATGAGAGTACGAGAGAGAGAGAGAGAGAGAGAGAGAGAGAGAGAGAGAGAGAGAGAATGAAAGAGAGAACGAAAGAGAATGAGAAAGTCAGAGTGTAGAAAGAGGATACAGGATGATTACATATATATCCTGTGTACAGGATAGGATTGGAGAACTGGCGATGCCGCAGAGACGGAAGAAGTCGTCGTCGCCTAATTAATAATTAAAATATCCGAAACACGAGTGATAGTTTCCGAAACACGAGCGGCTCCCGCGCGCCGCTAAAACGAGCCAAGTGAGTTAATTACCTATATATATCTGGAGGTTTTAATTAAAGTTCCTGGAACTGTTTATAGTATGGGCGCGTTGGGCTCGGTACCGTAGCGCGGAGTATGTATCGAGTGTGTGCGCGTGTGTGCGCGCGTGTGTAAGTGTGAATGGTGCTCGTGCGTTAAGTCGCTGCCGTGTGTGTACGCGCGTATTTGCCTAGCAACACTCGCGCAGCCGGTAGACGATAGTTTCTAGATTTGTTCGTGTGGATGATGTCGCCCGGCTGGAAGCCAACCGCGTCAAACGTGTGTCCGGCCTTGCTAAAGAGAAACAGTCAACGTTCGAGCGCGCGATATTAACGTTAATAGCGGAGATACCGTCATGATCGTGACTGACGTTCACCACCGTACGGCGCGGTTACCACTGTTGTTTTGTTATCCAGCAGGCTCTAAAATCAAACATAACACCGAACGTAGCTTTGCGCATTAACATTGCGACCTACTCTTCGAGCCGTACGTCCTGCAATACGGTATACACGCGTCGTACAACGTCGTGAAACATTCGCGGAATTCGCAAGAGTTTTACTACCACCTCAATATCGATACCACCTCAATATCGATGCCACCTCAATATCGGTACATTCGTGACCTTTACGATAATAAGACCGAATCGGTCATTTCGAATTCGCTATTCGTAATGCGATCGTTTTCGCGACTCGAGAGATAGAATAACAGATGGCATACGCCAAGGTAAATTTGCTATATGTAAAAAGAATACGGCGTGACAACTCTGCAAATGTCGCCTCTTTACTTACGCGAAAACGTGACCCATAAGAATAACGGCGGTATACACATTACAATACCGTATTGCTTGCTGATTTACGTTTTCAAGCGTCTAAGAAGGAGGGGAAAGAGGGAGGACCGACCGAGGGAAAAACTTTTCATTCGTATCGACTATTAAAATAACGGTAATCCGCCAGACGAGATGTTCCACGAAATATATGCACATCCAGGGCGGTGTTAATTAAGACAGCGCTCGCCATCTACCCTTCACTCTCGGACACGTAGCCTCGGCATTAATCATTTTGTTCTCTTGTTATTACATGCTCCGCCACACGTTCCGTATTTAACGAGCGTTGGCGTATCTTTATCCTCCTCCAGTTTTTCTTGTCGTTGGTATAATGAAACGTACTACCAACCCCGCTCGTCGTCGTCGTCGTCGTTGTCGCCGCTGTCGTCGTCGTTGTCGTCGTCGTCGTCGTCGTCGTACTCATCGTCTATATATATTCACCCATCTCCCTTTTTACTGTATCGCAGTACTTGGATAAACTAGAAACTATTTTCTGAGGTGGGCGCGCACCAACAATTCCATACACTGTCGATTCGATACCCCACGGAGATATTATATGCGCGCGCCTTCGTGGAAAACTTTTAGACAAGCATATGTACCGTACGAACATCGACAAGACGCAATTTATTCTCGATCGAGTCGCACGAATAACTTCTCTCCCTCCCTCGCAACAACGGTGACAAATGTTTATTCTTCCTACATATTCGCACGACGAGTCGAGGTAAATCGTCTTATTAGTTGAGAATGTCAGTTAACTGTTATTAACGACGAATGTACAATTGTGATTAGGCTCCGTTGCAAAATACCTCGCGTGTAAAAATACATTTTCAAAAAAGAAGAGAAAACGGACGTAACTCTTGTGATCCAATTCAATGCGAGAAGCTTTCAGGAACATCGCTGTGGCTGTTCCCGCGAAAACGGTGTGCGTAAAAGCGACGGAAAATACGAAAAGTCCAGAATAGAGACACAAAGGGGACGCAAAATAAGAGTGAACGTTCGTCTCTCTCTTTTCCTCTCCCTTTTTCTAAAAGTCGCTACTGGACGAATGGAAAAAGAAAAGAGAAAGAGGTGAAAAGAGTTCGGGAGGTAAAATAGATAAATAGATACGTCGATGCGCGGATAAGCAGATAAATGGACTCGTGGATAAATATCGAGCGGCGGGAAATGGAGAGGCAGGAAGAAGAGAAATGGTAACGCGCTCGAATCTGGAGGACACAAACTGTGCAAAAGCGGCGGTTTACCGAGACCCCGCGGGGGGAATCCGTTTGTTTATGCATACGCAAATACACATATATTTATGTACGTATATACATATGTACACATATAGGCGCGTGCATACGCGGTGTTCAATCATCAATTTCCTCCTGCTTCATGATACCACGCCGAGTTTACACTCGCCGGCAAAGAAAAACGCGGACTTTTTAGTGCGTCGCGAAAAAAAACAGCTCCTCACTGCTACCCGCGACGTAGTTTATCGTCGTGGCTTTCCTTCGTGCAATTACTAAAGCGCAGACATGCACGGTCTCTAATTAATTCGCTCAATGAATAATTCAAGCCTGGCCGGGGCATTGGAATCGTAAATTTACCTGCGCAATTTAATGAAAGTTGGCTATAAATCATAAGGTGTGTATGCGTGTTTTTCTTTTTTACGCGGAATATGAAGTTCCAAATTATCCGGCGCCTTGTAATATAAAAATTTCAAGAATAAGTGTGCATTTTCGCGCGTGTAATTTATCGTGCGTGCTTCTTGTTCCGCAATGCGTAATCCGCCGCTGCGTCGTCCACAACGGTAGTCGCCTTTCTCGTTATGAACGCGGACTATGGGCGCAGGACACTCGTTTTGCATTTTCCGCGAAATATTCCAGTTATTTCTTCATTATAAAAATCCACCACGGATCAGAGAGACACCCAACAGCATGTTATAAAAAATCCGAGAACTCCATTTAAGGAGCCGTTCGCGACGTGGAGGCGGATTTTTCGCGCGCTATCTCGTCATTTCATAGCTTTCCAATCTATCACGTTGTATCTCATCAACCGCGCGAACTCATGAACGGCACGTCGCGCAATTTTCAGATATAAATATCGATATTTCCTATCTCGTGTCAGCTTCATTATAACCTACAGCCAACAGCAAAATTAGATACATCCTCCGGAGACTCGTATCTTTCACCGTCGACCGCATGACTCTCGCTGGTTTCCACGTGTGTGAATTTTATCAGAACAAGTCTAGGAGCTCTCTCGTTCAATCAGAGCGCTGTCGGAAACGTTATAGTGCGACACGTATGATATAAAAGTCCAGCACTAATTCCCAGCTAGTGGTTTCTTGGTAAATTTATATAAGTTATAAATGCAACGACATTAATTGAGCCGAGGAATGGCTTGTCGGATAAACGTGCAAGATACATAGACATCGGCGCGCAGAGGATGTCCGTTCTCGTTTCCGAGAGGCCAAAGAGCGAGGCGAGGTTAAAGGGACAATGAGAAAAGGGAGATGAAGGAAGGTGGAGCAGCTATGCGGATCTTATCGCGGCTGTAAGAGACCGTTAAGCACATATGCTTGGATCTCAAACTTAATTCCGCGATAGCATCTCGCGCGAGTGTCAGGCGCATCGATTGTCAAGCAAATGCAATAAACGCGAGTTGAAACGGCGAACGGAGTTGCTGCAGTTTAAAGTGGCGCTATGGGGGAGAAGATTAAGCGCTATCCCAGGTAATGTCGGGAGGCGAAAGAATGGACGGAATGGTAAAGGATCGCTCACGCGGAACACGCTGAACGGAACGAGACGTTGACTTTGCCGAAACCCTTCGCTTTTCCGCCACGATCTTCTCTCCCTGCTTGCAAGGAAATCTCGAAAGAGCGAAACGTTGTAGTCGTTTGCGCAATTGCTGCGATTGACGCGTCAAAGAAGTTTGATTTTATTACGATGATTTTATATCAAGGAGATATTAAGATGATTATATTACGATTGTCACACTAATATAATACTAAAATACTAATGTGCGATAATAAATGTAAACGCATACGATAGATGTACGCCGTATTTTAAAAAGGAAAAAATATAGTGCCCTAAGAAAAAATACTTGAAAATTTATTTGTAGGATATAAAGTTAATTTTTGTGAAATAAAGTTAATTTTTGTGAAAAAAAACTTTTATTTTATAAATAATTTTTCAAGCGCATTTCTTCTCAGTGTATATTTTTTTTAGCAAATTCCCCGAGCAAAAACGACCAGCGAGCCGCGCGACGAAAATTCTAAAGTCGATTATTATGTATGACGCGCCGACTCTCGCGATGGTTATTACCCGGAGATGCAAAACTTATCGAATGTCAGACGCTGTTCCATCTCTTTTCCTCCTCCTTTTTCTCCCCTTCTCCATCTTTCTTGATCCTTAAATTCTTGTCACGGAAGAGCGAGATAAAAGAAGATATTAATTCGTGTGGCACGTTCCTTTTAATAAATCTACTCTTGTCCCAGTTTAACGTCTGTACATCTATCTCACGCGCGCGTCTGGAGAGAAAGAGGGAAAGAGAGAGACAGACAGAGAGAGAGAGAGAAAGAGAGAGTAGACTTTTGTCCGAGCTGTCCGCCTCGGCAAACTTTGCGGTGCAAATCTACTAGATGTTTCTTCCCTGGCTACCATTACCCTGGTTTTCGCAGTTGCGGTTACACAGTCAGGGGTTGCAGTTTTTCTTTCCGCAAGCAAGCCACGTCCGTGGTAGTCGAGTTATCGACTGTGAGATAAGAAATAGTCTCGTATACCGATACAAGCTTATCGCTCACCGTTCGTTCGGACAGACCCGATTTAATTAAGAAAGTGCAAAATACGCGCCAAATATTTCGCTGAAATCGTCTTGCACATGTAAACATCGAACGTGAACAATTTTTCTTGTGGAGAATAAAATTAGAAACTATTCCACTCTCCGCGTTTACAGCAACACTTTGTGTTTCCAGCCGTTGTCAAATACGATAGCATCTGCGACGGTCTGCTATTCGCGTTGCGAAACAAGATTAAGCACCTTGGAAACGCGGGAAAGAATACAATAGCACTTTTCCGTGCGTCTCCTGACGAACGAAACAAAACAAAGCGTGTGTAAGGCAAGAAGCTAGCGATAAATCATAGCGACGCCACCGTCGCACCTTAGAAATTACATCGTAACAAGCCCCATTTCGACGTGGAAACGACGATGAAAAAAAGAATCAACGTAAGAATCTTTCTTCTTGCGCGAGGAAAAAATGTGAAAGGAACTTTCCTCGAAAGTGTTTCGCCGATCATAGAGGCCTGGATTGTCTCGTCCTTTAGGCTACACCGGCGAGCTTTTAAACACACTGATAAAACGTCTTCTCTCCTGCCGTATTATATATCGAGCTTGCTATTTCGAATAATTCGAATACGATACTCAATTCTTTCAAATAAGCAACAAAAGAGCAGCATAGACGTGTGCAAGAATGCGTGCTAACGAAATTGCTTTTGGTTTCATATCGCTACATCAACTCATTTGCGCCATTATAGTCATTCAAAGTCCCGACAACGATGTCAGGTTTCGGCTCGATATTACCATCAGGTCGATCTATAGTTCATATCACGTGTACTATAGAAATTGCACGTATATGCGTATAACGGAACGCAATTTACGTTTCCGTACTATTCTCTCATAAAATATGAATGAACAAAGACTAAGATTAATGGGAAACTTTAGTTTAGATTTGTGATGCAAAGCGTTAGTTTTTTTAATTATAAAGTGCAATTTAAAAGAAAAATAAAGAATGATAATAAAGGAAGCTTCATGCACATAGAGAGTGGTTGGATTTAGGGTATTCGAAAAAAGGCCCGTACAAGCAGCACTCGTTCAACTAAAATGTTTTACCAATTTGCAAACAATCACGATAATTTCCGAGATCTTAATTAAAGAAAACCGATCAATCATTGCGCGCAATGCGGTGGGACACCTAAACCCAGACATTTCGTGTAATGGAAGCACAGTTATACCTATGTGCTTCGCGACGATGATTTAGTAGAAAAAAAGCGTACGCAGAGAAACCATATATGTTCACGTGGACGAATAACGAACGCGTCCGTAAATCTCTTTATGTCCGTGCCGTTTGTCGAGCCACGCACTCTCGCACGTATACACCACGACGAAATTCAATAATCAGCCTCAGAGAGAAGAAGCACGTGGGATATCGCGTTTACAAACGACAATGATTTGCAACAACGACAAAACAACGACAATGTTTACCCGTGTAATGTGTAAAAGAAACACGATACAGTTACAAGCGGGAAATACAGCTTTCAACTACGCTAAGAATATGCGCATCGCCTTCTCCGTGCGTTAAACGATATGTGTGAAGTCAAAGATACCGTAATGCGCTCTCTCTCTCTTTCTCTCTTTAAACATACAATTTTGTGTGTTTTGCAATTTATGAATGATTTACGAAATTACCTAATATATTAATAAAAGTATTAATAAAAGTATTAATAAATATTAATAAAAGTATCACCGATCCATTTCTCTTTTATTCACACTTGCTCTCGGTATCTCATTGGTTTCTGCTTTCGTTATATCATCAGTCGAACGTAACGAAGAGACTTCGCCTCGCTTCCTCATTAAACACGTCGCAATCTCCTCACGCGACTATGTCCCGAATGGGAAATTGATCCGAGTGCTTGCGAGCGCCGAAAGATACCAAGCCTCTTGGTGAGTGACTTTCCGCGCGTACATGTGTAAACGTGTTGAAAATGTTTCCCTATCATGCGCGTATCATCCTATCAGCGGAAAGCATTGTGAAAGATGCGCAAAAAGATGCGAATAGTTCCGTAATACGATCAAAAACGCATTTCCGTAACGGGAACACCAACGTCGCGCGCTGCGACGCCCGCATCGATCTTCACCGGGACAGTCCGGTGCCGCGCGCGCGATCCTTTTACCCCATTTCGAGAGGCACGCGCTCGTTCGTTCACTCACTCGCTCGTTCGTTCACTCACTCGCTCGCTCGTTCGTTCGTCCGTTCGTTCGTTCATTCGCGCGCGTGTCTAATGTCGGGAATCAGTTTATTCCGGAAAATCAGCTTACAGCGAAACTCGTTAGTCATCCAAATTACGGCGCCGAGGGTGATCGCGTGAATTAGCTAGACGAGTGTAATAACGTCCTTAAGCGTTCATAGCGATTTCGATGGTTACGACTACCTCCCGCGGCTCTGATGGAGAAGTAGGAGCGGAAGGACGAGGAGATGCGCGTCTCGCCATTTAATTATTTCCAAAGATATATCGGTACCGAGACCATAAACCAACGGTAATATTGCTTCGTGGATAGTGAGGAAGATAAATGCCCAGGTTACAAGAATAGGAGAAGGGAGGACAGCAGGCTGGGTGGCGAAGGCGGGGGTGGAGGGTAAGTAAAGCGTGTGTACAGATACGGGAATGTGGCGGGAGTAAGCGCCTGCACGACCCTCCTGCGGCTTTACGGTATTTCCACTCCGGAGCATAGAACAATGGCCCAGATATGCGGTCCCGTATCATGAATATTTAGCGTGCGAGAGGCGCACTGGACGAAGGCTGAACCGGGACCGAGATGCCACGGCTACCATCTTTTTTCCATTTCCTTTTTTTCTCTCTCTCTCTCTCTCTCTCTCTCTTTCTCGTTTTGTTTCTGCCTTCTTTTTTCTTTTTGTTCATCCCCTTCCCCTCTTTGCTCCTTTTTCTCCCTGTAGTGTTTCCATTTCTGCGCGTTTTGTCGCGCGTGCACGGTTCAGCGGCGCCACGAATACGTCGCACAATATATGTATGGCGATATTTAATACCTTGATTAAATCGAAATAATTTGCTCGCTGGATATAATCCTGCGACATTAAGAATCTCGCGAGTCTTCCATTTATCATTTAGACGGCTGAGTTCTCAATGTTAGTAATTGGATGAGCGATCGATATAATGGCGAGGAGGATACGAAGAACTTGTCTATAAGAACGTACGAGTAGAAAAGTACTGTTCTTGCGTAGCTTGTTGCTCATCTTAATCATTCACGAGATGACCGAAAAAAGTGAACGTTTTTCGAAAATATCATTAGAACGCGAACGCGAAAGCACTCTCGTTGATAATTATTTAACTTCCAGTGTTTTAATTTCCCTCGGAATTGCGGACCATAACGTAGACTCGCGTACGGCTGGAAAGAGTTCGAGAAAACGAAAAAATAAAAAAGGAAATTCATGTTCTTTGTATCATTGTTCTAACGAATACGTTGAATATAAGCCCACCCTGCATAATGATATAGCTCGTGTTTCAAGGAGTTCCGCAAGTTAGCTTTAAAATTTTAGAGAGAGAGAGAGAGAGAGAGAGAGAGAGAGAGAGAGAGAGAGAGAGAGAGAGAGAGCGGGAGAGAGAAAAAGAGAATGAGAGAGCGGACGAATGGAAAAATAAGAGGGAAGAGGAAGGTAGTTGGGAGCGCGAGATGAAAGCGCACTTTCAAAACATCGCTGACCTTGCTTGCTACTACCAATAATGTAACGACACTTCGCGAGCATGTTGCGAAAACCTTTCAAGCGTGTCTTTAATGTAGAGAACAAAGGGGATAACAAGGACATCTCGCGAAAACTCGTATAACAAAGGCTACAATAAATATTTTTACGAACGTTTGTGCTTTAATTTTTTCGAGCAATTATAACACAAGTAATGACTATAATTTGTCACAAATTTAATATAAGAAAAAAAAACTTGAACAAAAATCTCTCTTTCTCTGGGGGTAACGCGAGAAACTTTAGAATTAGAATCTTAGATTTTCTCTCCTCTCCTTCCTTCTTTAATAATTTACGTTTATTAGCGCGGACTGAGAGTAGCACGACGCTCGAGCTACAATCCCGTCGTTAAACGATGAGGAGAGAAAGACGAAAAGTTGCAGTATATCTCCCGACGAAGAAGGTCAAAGGTCGTGGGGGGACAGGATTTTTCGTTCCGCGGTTCCCGAGAGGGTTGTTTGGCAACTGGCCAGCGTAGCTCAGCTCCTGTCACACCCCGGACTCCGGTCTCTCGCTTCTCCATCCACCCTCGCTCTTTGCGTTACCTTTCGTCGTACGTCGTGGCCGTACGGCCGGGTGTGGAAGGAGTGCCACCATGACGGTGCGAGAAGATGCGCGCGGGGCGAACTCCACGGTAACATAACGGACGCAGACGTTGGCGATTTTTAAGAAAGACCATCGATGATGCACGAGCGCGTTGGATCAGCCGAGGAGGCGCCGTCGCCAACCCTTCGAGATTAACGCCGTCCTTGACGTCGGACGCGAAGGCCACGGAAATATATGTGGGAGCTCAATTCTGCATTCCAGCTCGGGGTGAATTGCGAGTCATCGGACGCGAATCCGGGAAATTGCGCTCCGCGAGTCGTCAGAGAATGACTCGCGCGACAAAGCAGTTGGAAACAGCGTCGAAAGAGACAATGAAATGAGCTACGCTGTTTATGCAACGAAAAAGGAAGAGAAGGACGCGCTATAAATTCGAGTAACTGGAAGAAAGGGAGACAGGTGGCTTCCACTTATCAAAAATGTCATTCGGACCGAAATGAGGTGAGACAAAAGCATCGTGTAAACTCGACTAACGGACGCGAACGAGGAGTCTTCTGGAGAGGCTTTCTGGATCAAAAGCAGTCGACGTGCCAGAAACGACACGGTCTGCATGTTGTAGTTGGCGTAGACGTGCTTTGAGGCGCGATCTAATACGACGTAGCGAAGGTATCCAAAAGTATGCTGAAATATTCACTTAACGCTCGTAGCATCGTAATAGGCGGGAACTTTAGTTCCGAAGGCTTTTATAATACTACCCGTCGCGACGAGATGCGCTCGTTCCAAAGCGTTCTCTTTGTCTCTATCTTTCTGTGTCTTTCTCCCATCCTTTCTCGTCCGACTTCATCTGCTTGTTTGTGCGATTTTCTCATCCCAACTTTTCCAACGTTCGTATCTTAAACTTCAATAAAGCGTTAACGTTTCCTCAATCGAAGCTTATTAGTCTTTGTTTGCGTCTAGATGTGACTGTATATTATTACTTAATTATTCGGCTAATTTGTCATTATGTATATACAACTACCTTGTAGATATTATATCGAATAGTATTATACTCAGATACGATGAGCATGATGAGGAAGACTCATTAATTTTCCCTTGGTGTTACAAATTTATCGAAACTTGGCGTATACAATGCTCGAACATCAGCCTTGATGGCGTTACTCGCAGCGCAAAATTTTCGCGTATATCAAACGACAGAGTACACGAATGGATGATCGCACCGAGATTGCCACCGTGTTGCAATCCGCGTTAACTGTCTTTCTTAGTGTTCCTTGGTTCCAACGTCGCGTTACTATCACGACATCATCAAGTCCGATAAAAAGGAGATCGACTTCTGCGAGATTTTCAATCGACAAATGCAGGT
The DNA here is from genome assembly GCF_010583005.1 of Odontomachus brunneus. Taxonomy (NCBI): domain Eukaryota; kingdom Metazoa; phylum Arthropoda; class Insecta; order Hymenoptera; family Formicidae; genus Odontomachus; species Odontomachus brunneus. The sequence goes on from NW_022639500.1 coordinate 111,791, forward strand.
CTTCCGCCTCGTAAGTACATGCACACGTGCGCATACATCGGTATAAATAATTCCGCTTCCTCGGCTGTAACCGACAGCGTAAAGGTAGTAGTGAGGAAAGTCTCGTTGGCCTACATTTCGTTAAAATAAAATTCGGAGGTAACTTCCATCAATTTTCCGAGAACGTTAGGTGAAGGTAAAGTCAAAAAAAAAGGAAGGAAAAAGAGAAAAAATAGGCAACGAAGCATAGGTTTCCACATTGCTCCAAGTGAGATCTTTTGAGGGAATTATTTCATGTCGGTGCTCATATTACGAGCAATTCATCGTGGCGTTTAGACAACGATCAGATTGCATCACGCGAGGATCAAGTAAGCATTGTCGCGAAAAATTTGACACGACGACGTCGCGTTGGTGGATGGATCGCATTTTTTAATTTGTTATCGCGACGCTTGTCGGCAACTTTGCTTATTCCGCGACTCGTTTCTTATATCGCCGCCTGTCACGTGTAACGTATGCACGATGGCGCAATAAATTCCACCTCGTTTCCCTGACGGGAACCGAATTTTTCTTACATTCGCGCACGTGCACGCGCGCGCTCTCCTACTTAGATTTCTTCAGCTGTATTTCTCTTTATCGTTCCTCCGCCCTGATACTGCGCGCTCCGCTCGGTCGTTCTTACGTCGATATTACGTAAATTGAGCTTAAGCGACGTAGAAACTCCGGCCAAATGGGTCAGCGCGACGGGTCGGTCGGTCGGGCAACGTGTATAGCCAGCGGAATTTTGGTTGAAGAGTTTAGACCGTCCACTACGGTTCGCGGGCGCGACGATTTCGCTTTTTCCTCCTTCTCTCCTACACCTTTTTTGCGCCAGAAAGTCCGTGGAGAAAGGGAGCAAGCAAACGAACAAGCAAACGAGCTCGACTCGAACAATTTTGATCGATCACGCTCGGCGGAAAGATCAGCGAGAATTACATTTTTCGGCGAGACGTCTGCGGTCTCCCGATTTTTCTCCGCGAGATCACGAAACGCTATTCATCGCGTCGTTACACGCGATAGTTCTGCGAGGGAGGAAAAAGCGGTCCCTACCAGAATCTCCGTAAATGGCAGCATGAATGCCGCTTGAATACACCCCGAGCGTATTAGGCCGCGATTCACAAGCGGAGCGTTTCGTCATTCACACCGCGAGGCCGCGCGACGACGCCACTTTATTTACCCTCCTGTTGGGTTACGGCTCGTTTAACCGGCCCTTCGGCGTTGTGTTTCGTCGCGTCGCGATACGGAGGGATTGAATTGGCGGTCCCGTTACGGGTGAGAGTCAGCAGCGAAGAAAGGGGTGGTGGGCATCGTATACGGCTCGGCGGGATTGAAAGCGACGCGGTTTTAGGGCTTGCGGAACGAGGCCAGGCCGCAACTAACCGGACGAGTTCCCGAGTAGCCGGGGCTGACCTCGCCTGTAACGGACCTACTGTTTGCACAGATAAGAGTAATTAATGTCTCCTCGGCCCCGACTTCCCGAACGACCGGCCCGGGCCCACCGACTGCGAACATACTCGGTTCAGAGGGAATTTCCATTATTTGGACAAGCCGGGAAAGGCGACACGGACGGCCGTCATATCACGTCCTGCTGTTTAAATGACAGTATTTATCAAAGTACGGCATGGGACAGCGGGCGTGGTGAACAGATAAAACGTCGGGAAGATATATTGTGATTAAAAGCGCATCCAACGCATGGCGAGGAGCGAGCGAAAAGCGCAAAAGTCGCGAAATTTAAACGAAAGCCGATAATAGACATCTCCAACGTCGTCCGCGTACTTGCTGATGTGAGAGATAAATGTGCACTCTACGGGAACTCGCGGCAAATAGGAGAGCAGCTGACGGAAAGAAAGGATAATTTTAGAATTGGTGCGTAAAAGATTTGTCGTTTTCTCACTCAATTCTCGTGTGAAAAGTGTTAAAAGGAAAATAGGAAATACTCATTGATGTCTAAAAAGATGTGCAGATAGAAAAACATTATTCTATTTTTAAGAATAACCGAACACCTCAGTTTACCTTTTTCCTGGTAAATAATGATTATCTTCAACAAAGTATATTTTCTCGCTAACAGTCTTAAGATATAGTCTTTATACACTTAAGAAAAACTCACTATGAAAAGAAGAATTTATTCCTATTATAAGAATACTATAAAACTTTATCGAAAGAAAAGTAATTTCGACTCTATGTAGTAAGCAAACCAAAGTTTTCTTTTCAATTAATATTCTTGGTTGTAAAATGTTAAACTTGCTAGAATTCAGAGTGGATTTTGAATAAATTTAATGTAATTATAAACTTATGACAAATTTGCGGATATATAAACTTATGAAATATTTGTGAAAGGTAACATTTACTTAAATGCACGATGTTTTATATGCTACTCTTTACTCTTTTTACATGCACTGTTTTCCTCGTGAAAATGATTAATCTCTCGAAATCGGGTGATTTTGTCTTCTTGTTTTATTGGACGAGCACGACAAACTTTTAACTTAATGGTTATCATCCGCCTAAATCCTCGGGGATGAGCAAGCGATCCTTTTCCGGTCGCGATTCGCTCTATGATCTCCTTGGAGATCAGAGACACGTCACCGCGTCAGTGGATATCCCGGATGTTCGTTCCTCGCTACGCATCGGTGCGCGTTCTGTTTTTGCGCGGTCACGAGGATGGGCGCGGAGACAAACTCGCCCACGGCGAATCACATCAGCGGTGTTACGGGAAACCGACCCGACGTGGACAGCGGTTGACTCTACCGTGGGGGGTGGCAGACCGCGCTCGTCGCGCCGGTTACTGCTGTTTAAACGAGGGCCGAAGCATTCACGGTGGTGTTACAAAGGATTAAAGTTACGATTTCACGGCGCGCACCGCCAGGCTAATCATAGCCCGAATGGATTAACATCGCGTGATTGCGGATTACAAAAACAATGCGCTGTCGAGTTTAACGACGCCTCCCCTTTCCCGAGTTTATCGCGGGACCTTGCGAAACGCTATTTCCGTGCCTCTCTCACATTCGCCATCATCGTTCGTGGTATTCAAGGAAATAAAATGGTTTCGGTCGACTACTAGACGGACGCTTTTCGCGTTAACGCGATGCGCTTTTTCGCTGAGAGACTCCTCATCTCGTCCGGAAATTCGTCATATTAAGTCAGTAGTAATCACACAAAGTTATGAGAGCAAAATGGAATTAAATTCGGGCTGTTACACGTAGACGGATGTGTACAATACTTAAAATGCGAGAACAACTTCCCACTCTAGTCGGAAAACACGAAAGATCGCTCAAAAACCAAGTGTTTGAAATTAATTTAGCCGGACGCGAATCCGGAGAACTTGAAAGTCACTCATGTTAAGGGTGAGCGAGCGAGTTTTTGTATTAATAATTGCCACGGACCAAGATGGACGAGCATGTAAATTTCGTCGCCGTTCTGCTTCACTTTTATTATGACAAATTGAAATGTCGGAGATCACGCGAGCGTCTTCACGGGGTCGGTTTTTATGGTCGAGTACCAGATATGTAGACATCCTGTGGGAACTACTCCGACCCGCGGAGATTCCGGAAACTGACGCGATGTTGGACCGTGACCGATCCTACTGGGAACACAAAACCACGCTTGTCACGCGAAGCTAGATGCTACTCAAACAAGCATGGAGGGGGGGCCCGCTTCGCAATCCGCCGTAAAGGATTAACGTCCTCTTCTCCTCAGAGAGAGATCCGTACTTTGACCTTTGCCAACCGCGGTTGTTAACCTTTGGCACATGCATACACACACACGTTGCATTCGCTAAATTATGACGCTCTTTATTCGTAATGTGTGATTATCAAATTGTGTGTATTCGCAGCACTAAAAAATACACGCTCTACGGCAATCTATTGTAATTATTATCATTATTTTCATTATTATATTGTAATTGCTGTTACGTTCACGGTGCAATGTTTATTCGCCTTCAGCAACAAGTTCCGCGTAAACAAAACATCCCGCGGGCGAAGCACATTACATGGAAAAAACGTGTCTTTCTTCTTCTCTCCCTCTCTCTGCGAGGGTTCCTTACGTGACGTTTAAACAACATCATTGATTACTGTTGATTCTCAATAGCGTTCGACAAGCGGCGACAAGATGTAACGTGGAGAGCACCTTTTCGCGCCCCGCAAAAATCCACACGGACTCTCGTCGATTTCAGGGATTTTTTCGTAAAAATCGCGGTAAGGTATCGCAAAATGTCGTTTGCAAATTCGCGACGCGAGACGATCAATCTCGCCGACGCTGTAACGACCGTGCCGCCGCGTAAAAATCGAGTATAACAGCGGCGAAGTAGCACGGCGGGCTGACGGAAAATTTAGGTAACCACTTGCCTATGAGCCAATGGCGGGTATATGCATGAACCAGGCCAATCGACCTCACGCCTCTCGCGCATTGTCATCGTTTATTCACGGTGCACGGAGAACCGCGCTAATGGCCTAACGAGCGGGACGTTTGGCGCGGAGTATTGTTTTCGTTTCGTTGAATTTGTATGCAAGCAAAATAACGAATCCGAGAATACGTGGTGGTGGTGCTGCCGAGGTGCGGTATCGCCGGCCCAACACACCGCACGCGTCCGTTTGTACGTATACACCGGAATTTCGATATGCTCGACAAATTATAACGGCGACATGTCGCGAAAGCTTCACGGACGGAAGACCGCTCTCGCGTGGTGAAACGTAAAAAAGTGTGTGCTCGCGTCCGCGGTCCGGAAAAATTTTACATATTATAATGTCGCTAGTTGTAAAAATTAACCAAACAACGCTACGTGAAATGCGAAAGCCAGCAAAACAGACGATCTATTTTTCCCGAGGAATCTCGCTTTTAAATAAAAGAAAAACAAACGAAGCAAAAATGAAATTGATCGTTTCTAAAATTAAAACTACACTGAGAAAAGGAATGTCGGAAAAAGAATATTAATTCTATAGGTACTAACAACATATCTATTTAAATCTGAATTCTTTCGTTTAAATATAATAAATTGCTTTAAGCAAAAGCTAAGCTTTTAAGAAAGTGTGTATCTTCTTGTTAAAAAAAAAAATATTTTATATTAGTATATAAGTAAAAATATGTTATTATACTATTTCACTGAATTTTTTACATCTTAGATATTTTTCTTCTCGGTGTAGACTTAATTTTCGCACAGCATCTTGTACGAGTCTGCGACTTTGCGCGGAGGAATATTCTCGTGTATAGCCGTGGTCATATTCAACCGCGTCACATCATGTTGCGCCACGTGATTGCCATAATTTCATTTAAGAATTCGATGCTTGGAAAACCGCGCGGACGTAGTGATATTTATGGGACGCGCACGTTCCATGTATCCCAGCGCCGTAAAAGCGCCGTGGAGATCGTTTGCGCGCGGCGTTTCCGACGCGATATGTAATGTATCTCGTAGAGTACTTGGTATCTTGTAACAGCGTTTAGTAATGCGAGGACGGCTGGGAAATTCTCCCAACGTCCGTCAAGAGACATTAAATAACGCGAACGGGATATGCACGCGAGCGGCCGGCCGGCCAATCTTTTCGCTTCGGCTTCCCTCGCGATTAGTCACGCCGCTATTCCTCCATTCTCAAGATTCTCGTCGCTCGATTGCGGGACCGTGTGAACTGGCGAGTGCTGAAGGGTATCAAGTCGCAAACGCACAACGTAATAGAAATTAGAGTAGATATTAAATTTATGGGGCGAGGATACGAGACCTCGCGGTGTTTGCAAGGAAAACACTCTCGATAACGAGCAGCTTCCGATGCACGACGCGGGACAGAATTTCGGCAGTACTCGTGGTCGGAAGTTTCACAGGGCTATATTAAATAAGTCAGCTCCGACATATCGCTGTATTGACGAGTACAGGACGGAAAGAGCGGCCGGTACACGAGCGCGTCACGTTTCACGGTCAATAATGCGAGCGAACATTTCGAGGAGATTAAACGTGACATTGCGTAATGGATGACACAAACCTATCGACTGGATAGCCGAATGGCCGCTTGTCCGTGGACCAGGTCGCCGTGGTGTGCATGTTTCACAGAGTAAAAGGGGATCAACGTCGCGGAGCGATCGAGGCTCGCGCGATCCGAATAGCCGGGCCGGACGGAAAATGTGACGACGCGATAACCGTTTCATTTTATCGTGTACGTACGCGTACATCCGAGTGCGATGATTTTTCTTCGATGCCTTTCCGCGTTTGTATCGGTGAATAAATGCTATTCAACACGAAACATACACGGCGCATACAGCCAAAAATATATTTAGCTGTGAACAGTTGCGGTTGTATCGCAGTTATCTTTGTGTGGTTAATGCGTGTAGTTGATACAACACAGTTTGGTGCATCAACTACATCAATGTAGTTGCGCATAACTTGGTTGCGGCAATCATGTAAGGAAAAGATATTTTGTTGTATTAACCAAATCTGGTGAAATATGAACGAGCCAGAAAATTCCGGTTGAACTTAACAGAATTCCGTTCACATTAATAAAAAAATCTCGTTCAATTGTGAACAGAATTCTAATAAATTCATTCAGAGTGTGGATAGATTTTGGCTGGAGTAACCAGATATAGTCACTGTTACTCAGCAATTGCTCTGTAACAACCACATAATTAGTTGTTCTGTATTTTACTGTACTTTATTATTGAATCTGGTTAACAATCAAATTTATGAGTCAATTTTTTGCAAATGCAATTAATTATACATAATTTAATGAGACGGGGTAGAGTATTATAGTATCGGACACAGTGATACGTTAAAATGTAAAATGCGACGTGTCGAGCACGGAATATCGAGTGTTTCACTCGTTAATTTTCGCTCATGTTTTCGTTAATCACGAGCGTCTGAATTAATTAGTCTATTCATCTGTCTCTCATCGATCCGTTCTTTTCAGCGAATCACTGTCGAAAGTTGCGCGAGTCGACACCGACGATCGCGAATTCGCGACGAAATAATTCGACGTTGAAGCTTGTTCCACCGAGGTATAAATTCCCGCGCGTTGAAATTTTTAACGCAACGCGCGAACGCTCCTGTCGAGTGAATATAAAACATCTCCGCTGCAAAATCCGTCGTTCTTCTCGGCAAAGCAAGATATTAATTCGTTAACGATCCAAGCCTCGTAAACTCCGCCGAAGTACTTGACACGCACGCATATATATACCGATGCGCACAATGAAATTCATTGAGTTTTGAATTAAAACGTATACGCTCGCGGATACGCTGGCGAAGTTATTGTCTCGCTACAACGTCGCCACGTGGGGATACCGGCAGGCAGATAATTTTGTTAAAAGTGGCCATTCGGCGCGAATCCATTCCGAAGAGTTACGATCGCGGGGGAAATTCGTCGACCAGGTGCGAGATAGACGGAACAGCGGTTGCAGCTCTTTCCCGAGAGCGAAACTTTCTCGCTCGTCGACTTTTTATCACCCGAAAGTACGCGCCACCTTGAGCGTGTAACGTTTTATGAAGGGTGGGTGGATGGAAGAGAAGCCCTTTTGCGAGTCCTCGGTGGTTACTCCTGTCGTAATATAACGCGTTGTCTTGTTATTAATTAAAGATGCTAAAAAACATCGTGTTAAAGAGACGAAAAAGCACAATTCAGCGCGCGCGCGGGACGCAAGACAAATTTATCCCCTTTGCTGAGCCATTTTCTAATTAGCCAAGCCATTCACTCGATACACTTTTACAACACTTTTACATATCAGTGTGAGGAAAACACAGGGGAAAATTCTCCACGTCAAGAGTACAGTGGTGTGCGAACGCGAAATTCAAGCGCAACGCGAAAAAATCCCGCTGTAATAGCGTTTAAAATATACATCACCGCGTGCGCGATTAAAGATCCACGACTGCGCGACCGAGGATACAGCTCTCGGAGGAGGGGAATTACAATCATCTGGAAATTTCGCTGCCGTAAATATTTCGCTATCTCTCTCCTTAATCGAGAATTATCCGCGCCGCCGCGGAGAAAAAGAAACGAGAAGGACACGACACGCCAACGCGGGGCCCACCACTCGGTATCCCGCGAAACGTGTTTTCTCTGCCGTAAATATCCCGCGGTACGTGATTTCGCGTATCGTGTTTTCGCGCGACGCGAGCTCGTCGCGTCGCGGCATTACATCGTTATCCGTATGCTAACACCACGGCGAATTGATTTATCTCCCATTCGTCTCGTCGCACGAGCTACCTTCCGCGCAACGCGATGTCTTTATTATTTTATTCTCGCCGGCGCTGCTGTGATCGAGTCGCACTTTCGTCGCGACTTATTCGCATAACCTCGTGTTGCCATCCGCGCTTTCTTCGCAGTCCCTTAGACATTCGCGTCTACTTACGAGAATATGCCGAAGCACATAATCGTCAGTCTTCATCAATTTGTTTTTCGAGAGGGGAAGCCGGATTTTCGTATCCACGTCTATCACACGTGACGTCGACGCGTTATCAACGCTATATATAGCGCTATATATAGCGCTGTGAAGCACCACCCACTTTTCACCCGTCGTTGAATGATGTTTATGCATTGCGTTACGCTCCCACAGCTCGCGACAAGTTCGGGGAGCCGTAAGGCTCGCATGCCGCGCGTGCGATGTATGCAACGCTGCACAATTGCAATTACTAAAATAATAAGGGCGAGCCGGCGGAAACGAAAACGGCTACCCGCAAGGCTGAATTGAAGACGATCAATGGAAGAAAATGGCACGGGCATAATGATCGCAATTTATCGCATCCCTCGTGGAGCCGGCGTGTAATTACGACAAGAAACTCTAAGTTCACAGGGGAATAGCGCGACCTCGGGATCGCTCGACGTTGCTGTCGCGATATCATCATCGCCGTCGATCGCGTTCGCAGTTCGAGGTGAGCGAGTTCTGAAATAAATTTGTCGCGATTTCTCAGCGAATCGATACCGCGCGCGCGATGCGCTTCCACATACGGGGATCGTCGAGATTGCGCAATTATCTCGCGGGAAGACGGTAAGTTGGCTTTACGTTAACCCACGAAATAGATCCGAAATATTTCAGCTTATATTCCGCCGGAGAGAAGCGCTCTTCAACAGATATGCAAACGACGACGTATCTGTGTGGCATTTTCGCCGAAAAATGGCGAGAAGAGGGAAAAACGCAGCGGCGAGGCGCGGCCCGCTGGCCGTACTGCTGCGGAACGAATACTTGCAAATTTTATATACGTGCAAGTTGCAACTGACTGCAAGTATTTTCTATACAGCATGCGCATTTCAAATTTATATAAAATGCTTTTATTTAATCCCAACGAGCCCGAAACGCTTAATAACTACCGCGGTGTGTATGCGAGCGCGCTCGCACGCAAAGCGTTTTCGAGTTTTCTGATTGGTTCGCCCGCTGTATTTCTGACTTTTCACTCTGCCGGTCTTTGCTCATTTTGCCCGTTAATTTCTTCGTGCGATCGCCGTGGTGAATTCTGCGCGAGCCGAGAGATATCCCGTGCGAGATTAATCGCCTATACAAATATTCTCCCTTTCGTCGTCCGCGGATAAAAAATTTGCGATCGAGCGAGAAATTCCCTACGTGGGTACGCGCAACCCGGGCACGGTGTCCCCGTTGTCGCGAAATTTATAGCAGGCGCAACACGCATTCCGAGGCAGGTGACGGAAAATATTCCAAGTGCCTACATGTTGGTCGTCGTACCTAAGTTGACCTCGGCGAAACGAATGAACGTGACGTACGGACGGACCGTCGTACCAACGAACGTGCGAGCGACTACAAGAGCTCGTGTCCCGTGTTGAAAGACGAGAGGGTGCGAGCGAAGCGCGCATTGCTCGGTCACAGGTATTGTGTTGGGACGCGCTCTCGACAACGCGACGTACGCGACATCGCGTTATGCAACTGACTGCGGGCGAACGCGCGCGGATGGGTGGGCGTGCAGCCGTCGGCTTCATAAAGCAGCTTTATCTAGATCGCCCCTGGAGTTACGGGCTGAAAGTACGGACTATTAACTCGCAAAGCAGCGCGCCGCCTCTATATGTATATGCGAGTACATGTGTGCGCGCGCGTGTAGATACGGCTGTGTGTCGAAGCAGAAAATTCGTCGCTGTTTCTGGTTGAAAAATGCTTATTTTCTCGCCTATCGGATATCTGCGCGATGTCCACGCGATGACGACAATCGACGGAGAAAGTATTTCGGTCGATCGCACTTGTCGTGACAATTATATGACGCGATGCTCGGCTGCACAGGGTGTTGTATCGGTATACGGGTTAGTAGGACGGGTACAACGATTTGCTGCACTCTTTCGTGTTACTTTGTAAAATGCAAATGTAATCTGTCGAAAATGAGTGTAATCTGTTTTGCAAACGAGTATGATATCGTCGAGTTGAGCCTGTGTCCGGTCGCGCATATCTATCAGCGGAGCGAGTAAGCAATCTCGTCATACTGACCAATATGTTGATGCAACGCCCTGTATACACTTACATAATGGATGCGTTTGTAGGCGAGCGCGTCCTGTCTGGACGTGCTCTCCGCACATCTTCTTTACCCTTCAGACTGACGTTACACGTCATACGTCTCGCAGAGTCTTATTGCGAATAAAATTACACGGTTATACTTTAAGACGTGTGCTCGTCGGGGAATATTGAGACTAATGATGCAGCGTAGTAAGCGCGCGCGCGCGCGCACACACACGACTGTTATTGCTCCGAGCTATTTACGGTACTTCAGGACGACGCTCTCTATTCATAGTGCCCCGGCTTCCTTCCGCCGAGGTAAGCGCGCGCACGGTACACGTACCGTGGTATAACTAATTTCTGTGACAAACTGAGATGCCAATGAGCAAAGGTGAATAGCGAATTCGCGACGACGATGTCGCCCGCGCGGATTCGGTTCCTCCCGCTCTCTCCCTCTTTTCTCATCTTCATTGAAGTATGGGACGCGGTTCAGATCCATCGTAATTGCCTCGCATAGAAAATATCTTGGCATCTAATTGGGATTCAGTCCGATTTCACGAAATAATTATGAGTTCTGATAATACCTGAAACGTGCGATTATAAACGTGCGAATATAAATATAGGAGAATAAAGCTTTTCCCATATTTTCCGTAGTCTTCATTTTACATTAGAATTGAAGAAAAGATGTTAGCCAAACAATTTCATCATTCAGTAAAATATTGAAAGTATTTTACAAATTACATATTATTGGATTTTTTGTTCTATTAAATAGAATAGTTTGTATAAAAATGAGAGATTTTTTTCTATTTGATATTACAAAATATACCGATATTACCGATTTAGAAAAAAGCTTGAGTTCCTATAGTATTTTTATTTTGATTCTAGGTAGTGAATCCACGTTCGGGACAAGAATGGGATTTCTAATTGATATCTTAATTGGAAATTTTGAGGTAAATTTCAATATTCTAATTGGAATCTATGTTGCATCAGGGAAAATCTTGAGAAATTTTTATGCGGAGCGTATGATCCACAATGATATCGCGATTTGATAGTCAAATTCAACCAGACACAAGTGGAGCACGCGAGGAACAATCGGCCCTCCGTAATGTGATTGTTGCATTACGGACGAAGAAGTGCGCTTGGACATTTTCATGCGCTTTGCCACCGAATTAATTTTAGTTTGCAGAGTTTGACGATGCGAAATTGTTGCCCCAGTCTCTTTCCCTCTCTTTTTCAATAAACGAGCGAATTAACAAATGTATATTACAGTTTCATCAAACGCATCGCGCACTGCCTCCCTCACAATATCGCACTTTAATCAAATCGGATATGCCAAATATGATTTCCGATGTTATTGGTGCTATGATTGCCAAACGAAATTCAATCCGTTTTGGAAGAACGTAATTCGCCGAAAAGTATACATTTAATTTCCGGCTCCAACGACCGCGAATCTATTACGCGCGTTTATTTATGCAAGTTATTAACGCGTGTGCGTTGCGAGATAGCCGGCGCATTGGAATGCGCCAATTTCGAGGGTTTTATGAAAAAGAACGTTTCGCCATTTATGTGCGTTGTACAGCGTTTATTAGCAGCGGGCTACGTACGCGAATTAGCTTCGTTGTGTCAAACGTTGCGGAACACGGCGCACAGGCGGTCGAGTGAGCACGAACGAAGCTTGACTTCGCGAACGAAATCTACGAAACTAATGTTATCAATATGATTTCTGCGGACAAAAATTCGGGGTTTATTTCTTTTCTCTCCGCCGAGCTACAAAGGCTCGACCGTGCCAATACGACCGAATGCAGTCTCCCAACTTTATTACAACGAGTAACGTAACGTCGATTATAAACTCTCGATAAAATAGGCTATTAAAAAAAAAAATAAAAAAAAAAGAAATACTCGACGGGGAGCCGCCGTCGCGGAAAGCTCTGATGGGGAAGCCGAACAATCTTCGTCTTGGTCCTCGTCATCAGCGCCGTATAATTGACTCATTATCCTCGGTGCAATTAACGAGACTCCTACGCTCCTAAACAATCCGCGCGGGCACAAAATTTCTTTCTTTCCTTTTATTTTTTTCTTTTGCGCCGTCAAAGCGGACGCCGTTCGGAAAATAGCAAGCAATATCCCAGGCCAGCTATCCATAACGTCGTAAGAAGTTACGCGAAAGCGCGCAAAGGAGTATACGATCCGTGTTATTGGTATCGCGTGGCTTCATACCTTGTTTATCCCGCAATGGGATTGGAAATTGGATCACTCGCTCGCACAATGCTCTTTCGCATCCCGCTGAGCCGCCTCCGACAGATCTTATCGAAGTGTCGTTCGTCCACCTCATTCGATTCGCGTCGTAACGAGCGGGTGAATCTCTCGCCCGCTCCCGTTTCACAGAGAGACAAGCACACGACGTAACTTCGTGCGGTTCTTCCGTATTTGGAGGATGAAAAATTCGCGCGCGCTTCATAAAATTTATCGAATTTCTTTTTTTATATACACACGCGAAACGCGGATCGCACGGTACGAGAGCATCGAACAATTTCATTCGCTTTTCCCGATGCACAATCGAGATACCATAATTAACATTTTTGCCTGTAAAACGAGCCGAAATAGCGCGCCGAGTTTACACGGCCTCGTGAACGCATCCCATCCCCCGTCGAATATACAAAACTGATCGCGCATAACGGACGTTTGGTCGGAAAAACCGACGTCGTCGCGTCGAACAATGTTGTTGCGTCACCGTTTGATCGCGCGATTCGCCGCGCGAGCGATGACACGCCCATGGCGAATAACGTCTCTCGCGTTCACGTATCTGATATTTCAACCCGATGCTCTTTACAACGTCTACCTGCCTACCTGCCCGTAGAATGCAATCGAAGTTACCTGGTATGTGTGTGTGTGTGTGTGTGTGTACGTGTGCGCGCGCATAGAGCTTCACCCCCGCGTTGCTTACCTTCTAATGGAATTGGAAATTGGATCACTCGGTACAACGTCCTCTCTCGCGTAGCTTTGTTCCTTGAACAGATCTTGTTGAGAGGTCGTCCGGCCACTCCACCGCGCTGACGGGATTGTACTTCATCCGTGTCCAATCACATCAGGTTCGAAAACTATCATACCAGATCGTAAGATAAAGCGAGGCGTAACAAGCAGGAGCGAAATGGATAAGCTCGAACATCGGAAAGGGGTTGCAAACAGCCCGGCAGACCGAAGCAATTTAAATACACTGCATTACTACGGAAACATTTACCGTATTCTTTCGTCGTGCACGTGTGTATGTGTATGTGTGTCCTTCTCATTCTCCAAAGAAACGATGTGGCATAAAGTTGAGTCAATACCGATATGGCGTGTCGCAGTGCATAATATGTAGTAACAGGCAGGAAAAATCGTGTAACAACTCGCGTGTCTCTTTCTTTCCTCTCTCCCTCTTTTTTCCCGCTTTCAAATGGAGGTTGTCGCGCGAACGAATCGCCAAAGCGGAAAGCAATTTTTCGCGGTTGCTAAACACGGTTTAAATCGAAACACTCGACGACGGTGTATGTGCACAGCTCTCTATGCATCACGCGCTCGCGAGAGGAATTGAAATCGAAGCACAATGCCCCCGCCGTATTTCCCCATTCGTCGCGAAACGTCTCATTGACAATTCGTTTCGACCCGGCGAATTGACGTCGAGATGTCGCTCGCATTTCTATCTTGGAGCATATAATGATTATTCGCCGGGCCGAGCAAAGTCGGCCGAAGAAAGGTGCGTATCGATCGCGCCTCTCAGAAACGATGCTGCATTTTTTTCCCGCAACCTTCCACTCCCTATTACTGTCGTTCGTAGCATGTATCAAGGTAACTTCGATGGTTACGGCCAGGTGGCGGACAACAGCCGGAAAGGATTCGTAAAGAGCCGAAGGGAAACAGCCAGATAGTTCAATAAGACGGACTGTAGCAGGCTGTCCGGGTGTGTTACCTCCAGCGTGTCAACCCGTGGTGAAACGCTCAGAAATTCAACGAGTCTCCGCAGTACTCGAGTTGGGGTTGTCCGCGAACGAGGGACGAAATCGAGGACAGTTCTCGTACGGCTGGTACTTCGTTTTCGCGCACCTTACGATCTTGTGTGTGCGCGTAAAATTCAACGGAGATACAAACGCGGACGAATATATGTGTGCGCGTGCTTATACGGCAGCGATGCAGACGACGTCGACGACGAAGACGCGTCATGAGCAGGATCATTACGAATTTACTCGTGTACGAGGGCGAACATTGAATGAGGAGACGACGACGACGACAACGACGAGTTGCTACGTCGGCAGTAAATTTCAAGCAGATAAGCTACAGCCCTCTCTTTCGCTCTCGTTCTCTCGTAAGAGATACGCCGTCGTAATGAGCTGAGTTTAATTCAGCGTTTTTTCCTTCCGCTCCTCTCGCGGGCCAATCCGTGTTATTGGATAACTACTGGCGGTCGCATTATACTTGGACTTGCGCCCATTTTTTGACAGTTTCTTTAATTAGGCGAAGGAGCGATAGCGCGAAGTCTCTCGCAGATATAGCCAGGCCCGTGCCAGCTTTCTGTCACGGACAGACAGCGTAATTGTGGGTCGAGTAAATATAAGTTGGACAATTTAAACTCGCCACGGGGATGCTACCGGAGATAAAAACCTATCGCATTCAATTATCTGTCCGCCTACGCGGCAGCAACTCGTCGTGACGAAGGAAAAAAAGGAAAATTAAAAGAAAAAAGAAATATTGTGAAATACCCCTTATTTCGGGTGAATTTTGCGAAAAATTTTTATTCCCGCGCGCATTCCCCCGTTTGTTGGCTTCAAAGTGAAAAAGTTAGGTATTTTATCACCTGCTTTAGATATATTTCTTTTTTTAATCGCTCATCGAAAATGGCTGACAGTGGACGTCGGTGATTTATTAACACGTTATCTAATAAATAAAGCGCGCTATCTCGCGGAATGCGCGGCCTGTAAATTACCACTTTAGTCAACGTGAATAATGCTGATAATAATATTTACGAAGCGAATATAGTATTCGTCTATATAAAAATTCACTCTCTAAACTAAGAAATATTCCCACTTTATCGCGAGTTGCTCTCAATTTTCTCTTGATCGTCGTAAAGGCGATCGTGAAGACGAGACTGTCGTTCGCCGAACGGCAATTCTCGGCGACAGAATTAATTCACAATAATCACGTATTAGAGGAAAACGCGCTTAAATTCGGCACAGTTTGCCTTATTCGGGGATAATTATTCGCGGCTGAGACGAACAGCTGACACTCCTTAGTACGGACAATGTCGCGCATTAACGAATGATAATCCGCTTTGCGTCAAATTTGTCTCACATCGAAAACTGGTGAAACAAAGTTCCGCCGAGATATATCCGTCGGCGCGACATAAGCAGATGTGTTAATCTTCTTATCGTCTACGTTCAGCTGACGCCGAGTATCGAGTGGAATATAAGTGCGCGCGACATATTTCGTTGCGCGGGCGTCAGCAAATACGACATTAGCCGAATAAACCATTTTAGCACGGTCTAATATCGCGCCGATAAATCTAAGCGAATAAAACCCCAGGGGATGCGAAGGAGAGCGCTGCTGTTGCGATGTCGTCGAAATGTCGTTAGTGACTGTGAGAGCGGTGTGAGAGCAGCTTTCCGACGAATTCACGATACGTCAGGATGCAACCGACCGCCGCGCGACACATTCGCGGCCGCGAGTATCAAGACTGCATTTGTCGCGGATTTATTGCAATCGCTGACCACATTCGCGACTTCGCGTACGGGACGCCCTTGCTAACTCGAAGGCGCATTGTCGAAGAAGTATTGATAATCGGATATCTTTATCTGTGCACCTTCATTCTCCAATAGTATTGGATTGTTGTTATTAGAGGGTTTATGCTAGAGCTAATGAAATACACAAATCGAAATTTTTATTCGACCCCAATATTCTATTTAATGCCTACTTTGATATTCTGAAGCCTGTATCAACTTCTTTTGATGCTATTGAACCTATAGTTTTGTCGAGAGATCCACTTTTTGGAACTTTGCTTTTGAATAGCATTTTGTGTATTTTCTATAATTTAGAGGCGCTAAATAAGACTTCAGTTTTCATGAGTATTGATTATACACCGATATTTCAGACTGTACAGATGTTGGAAAGTTCAAATCGAAAGTAGGGTTAAAGTTTTGGATAGATTGTATTCTATTACAATCCGCGTATATATGAAAATGTGAGAGTTACCGTTTGATCGTGGCCATTGCTAATGCGTTATTGCAGCGCATTCGCCGCGCGTAAATATTGGTGCGAAATGTCGGCAATCAGTTCGCATCGGTTTCCGTGAGAATCGACGCGCGAGATAATTCCGCGCGCTTGGAATACATAAGCGCGGGAGTAAATGGGAACGCGCGGGTGCAAAGGGGTCGTGCTATTTTTATTTATACACCTCAATATCCCTGACGTTAGCAGTCCGCACGAAATCCTTCCTTAAGACACGGGCGAAGTTTTCCGGATCTTCCGTCGTTTCCGAATGGCATTCCGCGCCGTGGTGGGGAGGAGTTATAAAGTTACCCGGGCTTCTCGAAAGGAGAGCAGAAATCTTTTTCGAGTCCCGACGTTGAAGTTAAATTAAGTAAAAAGTTCGTTATGCGCAACGTGATTATTCAACGTGCAGGATTACAGGCCAGCCTAACGCGATATTATGCGCCGTCGTGCTCGGACGAATTGCCTTCCGCCAGACATTACATATGCTAAACGCCATTCGCGCGTAGACAAATAATAATAAGGGTGCCTACGTCTCACTTGCAAAACAGGCTGCAAACAAATGCAGAAATGGGTGAGAGAGAAAGAGAGGGGGAGGGCGTACTTTGTGCACTTGAATTATCTCAAATAATAGAGACGAGCGAAGCAAACGCTGTCGTAGTGTTTGCCAGAGGCAATTTCTCTTATCACAGTTACAGATTCCTTCTATTTTACACACGCACACAACCTCGGCGTGCGCCGAGCTTGGCTGGCCGAGCTTGGCGGGCGGATGGGCGAGCGAGCACGGGTGTGCAATTCAACGTGAATACAAGATTTAGTCGGACATAAATCAAGCGACGCGCTCTTTTACGATATCCCTCCATACGCAAAAGATTTCAAAATATAGATCCGCGAACTGGCCACGACACGTCGACTCACTGCCACCTGCTTATTTCTCGACTTTGACCCGACTTCTCGAAAACTCACAATCGCGTTGTTATTGTATGCGACAACTGCCGGCGTTGTGCCGCGCTTAATTAATAAAGAGAGGACGAGGCGAGAATATCGCACGAGAACAGATGCGAGGATGGCACAGAAAAACGATCTGGCTACAAATAACGCGCTTTCGGAGCGGTGTATCTACGTTACGGAGCGAAAGCAAAATTCGAATGACGGATCCTGTTTGCCGGCGCGCGTGCCCTTTCGAATGAAACGGACAGAAGGTACGGCGTACACAAGGAACGAACTCTTCGGAAGCTTGATAAATGCCCGGTAAGTTGTACCCCGGCTCTTTTGTCATGAGATCGCGGGGGAGGCAGAGAGAATTGTCCCGCGTTGGATTCTCGCGAATACGCGGATTCGTGTACCTGAAACGGCTCTCCTATTTTCCGATTCGAACGATTAAACAGCTAATTCATGGAAATCGCTCTCTACGAAGGGCGCCCCTGTGCCGGCGAAATCCCGTTGTAGGAAGCAGTTTAATTCCGCCCAGTGAAATGTCAATTGACGCTTTCGCTGCAGCGCTCGCACTCCTTGAATAAAACAAGTGCCGGTCGGAACGTGGAGAGTGATCGTGTCATCGAGCGCGAAAGATACTCAGCGTTAACGCGCAATTTTCTTTTTCTCGATCCAAATTGATTCTCATAACCCTTCTCCGTCGGAGAAAGATAATATCCGCGGAACGATTAAATACGGCTCCCGTTGAGCCTGAGCTCGGTGTTTCCTCGTACTCGCCCCACGTGTTTGCCCGAATGTACATCGAGCTTTGGAACAATGGCGCGTCGTTACTCTCGACAGTAGCGAATACTACGTTTAATTAACAGAGTCTGTATATGTCGCTTTAAGCCACGATTAAGGATACGGACTTGTGACTCTCGATTTTCGTGACTCGACGGAGAGAAACATCAACGTCATTTCGATTATTGCGTTCCCGCGCGACAATTTACGTCGAGGAAAGCTTCATTCGGTTTCTCCTCACTCGCAGCTTTTATCAAAACGACCTCAGAGCTAAAAGATGAAGGGAGACCTAAACCCACTTCTCTGTCGTTAGTGGCTGACGTGTAGTCATTAGAAGTATTCGCTTAATGCGTTCCTACCCGGCCATTAAAGACCCCGTAATAATGTAAGGGAGGGGTTGCTGCAAAAGTAGTTATGACCTGTTAAGAAAAAGACGCGAGAACCGTGAAAGACAGAGGTAAAAGTGGGTTCGGCGGGAAAATAACGATTTGTCATGCGTAATGTTCCTTAAGGGTGGTTAAATTCGTATTTTCACGTAACGACGATCGCGGTGGACGTGTCGCGTGTAGACAACGCGGTGGAATGCACACGTGGTATTCTGCAAAAAGAGAGAAAGGATATATCGGCGGCAACGACAAGGAAAATAGATGGAGTTGGCTCGAAAAGTTTTTCCCTCTTTCTCTCTCTATCTAGGTTACACGAGCGTAAAGAATGTCATACTTGACGCAAATTGCTGGTGAAGACTCGACGGGGTATACTTCTTCTTCTTATAAATCGCATTAAGTGCAATCGATTCCGACTGCGGACGATGAGACCCAGCGGTTAGCGATTAAACTTCACAAACGAGCGGAAAAGAAATAACGAAAAAAAAAAACATTTATTACGTGCAGAACAATGTCCGCCCCATGAGAACGTTCTTTTGGCGGATGACGATATCGAATGAGAAGAAAATCGTCGTGGCGACGTTAATCGTCTTCCAAAATGACTAATGACGCGCGTCCAACTCGACAGTTGGCAATTAACGTTAAGTCAATTAATTTGTAACGTGGCTCGCTAAACTTCTAATTTCGCTTCGACGTTCCTCCCGTTGAGATACAATAAATACAGATAAATTCATTTGCTGATTATACTTTCAATATGTGTATTGCAAATTGATTGTATTCGGTTATAATTGAATTATTTTCCGAGTAAAGACAGAAATTTTTCAACAAAGATAATACGTTGACATTTATATACTGTTAAAATTCGTAAATAAAACAAATGCCACGTATCCGTTGAGAGAGGTGATATTTGTAACGTTTAATTATATTGCTATTTAATTATACATAACTTCCACGGTATTAATATGCAAATATGGTCGACTAAAAGACATCAAAATTCGCATTTTATCTATTTATACAGTTAATAAAATTTAATTGCGAGATAAAAATGGTTGGTTCGTATTTATGTGTCAGTTTCTACTTTACACACACACACACACGCACGCACACGCACACACATACGCACACACATACGCGCACACAACGCGCACGCGCACGCACACACACACTTTAATTTCAATTATTATACTTGATTTTACATTACGTTATTTTTTTACCACCTTAATTGTTAAAATAATTAGAGGATTATTTCTCTTGGGTGTCTGTATTGCTACTTTAAGCATTAAATACCTTTTCAGTGTTTAATCTGTATGTTTCCTATACGTATTTGCACCTCGACTAATTAATTTATACCATTTCGTTTACGAACTGCAACGGAATTATTCGCTTGGCGTGGCTCTTTAATCGTTTCTCCGCGGTGCATTAGAATGTCTGTATTCCACAAGGAATTAAAACTTACACTCCATCGATACCAAAGCAGCAGTGAAATAAAAGGGAAACTTTCGGCAACCAAACAAACGTAACAACCTGTCAGGCAAACGCGCGAACGGTTAAACGTTACGGTTCCAACTAGAATGGGTTGTTACAATATTTCGCGAAGTGAAATCGGTTGGTTGTTGCCATCCCGAACACGTTGAATGTCTTTCACGATGGAAGATCACGGACTTCGGCTCGAGAGCCGAACTCTTATTGACACGTACCCTGATGCACGTGTCGATGGAAAATCGGAAAGGAGGAGAAAGCAACGTGTATTCTCGATGGACCAACTGTCTTCCCATCGCCTTTAGCTCCTTCCTCCTCCTCCTCCTCCCCCCTCCCTCCACTTCGTCTCGCGCAATCCAATTTTCAAAGCTGCTAAATATAACGTCGTATCGGACCGGTGACGTTTGTCTCTCTCCTCGCATGGAAACTGACGTAGCGCGAAAGATTTCTCACCGCGTGTATTCGATTTTGCGAGACACAGATGCACGTAATAATTCACGACGAATTTTAAAACACGATGTCGTACAGCTTACGGAATGAACGATTCATATGCCGGATATTTAATGTTAACAAGACCGCGCCCCGACGCTACCGACGCGATTAATACATTGCTTTTTTTATTTAAAAGTTCACTGGATGTGAGAAATTATTAAGAGGCAATCGCTCGTTCGCTTCCTCGCTCGCGCGCGTTTTCCGATATCACTCACGCGTTGCCAATATTTCCGTAAGAAACATAAAATATTTATGTAGATGCTCCCTATTGCGGGGTAGTGAAATTTGAAATTTTACTATCGGAACCGGCAGAGGTTTTCACGAACTGAGACATGTATCTTTTCTGCCAGATGCAACACCTTGTATGTGTACATCAAATCGCGCGGAGACAAAGACATGCGAGAGAGAGAGAGAGAGAGAGAGAGAGAGAGAGAGAGAGAGAGAGAGGAGAGAGAGAGAGAGAGAGGTGATGCCAATACGATCATTACTCGGTTGAATCGCGCTGACGTGTCTGTAGCGAAGCGCAGATGATTATAAAACAATTGGCGTATCATTATTATATAGTTTTATCTTTCATATGTAATTGTCACTTTATGTTAATTCGCAAATTTAGGTGAAGCTGTTTAACAGCTTCGCGTAAACGCGATTGAAAACTGGAAATGAATTTCGGGCTAGGTAACACGATTCCGCTGCTCTCGCGCGGTAATATTCACGATATATAAAATAATTTCGTTAAATTTTTCAAATATTCCGTATTTTATTGAGAGAGATTGCGCCGGGCGTTATATGGATAACGTTGTTATCCTTGTGGATAATTGCGATTGTAAGTAATATGAGGGAGGGGCGGGGGTCATTTCACGCGTCAGAATTAATATCAAATCTAATTTAGCCTCATTTGCT
Organism: Odontomachus brunneus; assembly: GCF_010583005.1. Taxonomy (NCBI): domain Eukaryota; kingdom Metazoa; phylum Arthropoda; class Insecta; order Hymenoptera; family Formicidae; genus Odontomachus; species Odontomachus brunneus. Next base: position 133,408 of record NW_022639500.1, read on the forward strand.
ATATTATATTATATTCGTAATTAATACATGAGTTCCACCATTAAAACAGTAATAGTCGCAGTGGAAGTTTGTTTGCCGTATATGAAATTACATTTCGTCTGTATCCGTTTCGCATACGTAGACAAAGATCAATCCTACGTTCGCGCGCAGCTAATTCCCAAAATCGTATCTGTACGCGCGGCATAGAATATTCGCAATGTACGCTTGTCGATACAAATAAATGATGATTCTCGCATAGATAGCCAATATATTATTATGTTGACACACGCATCCTCTCTCTCTCTCTTTCTCTCTCTCCTCCCTTCCCTACCTGTCGTTATGTGCTATTATATTGCGCTGCGTGCGGTAGTCGCCGTTTCATATATATAATCATCATTTCAGAAATGCAATTGGAAGTTGGCATTAATGTTGATACACGCCTGATGCGGATCCAATGATCCTTGCGCCTGGGTGAGCATCAATCGAAACCTTGTCAAATAAATCTACCGAATTACTTTTATATGTTGGCCACCGTGTGATATTTCAAAACTTTTAATTGGCTCGCCCGCGGTCTGTCGAAAGTTGAGCGAGATACACATAGCGGGATGTATATCTTGCTTCGCAATCGTACCGATACACGTCGATGGTTGATAACTGAATTTGGCAAATCACGTCGATTCGCATCACGTGCTGACAGTCAACGTGAAATATAGCGGAAGATATTTAAGATATCAAATTTTTTGACACGACCTTGCCACGAGCATTCTCAAAGATGGAGCAAATTTTATGCAGACACCGTTTTATGATAAAAAATTGTCTAATTATTTCTACATAGTCGTGCAAGGAAGAATTGGTCAATTATTTATTTCTCTAATTACGCTTATAGCTGAAACGCAATATGTTCTATACGAGAACGTAACGCAATCGAGACTCTGACGCGTATTTAAACAGCCGTGTTATGCATCTATCGCTCGCGATTCATTCTCATGGAGAATTCGCATCAAACGAAAGCACGGTCCAATCAATCCGGATATCTTGTGCGAATACGGAACGATGGTCAACCGGTTGTTAGATTAATCCCCGATGCTATATCCCCAGAGCCAAGGCCTCTTCGTCCCTTGACCTTCTCTTATTACGCGCTTCGCTAGAAGAAGCAAGGTTGATTCTCCATTGGGATTCCGAGAGTTATCACCGTCGCTAGAGCGACCAATTGCGTTAGCAATGATTTTTATCTTTGCTAAAGTTAGGTGAAAAAGGAAAGAGAAAAGTTCACGGAATAAAGGAATAAATGAGTTCGCGGTGATGCGCGCGAGAGAGAGAAAGAGAGAGAGAGAGAGAGAGAGAGACACCACAGAATAGATCGATGCGTCGGGCAAGCGAGACACACGGGTCACAGAAAATATGCCAGTGCTGCTGTCCTCTTCCGCCTCCGTATGATTCAACGGCGAGAGTTAGGGTTGAAGAGAAAGATCGGAATTATAAGAGGCTGCATCGCGAGAAAGAAGGAACTTACGTGTCGCGACGCGAGATCGAGCAGGAGGACGAAGAAGAAAAGAGCTCACTGACGACGGACGGGCGGAAGGGTTGAGGATGAGAGTGAGGGGGTGGCTGAAACGCCGTGCGCGAGAGAGGAAGGATTGTGTGGTAGAAGAGGAACGGAGGAAAGCACGGAGACTGCGTGAGAGTTGGAAAACGTAGCCGTACGGGGTGAGGGAGAGAAGCGATAGAGCGAGGTTGGCGGAGAGAGGGAGGCACCGACAGAGACAGAGGACGAGGGTTGGTTTGCCGAGCTCAGTTACGCCGCGCCCCTTGCGAAGAGCGTTGCACCACACGAGTGAGATCGTGGTATTTTCGTCGCTGCACAAGAGCGATCGCTCTCTCTCTCTCCTCTCTCTCTGCTCTGCTCCGCTTCGCCACTTTCCTCCCTCTTTCGCGGATGGTGCGGATCACGCGGCGCGGCTGACGCGTCGGAAAGCTGGAGAAAAGCTTCCGGCTTTGTGAGAAGACAGGTAGCGCGCGCGTTGTTACGTGCACGTGTCTCTCTATCAAAAAATCAACGACTGTTGTTTTTGTCGAAACACGAATGGTGCCATCGTTCTAAATCTCTTAGTCTGTTTCACTGTCTAACTCTCTTTCTTTCTGTCTCTTGTGTTCTTCCCTGACTGTCCTCCTTTATCTCTCTTCTGTCTGTCAATTGAGGACGCAACGCATCGAATGATCCTATCGAGATGAGATATTTATAACAGAGAAAATACACGGAAGACTCTGGCGAGGGATATTCTTCGGCGGACTCGCGCGTGACAGGGTGTGTTTAACGAGAACGCGAGTCGTGTGAGGAACGTGCGACATGTGTCGAGGGATTATGCCGATTTCTCAGCTCTGTGCGTAACAATGGACAACGTGCCACCGTCAAACTGACTTCGCGTTGGTGTGACCCCCGTGCAATGTCTCTACATATTTGCACGCTCGAATGACATTCTTCAGCGAGGCCTCACAAGCGAAACTCGATCGCGATCTCGATCGTGCCCCGAGGGTGAGAAGCCGCGTTCTCGCAAAGGAGGAGCACTGTTCGCACGAGAAGAAGATCGCAAGTTGTCGTCTCGACTCGAGGCCAATTTAAATCGCCAACCACGGACGGTTGTCGCAGAGGCGGCAGGAAGTCTCGACAGCTAAGATGTCTCTCGCAGGAAAGGGAAAAACGAACGTAACTGAGTGATCGACGCGCGTGATCCCGTTTAAAGAGTTTTCTGCGCGAAGGAAGACATGAAACCACGTTACTGAGGGGAGGAGAAAAATAGGCAACACTCGTGTCACAGCTCCGGTTGCACAAATCCGGATTGAACCAAGTGAATTCGAGGAGTGGCTCGACGATTCTCGGCACCTCGGAACCATCTATCAAAGGTAAATAGGTCATGTATTTTGTATGCATGATTTTTAGTCGCTCGACTATGAGCGTCAACGCCTCTCGTCCGATGACCGAGGAATCAATTAGACATCGCTCGAATTCTTCACGCGTTCCCCTCGTTTCGTCGCTGAAGAAAAATCGCTCGTCATCGCGTGTGAACGACCATCAGATATCTCGCAAATTCTTTAACGTGTCATGTAAAACGACAAGAATCTTGCAGCCCCGTAACCAGCTCTACGCAAACATCGATGAAATATACGTATATAATATGATGAAATATACACATGCAGCTGCGGAATAGGGAGATCCGAGCGTTTTTCCGTGCGCGAAGAGTCTCATCAAAATACGTCCAATAGCCGTGAGCCAATTTGCGTATCCACGTGTGTATATTTACGCTGTTGTAAACAATTTTGTTATGAACTGATGTAACGTAGGAAAATACGATCGCGTCCTTCAAAACGCACAAGAAAACGCGTCATTGTTTCTAATATGCGACAAAAGGGCTGCGTTCGAATTCCATGCATTGCTCCGGCATCTTTTTAGATGCAGCAGCTACAATGAACTGGGTCAAAGCGCAAGGCACATCGATATCCTACATCCATTCACCAGCCGTGATTCCGCGGAAAAAAGTACGTCCGAATAAATTTAAATTTCGGGCGGTGCGCAGATACACACAACACCCACACACGCGCCTCTTTCGGGTTCATACATAAGTCTAAATCCATTACTCGCGAAAGAGGTCGGGGTTGCGTGATGGGATAACGGAAAAGTGGCGTTTTCGAGCGGCAGGGAATCTTCGGTGACACGGACGAACGATTACGAGCCATCAATTGTATGATCGCGCCGACCATTCCAGCCGACCAGGTAAGCGCGAACGAATGCGCGCGGATATTGAGGGCGGAAACTTGAACGAGCTTTTAAGCAGCTAGACAGATTCGTTCTCGCGACACTTTCAACTTGCTCGATTTTAGCGGCCTGACGGACAGACAGACGAACGAACAAAAGAAGAAAGGAACGAGAATGCGAATGTAGACGCCTGAGTTTTAAAAGTCAAACGCTATTCAAGTTTCCCGTCGGACTGTCGCGAGAGGATCATTCTCGTGCGCGTGTGCGGGACAGTTGTGTACGAGTCGGCTGCAACGTCTAGGTCAGACAACCAAGACTGATAGAGGAACTTGAACTCGATCGCCGACTTTGTCCCCGATTGCCGATTTCCGCCTGTTAAACGCCTCGTCCTTTAGATCACCTCGAGATCTCGAGTGTCGGGTATTAGCGCGCGAATTCGGTCGAGCAAACGCGATCATCCTTCAATCTAATTTAATCTTGCTCAATTGGCTCTACCTATCTGTCTATCCTCCTCTCCCTTTCCCCCGCCTCTCCCTCTCTCAATTAATTTAATTTCTTTAAAACGCATTCGACGAAATGATGTATCTGTTCCTCGGTTATCGACGCTTTTACCAACGCGACATCTCGCTCTCTCGCCGAGTGCGATACAATTTCTCTGGGATATAGCGCGGCCGAGTAATTTCGAATCATAAGCAAAATTGAGACCGTCGCAGCCGAGCGTTCTATCAGCCGATTTCCAGCAGTTTTTCACGGTGGCCGGAGCGGACACCGCCGCTGTGAAAATCCGCTGAGCTTTTCGCTCTTTGTCAAAAGATTGGATGATTAATCATACCGTCCTGTGTATAGCCCTCTTGTGCTTTCCGGCCCGTGTGTATGTCTACATGTATACGACACGCAGTCATTTCCGTACGCGCGCGCCAGCTAGTCGTGTATGTGCGCCTTTTAGCGAACGAGGATTCATCAATGTCTAAAACCAGGCTGAAGCCTTCGTGAGTGATTGACCGCGGGGCTAGACCTTGTCGTTCCACGTTGTTTCACTCCCAAGTGTCTAATATTTTCGACACTTCCGTCTGCGCGCCGTGAACACGCCGCAATATCCGAAAGCCGGATTGTTCACGTAATTCGACGATTCCGGTTAAATTAATCGCGAAAATTTTACAACGTCCAGGAGTCTCTAGCTTCAGGGGCTTTCGCGATGATTCACGCCGGCACAATCCGTTTATTTAAAGCAAATTCCGGACCGGATTGTTACTCGTTGCGAGTAGTAATTCGCGAATGGAGCCAACTTCGGACGAGTTAGAATTCGCCGCAGAATTCGGGACAGATTCTATTCTCACGGTAAGAAAACACTCCACGAGTCGGGATTCCGTTTGCAGATGTATGCATTTTTCGCGCACGTCTATTCGTGCCTGCCTACACATTTTTGACACTTAATTTTCGCATTGCACGCGGCGTCTCGAGAAAATCGCAATTAGAATTTCGCGATGCGAATCAAATAGGTCAGAGTCAAGGTGTACTTGACAATTCACATCCGCCTGTCATTCGACTCAAGCATCGCTCTACTCGCTCGTTAATTATCATCGCGGTGCTAATTGCGCTCTTCGCGTTTTCTTCAGAACGAGGGCGTTATGTCCTTTTCGCAGCCAGCCCGTCGTGCAGCAGACGCGTCAACACAATGTCAACTTCTCTCCGTCTGAGCGTTTCGCCGTTTAATCCGCGTGAGATAGATACGTGCGATTAGACGATTCGGCGGAAACGGGGAACCATTCAGCATCCCGCGCGAGCGTGGGCGCGCTTATCCGCTTGTCCGACGATCCCCGTGACCCACACACTGACCGTGTGTAACCCCCGAGAGTTCGACCGTGGATAGCCGGTAAGCTTATGAGCTTTTCGACCTGCGGATCAACGGGATCGAAGCCCGCCGAACAAGGGCGACATAACCCCGGCGTCACGTGTATATGTATCGCGGTCGATCGATGCCCGTACCTCAAATCGTTTCTCTGATCCGTCCCCTTCGCGCAATACATCGCCGCGCGTCCTGTCACACGACATTTAAATGCGCGCGTATTCCACACGCCGATTGTCGATCGTCCGCGCAGCTAATTATCGACTTTCCGCGCACACGTCATACTCGACAGCGACGGAGGTATTACGATTGTTTCCCGGATGTCCTGTCCGACTACATCCGACGACGGTCGATTCCTCGCGCTTCCGACATCTTGCATGCATTACGCGCAAAAACCGAGGGTCCGCGCAAAAAGTCGTTGCAAAAGAGTCAGTTAAAAGAGGTCATACACGGAAGAAAAAGTTTGGTTCGATCAATCAAATGTCTGATGAAATGTGAACGAACCAGAATTACGGCTAAAATTATCGGAATCCCGTGTTCAAGTTGACAAGATTCTGGTCAACCAAATATTATTTCTGGTTAAGCGGAACTCGCAATCGCTTCAAGTTGAACAGTTCCGTCCAACCAAAAAACTTGTTGACTCGAGCATACCGGCACTTTCAACCGGAATTTTTTATTATTTATTTCATATTTTTCACCAGACATTTGATTAACCCAAACAAATTTTCTTCTTCCGTGAATAAAAATTTGCACGAACTGAATCAGATTAAATGAAAATCGAATCGGATTAGCGATCTAACGCAGGAATTTTCAACTATGCAATTTAGTTCACTGTATAAAGTTAACGTAAAATTGAACGTAGTTGTCTGTACGATATGGACGCTAATTCAACTACCAAGTGATTGATCTAACTGCATAAAACGAGTAATTCTACTTCTGACGGATGGTTAAGCAAATGAAACGATAAATATGAGCGATGATGTGTCGGGTCAACTTCATGGCCGCCTAATTGAACTGAATTTGGAGTTTGTTTTACACGAAGCAGCGAATAAAAGAACAGGAAAGTTTCGCTGAGAGGATTCCGGCGGCTGATTCGCCATAACCACTCGGCTGAAATTGAGTTCGTTTAACTCGATTCTAGTTGTTCCTATAGTCCCTTTTTTACAGTGGATACATTCCTCGAGCTCACACGAATTTGCCAGCATCTACATCCGGGAAATGACCCGTGATCGCGCGACTTCGACGAAAGCGATCGCCTTGATTTATCGTCGATCCACATTGACACGCTCTACTGTCGCGCTTTTAACGACGCCTTCCACTTCGTCCTCGTCAATTCGACGTCGACGGGTGCACACGGCGCGCTGCTGCATTTATCGCGGGAAGACCAGTTCGTCCTGATTATTATGCGATATATTGCGTGCGTAATCGCGATGAATTTAATAATATTGAAGATTACATCATATATGCCGCAAACAACTTTACCCGCGTCCGAACTATATAATATGATATAATACTTGATAGATCCGCTCCCCCGTCGTCCCTCACGTATCATAAACAGTGTACACTACTCGTATTTCATACATAGCAGGATTAATCATGTATCACGTGGCAGACAGCGTGAAATAGGTACACGGTAGTAATCAAATATAGATGCAATTACGTACAATTGAACCTCTGCGCGAAACGTTAAGCCATCGATGTACGTTTATTCGGAAAATTATCACTGTCATTGTGTATGGATATCACTGTCGCTGTCTCAATTGAAAGGCAAATTAAAATTGTTCATACCGCATACACGTAAATCAATGACAAAACGATGACAACAACGGACCAGCGAAAATATGTCGCGCTTGTCATGTAATACAACGCTCATTGCGACGCTCTTCGGAGTCGTGAAAAAAAAATAACACTTCACTGTACGCTTAATTCCGCCGTAATTTGAGACTCGGATAGGTAACATCAGGACTTGACGCGCACGCGCGCGTGCGATTACTCATTAATCGGTGCGGAAACGTTAGTAGATCACCACGAGATTGACCGTTTTTGCGGCGCATTCTGACGCAATTTCGCACTCTCTGGCGGATTCTGAACATTTATTCCGAACGTATGTAGCGCTTTTTTCTACGCATTTTATTTTTATTTCTATTTTATTTTTATTGCGAAACATACCTCGATTTTAAACATAGCCCATCTTGTTATTGGTGCACCCTTTTAAACGTACAACCGGGACGTGCTATTGTTAAATTTTTCGCTCGAAAGTAACCGCTTTGTGATATTGCAATCGATCGTGTTCCGGCGACAAATTTTTGCATTGCTTGTGCGCGAAAAATTGGCTCCGCCGGAACTTGCACGGTTTCACGGCAACCGTGTAACACGGAATGGCTTCTCGAAATTACTTTCTCGCGAAGCGATCCGCGGAACATCGACCACTTTTCTCTTAATACAATACAGCCTGGCGCACGTCTCTATGAAAGTTCAATCAGCGAATAACCGGATTGTATCCCTGTGCACGCGCGTCCATTCGTTCTCACTTCTATATTATTTTACAATAAATATTTTCTAAACTATACGATCCGTGTAGAAGGAAGAGAAAGAAGTACAAATATAGAGAATAATACTACGTAGAACGCACAAATACGGAGCAATTAAATCGCGACGTGCGTTGCGCCAAGTTTAATTAATCATTGCGAGCAATTTCTCGCCTCGACGGAAACGTAAAGACAATACAGTTGAACGCCATAAAAAGAAAGAAGAAGTAAATTATGTATACGCTAACGAGCATTTCCCCGGGACAATTTTTCAAACGCGCGGCGGGACCTCCCACCTCGTCGACTCGAATCCGCACGACGTATAAATCGCCGAGGTCTGCGACGAAATTTCGAATACAGAACGCGCGGGACGCGTATTCGCGGCGGCGCGCTCGCGTAAACCAGTGCCCTCGCGTGTCATCACGGATGTTTGTATTTCATTCGTGCGGGTGCATGAAAATTCGCCACCTCCGTTCATCCGCGTGTCCGCGACAGCGCGCTCGTCCACCCACCCTCCCTCTGTCCGTCTCCCTCCTCCCTTACGTCCGATTATAATGCCTGCGCGTTCCGGGATGTTAATTTGCGAGCAATTCCGCACGAATCGCGGACGGAATGAGTTCTCTAAACGGAAAAGGGTAAGGTAACAGAAAAATTCATTTTCCACGCTGTTTGTCCCGGACATCGGGACCGAGCGGAATTCTAGCGTGTGGCGGTAACGGCCTTTCCTCCTCCGCGTTGTCCCGCGCGTTACAGGACAGTATTGCGACTCGCTGGCTGGCTAGCTCGCTCGCTTACGAATACAAGAGCCGCATGCGCCGGCAGGAAAACGAGGGAACGACAAATGAATTTCAACGTGATTCCAGCTTTGTAATCTTGTTTAAATGATAATGAGAATGGGATTCTGAAAATCGCCCGGAAAATCTTGCCGTCGCGCGTTAAGCTCGTTATGATTTTATTCGCGACTACGAGCTTTTTCATTGCAGTTATTATTGCAATATCGTCTCTATAATTCGCCTGTTTTCATCTCCCTCGCTCGTCTTTTTCTTCTTTTACGTTTCTATTTCTCCTCTTTCTCTCGACCTCTCTATCCCTCCCTATCCTTTGGCCTAATTGTATCCACGTGCTTAAGTGCAGCTCGTCGAGCGGAGACACTCAAAGAGCCTTTTCGATCGGTTCCGTTCGAGCATTCGATTCTATTTGATTAACATGCGCGTCCTATACATGTGATTCCAAGTCACCGTCGGTTTCACCTCGGCCCAGAAGTAACAGCGCATGCGGACATAAGTGACAACTTATAGATGCAAACTCGACGGTAACGTGTGAATATTGAATGACACACGGCACGTATACGTCAAACCCAAATCAACATTGTGAATATATTAATTATTCGTCCCTGACAGTAGCATTTCCCAAAATCTAACAGAGTTACTCGCATCGCTGCAACTGGTTAACGCCAATGTCGCTATTTCTGCAACTGAAGCGTCACGAAACGCTATCTCTCGCAACGGTGAACGCAAGCTGAGCGCGCCGAAAAGGAACGGGGAAAATCGCAAAATGCCTAGCTTGTTTATTATAGTTTGTAGGAAAAAAGAAAGCAATTCACGTCGCGAGAAATTTTTCACTAGCGATGCGCAATAAACGAAAAAAATAATCCGAGCCGCGTAATGAGAGCTACTTTTTCGTGCGTGATGTGTAAAAAAGCATTTTACTTTCACATATGCGCGAATACGCACACCACGTTTCGCCGCTCTCGGGGAATCGAGAGCATCTAAAAAAGAAAACCGTTGACTTCCATTCGCCATGCACACACGCTTTGCGCTCGGTGGCTCGCAAATTGGAAACTTTACGCTAATAGAGAGAAGCCCGTGGTGCTCGACTGTCGTTCGCGAGAGTACACGTTCACGAGCACGTACGAATCGAGTGAGTTCAGAAGGAGAGGAGAATCTCCGACGCGTGTCGCGACGTTTGTTAGGGATGACGAACCCGACGTTTGTTAAGAATGACAAACTCGATGAATTCGCGTAATTCCCTATCGAACAATTTTAGCTCGCAAGGCGTTCTTTCAGTCTTTTACCGTCGCGATTTCTCGCGAACGCGGCTTCCCTCACGTCGAACTCGTAACTCTTACTGCGGTCAGGAATACGTGCTGCGCCCATGAAGTTTCGCGCAACCGCGGCACGCGTAAATTCATAGTCTCCCTCTCCTTCTCCCCCCCCTCTCTCTCTCTCTCTCTCTCTCTCTCTCTCTCTCTCTCTCTCTCTCTCTCCCTCATTGCCTCATTTTTTTTCCTGCGACTGAAATAAGGCTGGTAACGTTTAATGTAAGACGCCGTACCACGGTACCAGCACGAAAATTAACGCGCTCGCGTGGAGTTACGTAAGCGTGAAAACGGTGCGGCTCGAATGTATTTGCATAGCTCCGTCTTATTTACGTCCCGCGCGCCGAGTTCGGTAATTCTTACGCGCGTTATCGCCCCTTCCGCGAGGAGATGGTAAAAAAGTGGTTCCACACGATTCCAGCTTTAAACGTAGGACCGACTACTTAATAGAAACAAATTAGCCATTAAGCCACGTGTACTTTTTCTGTTATTTCCGCCGAGCGCACGTCTGCTAATTTCTCCTTTATTTATTCACGCGCAGTCGCCCAGAGACCACCGGCATGGCGAAGGATTAATCTTGTTTTCAAGTAATGCTTCTGACTTATAAAAATCTTAAATGAAAATCTCCGATTTGTCACTTCTCGCACTCTTTTTTCCTGCAACATATATATGGGGAGTTCGCCTGATATTCATCTAACAACTATAAATTAATAAAATATTTCCTTAATTTCTTTTTACTTTCTCTCTCATTATTATGAAATTTTATATTTCAAAGTTTATATTACTGTGATCGTTGTCTCCTGCGGAATATTAGTTTTGCAATTGTATAAATGCGCTTGAGAGGTCTTCGACCCAGGGCGCAAAATAAATGCTATCTATCTTTTTGCATAAGCCTGTCCGCTCACGCGACAAATGGTTCGAACTGGTCGCCACTATCAATCATAACTGAAAAAGAGAGATAGAGAGAAAAGGTCAGCTCAAGTATCTTCTTATCGGAATATCGAAATATCACGGTCATATGTTCACGCGTGAGTATCACGAGTGATAAAGAATTTCGTGTTGAGGTGTCCATCTCTTCCGATACCCTCGTCGATGTTCAATGTATTGCTTAGTGTGAAACGTCGAGAGCAACGTTGACGAATACAAGATATTCCCGTGCCAATTTGTAGACAAAATTTCGTGTTGGCGGCGAAAAATTTCAGTTATTCGACTCAACTTCTCTCCCCCGTTGTCTCCGGATATATCTCGTTACTCATAATGAATGATAAACAGGTCAATCGAGAAGTCATTATCGTTAGATATGCTAATCGCGGAAGTTGGAGCGGCCGCGGATACATCCTCGTCTTAAGTTTCCGCCAGGAACATCCACTGAATTGCTAACCGTACGGCCATCGGCGCGGCAGGAGTCTGAGGAACTTTCGTGACGAATCTCGTTTCGACCGTGCTCGCATAATTTCGCCATTGAACACGGCCGAGTACGGTGCGCGCCACATTCCGTGTCGTCTCTTTACGGCGTCTTACCCTCTCGTGCTCCGAACACAACCCTGCCTTCGAGCCCGCTAGCCGACCTTGTCGCACTCGCCCAAGCTTTATCGCATTCCCCATGTCCTCTATCTCTCTATCTCTCTCCTTCTCTCACCCGAGCTATATTCCTCTCTCTCTCTCTCTCTCTCTCTCTCTCTCTCTCTCTCTCTCTCTCTCT
>NW_022639500.1:149447-160854 GCF_010583005.1 Odontomachus brunneus
CTCTCTCTCTCTCTCTCTCTCTCTCTCTCTCTCTCTCTCTCTCTCTCTCTCTCTCTCTCTCTTTCTCTGACGATGCACCCTCCCGATCTCTTCTGCGAGCGTGCGCGCCCCGTGGCTCTCTTCGCAGACTGGAATACAAATTGCCCGGTAGCGTGTCGCCTCACAAGTAAAGTAGATAACGGCAATTAGAACATCATCCAGGGCAGCAGCGACATGGGTCTAAATCGTTTAATCTCGACCCTTTTCTTGCTCGCGAATGAGTAACGCGCATCGACGCGACGAAATCCCGTCGGTCGTACACGGCCGTCGACTGCAATCGTATTAGCCGCTTGAGCGTGTCGCGTTAACGATAACGATAATCAGATCGACCTATATTCGCCGGCAACGGCTGGCGTTTAATGTGGCCAACCTGTACGTGTTTAGGCACCTGCAGCAAGTGGTGCAAAACCGGTTCGCGCCGTGTTTTCTCCGCTTTTTACAACACAACGTGACAACTTTTTTCATTTATATAATATTTTCCGATGTGATATGCGCGTCGAATGTCTCTTGAAATTTTCATATCAATTTCATATAAGTTGAAATTTTCGTGTCAGTTTTCGTACAAATTTATCGTGAGAACGTATCTCGAAGTTTGTTCCTTCAAAATACTTCGAGATAATGTAGAATAATTAGCATAATGATTTCAATGAGAGAATACCGTTAAACTGTTGTTAAAATAATAATAAGGCCGATTTACATGCTAACGGAAAACAACGATAATTAGAGGATTGTCTTATCTACACTAAAGTTCCATCTTTCGTATTTATCATGACGTCTCCCTCTTCCTCTCTCTCTCTCTCTCTGGCTTTCGAGCAACGGATAGCTACGATTCTCCACTCTGTCGCGACTAACAATGCATCTTATTGGAATTCACACTACCATGCGTGTTTGCAAGTTTGTCGCGAAGTTACCCGCTAACACACTTGTTGTTGCGTGCGGTTCGCTTAGGTACTCCCGTAGATCTTCGTGCCGCGAAATACGAATAGCTCAGTGGCGCTACGTCGTCTCGGAAGTGAACTAGATAACAGCAATTAGGATGCCATCCTGGCTACAAAAGTAACGACCTTCGCGCGATTAGCTTCAACTATTATTTCACGCACAGTATGAGGAATTCCCAGCACTGTCTTCCACGTAGCGTCGCGGTGACGCCCCGAACCGTCTTAAGATAAAATATTACTCCCTTCTCGAACTTTACAATTGTGCTCTATCCACCTTGTAAAATATTACAACCTGTTCGAACTATGCGTAAAATTTTCACTCGAGGACTGCGCTTCGACAACAGTTCGTTCATACGTACGTTTCATAAATGATATCGCGCCTAAAAAATGAAAAGCGTTAAATCAAACATATACCAGAGTTGTTTCCAACTTTCACGAGTTCAAAGAGGCGTGGCCACGTGGTCGCCGTTATAATTGTGTGAACAATTCGTAGTTATCCGACCAGTAAGGAGGTGTCACGCGCGCTGTCCGACCGAACAGAAGTTCCGAGCGAGGCGGATATCCGTATCACGTATGTAACCAATCGAACGTTTTCGATAGAGTCTACTTGAAAATTGGACGTCCGCGGCACACAGAGCCGCACAAATGGGTAACTTTTGCGGGCAAACTCTACTCACGCGCGGAGAGCAGAGCGGTGGAGAAGAGAGCAAGAGAGAGAGAGAGAGAGAGTTTCGTCGATAGTTATGATTTCGCGGCCTTCCGCGGTAACTAGCTGGCAAACGCAGCGACCTATTCGCAATGTACGGGGCGCGAAACTTCGAAGAGGCACCCACGCGATTTTTCGTTCCTTACGTGCCGGCGCGACGCTCGTCTCCCGCCCGACGAGGATGAGGAAAGCGCGACTCCCTCGAGTCGAGCGAACGGGCGCGCGTCTCACGATCCGCCGTGAAGTTTCCCCAACAAACGTCTCTTCCCGGACAGGTTCGGCTCGTCCTATACATTTATTCATACTTGGTCGAATACCACGCGACAATTTCATCCGAGCGCGAAGGAGCTCGTAAAACGTGCGTCGAGTGTAACACGGAATTCAACTCGTAAGTTTTTATTCTCCGTGAAAATTGACTTTGCGCATCTCGCCAACACATGTTTATGATTATATCAAGCGAAATGAAAGAAAGAAAACGCGCGAACGCGCGGAGATGGTGCGCGAGGGTGGTGTAGCGGCGATGGTGGCGGTGTGGTGGTGGAGGTGGTGCACATGTTCTTATCGTCGCGGGTATATCCGCGGCGAGCGAGCGCGAATCGAAAAGCGGCGAACGAATATCCGATAGTGTCAATTCAGCGATAGAAGGAGTCAGCTGTGAATTCATTCAATGGGACGCAACGTTGCACCGGCTCGTTGTGTGCACCGGTGTGCATTCGACCCTCGATCCAGGTGCCGACGTAGCTATTCGGCGCGGCCAAATCGCTGAGCAAAGCGATACCGGGAGCGAGGGATTCGGCAGCGACGCTGGATACGTATATATATGTACGTCGATACGACTTCATTGATTGAATACGTCTGCTCCTCCGCGGCAGCGTTAAAGGTGAATACACTGTATGTAACGTTACGACGAGTTAAACCAAAGACTCGCTCGAATGAGTTTACAACACGACGACGAGACTAAACGAAGAATCATGTACCGCGGCACGTAAGAACGGGGCTGTGTTAGAGAAACACATTCGATTTATAGTCCTCTAAATTTCTTAGAAGGATATCTCACTCGAAACGAGTGAAAACTCGCTCGAAGCGACAGCGGGAGTATCGGAAACGCGAGGATAAACGTTTCACCCAAACTTAGGATAGATTCTTAATTCATGTATGTATGTATGTATGTATAAGTAACCGACTGCAGGAGATTTATTTCAGCGAGACGGTAGAGTATGCTCAGAGAAAAACACACGGTGATGACAACCGCACGAGTTATGTATGTAAAATCAATGTTAAACAAAATATTTTGTTAACGCAAAAGTTATCGCAAATAAAATTGAACGGGAACTACACAGTAACCATACGGCTCTCGTTCCATTCAGTTTAAGTTGCAACAACTGCAAAGTAGTTTATTAAACTATATACATAAATTCTACGCACAAAGCTCTCACAATTGTTACATGTATAGTTGCCACCACTATGTCTTTTTCTCTGAGTGCACACCAGATTGATTTTGCAGTTGGAGATGCAAATATTCAATCAACGATTCGTCCTATTTGAGAGAAAAATCACTCGAATTTCTCGAACAAGTTTCCAGGGAAATTTTATTCGAAGAAATGTCGAACGCAAGTGGTTGATTCAAAATTTTGTTTTACTTAAATACTGAAGAAATGTTGATATAAACGCGCGGAGTATTTTTGAATAGAATTACTAAATCTATCTTTAAATAGAAATATGTACTCTTTTCTATGTAGAAAAAGATTTCTGGATCGATCTAATATTTCATACTCGCGACACCATCATTCCGCGATATTTTTCTGCTCGTTTAACGTGACGTTGAATTACCGTAATTGGAACAGTTCGCGCGGTGGCACAGGATATTACGCGACGCGGCACCAACCACATAATAGTTTCCGCAATTCGACAAAACACTCGAAAAATCACACGATTCTTCCCTTGCCGCCGATCACTTTTCGCGCGGTATTTTCTGTCGAGCGTGTTACGGCACGAGATATTCGGTTTCTCCGCGAGAAACCCCGCGATGTGTGCGGTATCCGGCGGAAATTACACGAGGGCACAGAAAAGCAGAACGAGACGCATACCGGCGTACGTAGCGGAGGCAAATCTCAAATCTCATGCACGCGTGTAATAAGCACGACGCGTATTATGCGGTTCTGATGCTAAAACCTGAAACCTGCGCGGTTCTACGGCACAGCCCAGAGCACGGCACGACACGGCATACGGCACGGTTCTTTGCGCGAAGATACGGGCACGCCAGTGTGGCGGCAATTTGAGCACAGTTCACGGCGCTAAACAATGCGGAAACGAGATTTCTCGTAGGGCCTGCATATTAGCCGTAATACCTAATTGTTCTTACAACGGACAAACGCGACCGCGCACCAGTGTTCGCCGCGAGATATTTCCGCGCCGCAAAACACGATCGTGCATCCTCTGCATACCTTTACCCGCGCGCGCTGCATTGCGGCCATGCAAGTCGTTCCATGGAAGTCACACCATCGTCGGTTACCTCGTCGTCGAGCGAATAAGACCGTGGGGGTGGCAAACCACGTGGCAGACCGTTAAAATACTTTCCCGATTTCGCGCGCGAGCGAGGCAGCTTTGACGCGAATTACAAGTCATAAACCGCACGGAGCGCGGAAACAAGCGGCCCCCTCTAATTGGATTAAACATAGGTCGGAACGCTTTCGGCGAGGCGATTAGAGAGGATAATCGACGCCGGCGTGGGTATCCTATTACTAGATTATGCGTTAAATAGCATTAGACTGTAATTTCTGACACTTATCGTCAGGTGTTGCACGCCTTGTAATAAAATCCATTCCGGATCGGATAGGAGAAGCGTACGGGGTTATGCCGAAGATAATATGCGACGCGATCTTACAGGACTGAAATTTTCAGAGCTACCTCGATAAAATGACATATTTATTCGCGTACAGAGATGGTAAATGTTTATATTGTTATTAGAGAAAGTAATTCTACAGAATCTTAGAACTCGCAACTTTTACTTTATCGACAAGTTTCTCTGAGAAATATGAAGACAATTTTTCCTTAAGGATATCGAAGGTAGGCATTATTTATAGAGACCATGCAACTTCTAACGCAATATATCTCTGTAGTTATTGCAAGTTATTGTAGTTAAGTACCAAATTATAAAATTCTATTAAAAAGTCTACTTGAAAAATTTATCGAAGAGAGTAATTTGTAATCCGTTTGGTCGCCCAAAGTTTCGTTTTCGAAAAGATTTTCGACCGCTGCAAACTCGGAAGTTATTGTAACATTTTTAATTAAGGAAACATTTGTTTTACTTCTTGTTAAAATTATGGTTGCGAATTCTAGAACATTTTACGTATGCATCTATCATGAAGAGCATTAAGTCACGCGTGTCGATTATCAAATTTTTCCGCAGTCTCGTGATTTTCCACGGACGAAGAAGAAATGAAACTTCAACCGCGACGATGACAAGAAACTAGAATTTCGCGCGAATCTGGATGCTCAAACGGCGATGTGCAGCCGATCGACGGCACGATACACAGTCGAATCCGTTCGTTTAGGACGCATTAATTTCCGATTGGCTTTCTGCGCACAGATGCCGCAGGGACACGATATCGTCGAGTTCTGGCGCGCTCGAGCATTCTTTGAAGCCGCGGCTATTATAAACGCATTCTCCCTCTCATCCGTTCTTTTCCATACTGTTCAGCCAATCGACACCGACTGCTCGCGTGTTTATCCACGTTCTGCGGCAGTTTCGCAAATTCCATAATTGCCCGAGCGATTAGCGCCTTCGAAACTGCGAACTTCGTTACTCCGTACTCGAAAGACTCATGAAATCAATTCTGCCGTGGCCGCTATCGATCATCAACAACACTATCGAACCTCGCGGCTTTCAATCGCACCGGAAGCTCCATCGCAAACTTTTGCGCGGAGAAACGGAAACAAACATAATGAATTATCGCGACGGGACTGTGCACGCTCTTCAATGACCATTTAAATTCGTATTAGCGCGCGCGAGTGTGCGATAAAGAAACTCGAGTGCCTCTTTTTACTCGTAATTGCTCGCTATCGCCGGGGTTTCGCCTCTCCTCGTCTTCATTTACCGAACGATATCGAGGAAGCATTTCACTTCATGGCTTTCTCTCTCTTTCTCCTTCTCCTTTCTCTTTAGCACGGTCCCACCATAATCATTATTCCCAACGCTGAAACCCGCGAAGTCCCTGTATATTCCGCATCGCTATATCCCTCTGTTGACATTTTCTCCGTCGTCTAACTCCCAGCTTTATTAGTCTACCCAACTGCGTGCCATCTATTCATTCGTATACACACGTGTAAATATATATACACTATATTCGAGCAAAAGAGCGAGGACGGATGTCCGCATCAACTTACGCGAACTGCATGAATATATGAATATACGGGGTGTAAAAAAATTAGACCGACAAACTTTGAGGGGAAACAAAGGACATAAAAACAAACATATTTTGTTCATAATGTTTTTCTCTACGACGCTTCGTTTTAATATTACAGGGTGCAAAATAGGAATTTTATGATTTTAACAAAAAACAAACATAAGTGGAAAAATTAAATTTATTTCAATTACACATATATATTTTAATCTTTAACAAACAATGAACAAAAGAACGAAAAAAAAATGCGCAATTGATTAGCTCAATTTATAATAAATGTTCAAAAATTCTTTTTTTTTTATGAGGACATATGAAAACTCTCATTTATGAGACACCTATTGAAACAGAAGCAGAATTGATAGCTCGAATTACTGCTGCAGCATATCAGGTTCAGATATTCCTGCAGTCTTCGAGCGTGTGAGACAATCAATGTTTCAACGATGTCATCTTTGTGTTGAAACAAATGGAGGAATTTTTGAACATTTATTATAAATTGAGCTAATCAATTGCGCATTTTTGTTCCGTTCTTTTGTTCATTGTTTTTTAAAGATTAAGATATATATGTGTAATTGAAATAAATTTAATTTTTCCACTTATATGTTTGTTTTTTATTAAAATCATAAAATTCCTATTTTGTATCCTGTAGTATTAAAACGAAGCGTCGTAGAGAAAAACATTATTAACAAAATATGTTGGTTTTTATGTCCTCTATTTCCCCTCAAAGTTTGTCGGTCTAATTTTTTTACATCCTATATATATATATATATATATATATATATATATTCTTATGCGATCATTGCAGTTACGATCACGTAGATATATTGAGTGATCGCTCACAGACGTCGCCACGTTTAATAGATCTAATCGCGAAAGTTTCGTGCTAACTGTACGCTCATATGTCACATGGCCGCGTAAATTTATCATCGCTGTGACGGACAGCGCTCGCCACGTAACACAGCTCATGTGACAACTAGCCCCGAACCACTGGTCTGTATGAGGTCAATTGTCAGCGTAGGGTGCACTAATGTAGCGAGTGCTGTTTGTCACATCAATCGCTCTTTTTTCGTGAATACACAGAAAACATTTTACAGCAGAAGCTACTATATAAAATTTTGTAACTGAAGAACAGATTGACGTTCTGCAATAACTTTGTTTTGTATAAGATATTTTACATTTTATATTTTAAGAACTGTGTGAAATGTGCTATTGAAAATGTTTTTAGCGGAATTTACTATACTTTTTAATAGAATTGATCCTACTGAATTTATTCCTACACCACTAGAAACATATATAGTAAAATTGATAAAAACCGATATAAAAAGAAAAAATCTATAATATTCTCTCTGTGTATCAAATTGTCTCACGAGTAATATGTAATATCACAAATGACGCGATCAAACGATTACTAGAATTGCCGGTAATGTGTGCTAAAGTGTCGTTATGAGTTTTTTGAGTGATAAAACGATCGAAAAACATACGGATAATAACGATGAACTCTGCCCGAAATGGGACGTGTGTCGCGGAATTTGTAGTATACAGTATAAAAATACTATCAATCGCAGGATGTAACGAAGTGTGAAACGTGAATAGAGGGCTTAAGAATTGTCTGCGATAGAAATGTCCAGAGATCGTTTATCTTCGATCGCTCAAACGACGGCGAAGTGGCTCGTTTCGCTATTGTCGTACGCACCGCGCTGCCAGCGCGCGGCGAGTGATATTTTATTGAGATTTCACTTTAGCCGTGGCTTTTCATTCTCATGGAAATAGGCGGCCATTAGCAGGGCGTCGTTAGAGTCGAGAGAACGACGGACGTCCGCGTACTATAACTACAATCGATTTAAAAACAAAAAAAGAGAAAAAGAAGAGAAAGAAAAAAGGAAATTACAAGGCACCAGCGACGTTGCATTTCCGCGGTGTCTCACGCATACATTATACATATGAAATATCGACCGATGTAGAGAAATTCTGTCATGTGGTAACGACGAATTTATCGTTTGTTGAAAAAAGATGAAATTAAACGGGCCGCTTGATTGACGTAAAACTAACTAAAATGTTCAAGAGCACACTGTCGCGGATACATAGAAGGCCGATACGATGCGAGATCGAGGGTACTCGTCCGCTTCTCGAGAACTTAATCCGATGTCGGGTTAAGTACACGGGAATTTTACAAGCCGGAGCCCTTTTACAACATCCTAGAGAAAGTAATATCGATTACCAGTAGACCGACTGAATTTTATATCGCGATTTTACGAGGCGCATCGACTCTGTCAGGGTCGTGTGCCGTCATTACCGTCGTCTACGGAGGATGATAACGTGTGGAGCACCTAAGGAGAGGTAACAAAATCTGCAGTGATTTCTGCAGACTGCAAAGATGAGAAGGAGGAGAGAAAGGAAGGGCGTACCGCATGGATCACCAGAGAAATAGAGGAGCGGCATTATCATAAAACCAAGCTCGTTAGGCAAAAATATTAAATTTTTCGTCCATTGGCCCGGCGCCAGTGTTTCAATGCATATCGATATCCCTTCGAAGCACCACCACGCCTACCTACTCCCATTGTGCTCTAGGCAATTCTACAATGAGTTCGACGCACGCGCGCGCACACACACGCATGCACACCGGTGAAGTGCATTTTCCGTTATGGGCGGACGCGATTGCGCCATATTGAGAAATCGAACGCGAACAATACGTACGCGAAAGCGAATATACATGCGATCGCAACGCGACGACGTACAACTAGACTCGAAAAAGATTTCACAACAATTGCATTATGCATATACTGCGATAGTATCGCGGTATATCGCTGTACTTTGAGTCGCACACATGCGTATCGATATGCGTTACCCGCGGGAGAATCCCCGCGAAAACGCGTCCGCGCACTCGACATCGCAGCGTCGATCTCTCAGGATGGAAATCAGTTCAACAAGCGTAATCTAGTCACGGATAGTGCTGGTAGAGAAAGGAATTGCAAGTAGCGCGCTAACGTGTCTGAATATGACGCTGAATATGATGCATATCGCAATCTATTTTTCAGTAGACGATCTCCTCGAAACAATAAGGGTCGTGCGAGAGTATAGTCGCTCAAGTCGCTGCCTCGAGCTTCGCGCAACCTCGGGATTATGTGAAACTTGAGAAACGCGTACTAACACACATACAAGAGGCGAGACTCTCTTTTTAGCTCACTCCCTTCCTCTCATATATACCCACGTAAGTGCACGTTAGTATTGAAGGGTCGGGGAGCCACGCATGTCTGCAGTTACCTGTACATGCAGGGCGCATCAAACATTCATTCGACTACTGGTAGATGGAGTCCTGGCTTCGAGCACACCGGCTACTCCGTGCCAAACATTTACCGATCCTTTCGCCAACTATTTTGCGCGCTTGCGATAGTGAATTCACCGGGAAGCCGGATCGACAACTTCGACAGAGTTGATTGGCCGATTCCCTCCGAGTAGTTTTCATTGTAGTCTTTCACTCGCGTCGTACTTTACGTCCTTTTTTCTCACTTTGTATTAACAGTACTACTCGTCTTTCGCATATATCTGAGAATCGGTCTTCTATATCTTCGACACGATATAGATCTCATATTAACACTAGCGTTTCGATGTATAGAAAAAAAGAAGAGAGGGAAAAGAGAGAGAGAGAGAGAGAGAGAGAGAGAGAGAGAGAGAATGTGCGCATATTCTGCGAAATGCAACGATATGCAGATATTCACACGATATATTCTATTTTTTATATTAATAATTATTTCATATTAAATTGTGAGCCGCGTCACACGATTTATTTATACTGAGAGAAAAATATGTAAAAAATAAAAAAAAGTATTTATATGATAAATACTAACATTTCTAACAATAATAATAACATTTCTAACAATATTTACTTAAATCTAAATTATTTTATTTAAATAAACAATTGCTTTTCAGAAAACGTATATTTTTTTGTTTGAAACATATTTTATATCAGTGTAAATAAACATGTGTGTGTTATTAGTACCCACTAAATATCAATAATAATATACAATAAATATTTTTTACTTCTTAAATTTTTTCTCTCAGTATAGCTGTTTTACATCGGAATAATTTTTTTGGAGTGAATGATGCAGAAACTTTCGACAATTGCAAAAGAGAGAAAAATACGTATTTCACGAAATACAACGAACAGTACATTCGCGGCATTCTATTTTTTGCTAATAATTATGTGACATCGATAAATCACATCATGCGATTTGTTTAACTACTTTATGTCAGAACGATATGATAATTTCTCCGGAGCTGCGTGCCGACGGAAGCGTTTGACGACGCCGGAGGAAACATGCGTGCTCCACTGCAAAATGCAACGACGAGGCCACATTCGCGACATCCTATTTTTAATTAATATTTATACCGCATTAAGAAGTCGTGTCTCATTTGGTTACTTTATATATCGGAGTGGCGCGCGATTTTTCCGGAGCGGGCAGGACGACGACGACGGCGTAGCGCCAAGTACCTTGGTTAATAAATGCGCTTGTATTCGTAACGCGGATCCATCCTCGGGCAAACGACTCGCCAGGATTTGCCGCGCGAACGCGGCTGCAACGGCCATTAGAATAATTCATTATTTCCAGCCGTTTCTTCGAGAAGTCCCCACGGCACGCTACGAGCGACCATGAAAGATCCTAATAGCGAGACACGACGCGATGACGCCAAGTTCGTTTGAGAAATTTATAATGACTCTGGGCGAGTAGCGCTCTGTTGAAGCATACCGCGTGTCTCGTCGAATATATCCACGTGCTTTTGCACAGTTCGTCTCACGAAGACGGCAAATGGAGTTGGACAAGTTACGGCTAAATCGTCATTCATACCATCTTTCTCGTCTTTTTCGAATGTAATAGATAAGACGATTTAGCATATCTTGACTGCGCGACGTCACGATCGCGTTGCGTCACTCGCGAGATTCAGGCGATTGAGATGTGTCTCGATAATCTTTGTTTTTCAAGACGAGAGAGAGAGAGAGAGAGAGAGAGAGAGAGAGAGAGAGAGAGAGAGAGGGGGGGAGTAGGAGTTGAAAAACTGGCTGAATCTTGCAGGTAGTTTTCTGCATAAGAGATGATTAACGATGTAGAATAAGTGCGGCGTAAGTAGACGATAAATATAAAGGTTTCCGTGTTATTAAGCTACAAATTAGACTGACTCTCAAGGCGAAATTCACTCGGAATTAACCGTAGAAAAGTCCTCCTAATAACTTATAATTTAGTGGTGGGCGGCGTTAAACGGCGAAACGGCGTGCAACTTCTTCCAGTTCTACTTAAATTGGTTTCTACCAGAACGTGGTGCCTCGGGGG
>NW_022639500.1:162475-184107 GCF_010583005.1 Odontomachus brunneus
GAGAGAGAGAGAGAGAGAGAGAGAGAGAGAGAGAGAGAGAGAGAGACGAGGTTGTCGGCGCGAATATTTACGTAAGCACACGAATTTGCAAGTACCACGCGCGGATACTATCCCGCGAAAACGCCCGCGGGGACGGTTGCAACCTCGTGTCCTCCCTTTGTCTAGCGCATCGTCGGAGGAACGCACCGCGAATGTAATAAGAGCAATACGTTTAAAATGCGACCCCGTTGCTCATACGGGCTTTCCATCGGAACGGATCACCTCCGGGAACACATATGTAGAACAAATCCGAGACCATCGTTCCGTACAGATTACAAATCCGCGCCGTTTGATTATCGCGCTTTAAGTGTTCGCCTCTGTTGAAAATCAAATCGCACGATGCTCCAATTTCCTGTCTTCGACAGTCTCGCGATTTTCCATTCGTGCAGAATGCATCGCGACCGTACAGTACGCTCGTCGTATCGAGCGTATCGTCGATGTAGAATTCTCGCGATGCACGGATGCGTACCGATAAAATTATAGCTGTGTTAAAACACAGAGCATACGTAGTTATTGCACTCAACGTAAAACGGAAAAATGCGATTTCTACTGAGAAACAAAGACGGAAAAGAGAGGGAGAGATGGTTCTAAATATCGCGAGATATATCGTTGGTGAAATTGTCGCGACGATTTCCATAACATTTGCAAATTCCGCGACTATGGATCGCGGTTGACCTAAAAACGTCATGGCGCACAGATCCTGCGGCCTGTTCGGACCTACGCGGAAAATTAAGTCTGCAATATTAATTCCGGGGAGCGGCTCTAGCGACAATATCACACTCTTCTTCTATTCTCTTCCACGGCTGGTAACAACCGCGCGTTTTTGTCTCGTCCCTTTCATTGTTTCATTTTTTCTTTCCGTTGATTCACATCACGCGCGCTGCTGACGACGCTTTGAAGGGCAGATGGCGAGCGAAAATTCGATCGAGCGAACACACGACGGGTCGTTCCTCATATTCGTTCGCGTACGTCATTCCTCGAGAAATTTCCTCGCCGAAATGCCGCGGCGCGCGAAAATTCCCACCGGCCCGCGAACGCAATAAACGTCCCACCGGCGGCTTGTTACGACGCTCGAGTCGAGCATGACCGCACATTGAAAATGAAAGGAGAGAATTCTTGCTGGCATTTAAAGTATCATAAAGGTGTCAGTTTAAGTGATCGATCTCCACATATCCGCAACATGCGAATCGCCGCGGCGCGCGCACACACACACACACACACACGCTCACTCACCGTGGTGAGTGCGCATCATTTATCCATTGATTATCCCTCTCGAATTTCCGCGATTGCATGTTGCATATTTTACGTCAGCGAGTTTACCTTTTCCGCAGAATCTATTAAATTTACTTATAGGTAGGACAGATATCGATGCAGCAGATCATATACACACAAGCGCTGTGGCGGGCGTGGCCATGGAAGCGCGTTCGCACACACGTACGACTTTTAATAAAATATTGTAATGAGAACGGTGGGCACGCACACACATGTCCACGCGAAGGGAGAATTTGAATTTTAAATCCATTAGGACGCACCGCGAATTTTAATAACGGATTAATAATAAATACCTCGGTCTAGTACATATGTATGCGTACGCGAAAAGAAAAAAAGATTATCATCGCGCGTAATTATAATTATTGTTCGCAATTCCTCGCGTTGTACATCATTCCGTCGTCTGTACACTCGATTTTATCGCAATTGCGATTCATTTCATCACGTATGCGGAATATTTCATGCGAAGTGTCACGGAATCATTTTAGTCGGAGACTATAAAATCTCTGATCTACAATGTGCTCTTTGCTTCCCGCTTCTTATTTTTATCTTTTTCTAACTAAAGACGCACTGTTGAAGTCAGAAAGAAAACGACGAAATCGCAGTATTTCCAAATTTATTTTGAGCTAAACTTAGAGAAATAAACTTAGAGAGATATCTAAAATGAGGGTATATTTATTCAGAATAAATGCTAATAACATATTTTCTTATATTAATATCAAATATTTTTCAAATAAGAAAATATAGATTTTCTGAGAACGTTAAAAAAACCTAAATTTTTTCATAAAAGTAATTGTTTATTCAATTTAAATAAAAAAGAATTTATACGTAAATAAATATATTTATTATTAGTATCCATCAAAAATAAATAGTTGCTAATTCTTAGATTTTTTTTCTCATTTTACTGAAATGGCAGATACGCAAAATATTCAATATTGGAAATAAATTTATGAAATGATCTCGAAATCGGCCGATCATGCACATTGCGCGAGTCACAATAGTTATCGTAATTCATTCAATTGTGCATGTCGCAAGAGTCACTGAGCGCGATTCGTTAATGATTTTTAAAGTTGCCGTCGCATTTCATCGTTCTCGATGATCCAGAGGAATTCACACGAGAAAGACCGGCCGATAGTCCAAGATAGTCCTTCGTTAAGCACTTTTTGTTGAAATATAATTTTCCCACAAATATAATCTCTCTCTCCTGTATCTAAATCCCAATAAAATTATCTTGTAGCATGAACACGATGAGAAGATATTAGTTACCAGCGCGATGATCAATAACCAACATGAAGCACTTCTAGCGCGCCAGCTATCGCTAATGAGTTTGCCTTCGCGTATTATTATCTACCTGCTCTTTCGTTATTCAATTACGCGTAATTCATAAGACGCTTCAAAGCAGCCACTGCTTATCGCAATGGAAACATTTATGTCATAAAGTATTTACCTGTATTGACTACACAAATGTATAACCTTTTATAAGTTTATAATAGACATTAGAGTCATTACTTACAAAAAAAGGGTTTACTCTATAAAGAGTTAAATTAAACTCACCTTAAAATTTATACTATCGTACAATATTCAAACAGTACATTTCGGAACTTAATCAGAGATGAAAATCCTAATACGAAAATGTAGTGATTGCAAATTTTCTCACATTACAGATGATCAAAGTTAGTGATAATCACGCAAATTTCGCGCGCTCTAATAATTGGTCATACATTATTCATTTTCGCGACTTGACTGATAATGATTACTAATTGACAAATCAGCTAATTTGATCTATTGCTTTTCTTACATGAGAATACTATGTATGTTATAAAACCGAGCTGATATTAGCAAACTTTTGCTGATAATAGATTGTGATTGTTATATAAAAATTATTCGATTCTGTGCTTTGCAACAGAAGTGAAAAATTATTCGGTTTGATACTCACTTGAAAAATAACGTCTGCTTTTTCGCGAAAAAATAGAAATAAATATTTTAAGAAATATTATATATATTTTCATATTGGAATTTTGCGACTCTAACTACCTGAGTCGAAATATTTAACACGTTGATTACCGAGTTAATTTCCATTGATTGTTTCAGAAGTTAAGTAAAATTGAATTATCAAATATATGATAGCTAAATGTAACTCATGATACATACATTTGTTAGTTCGTTACATCGAGTTCCTATTGATTATATGCTTAATTTATTATGCATAATTGGTCATGGCTTATGCATAAATTAATGAAACAATATCATAATACCGGTTACCGATTATCTATTCTATATAACAGTTAACGAGTTAAAGTAAAACGTATAGAGTAAAACATATAAGCCAAATAAATAAAAATATGGTAAATATGATGAATTTTCATTTTTCATAATACTTTTGCTTATTTCTTTTTTTTTCTCCTATTCTTATTATGCAGAATATAGTTTGCACCGAAAATAATGTAACATATCAATTGTTTCTCTGAAACAACATTTTAATTTCTCTAAAATGGTTTATTGGAAAATTATGAGAAAAATCAGATATCTTTACTTTATTAGGAACAATAATGAATAGAGAAAAAACTGTTCTTGCAAATAGAATTAATCCGGAATTGAAAGGGTTAAAAAGTGAGAAACAAATCAGCACTTGTGAATTTTATGCTAGATTTTAAATTTCGACTCAGGTACATTCCGGAATGTTGAAACACTAATATGCACTTTTAATATACACAATACAAAAAACTCGCGATGTGATTACCGCTTTTCTTCTAGTGAGAAACCAAAGTTTTTCACTGGAAGTGATCAATGTGATTTGTAACATGCACTACATAATGTAATGACGCTTTGTGTACGTCTTGATTGGACACTCACCATTGACGAAACTGACTTAAACTGCATCACTCCATTCAGCACCCAGGCTCATCCACATCCAGCTTCAACGCAGTCCTAATAGTCCCACGTCGTCCCACGTCGTCCCACGTCATCCCACGTAATCCTACGTAATCCCGTCGATTGCACTCGCGACCGCGATCACGCGTTTTAACAGTGGTTTACAACAAATTTCGACACTTCAAGAACATACTCGCGAATCGCGTGTAAAATATCGCGACTGCTCACGACAAAATCGAGAGGAGGAAAGAAAATAGCTTTGCGGACGATAATCCTCGTCGAAAAACGGGACTTACGCGTTTCACGAAAATTCTAATATTTTATATAAACGATAAACGTACAATATCGAATTTATCCATGACGTCCTTCATGATGTCCGTTCAACACATACGTAAATATATTACAAAAATATATACGTAATTATCACGGCGCGAGAAGCACGACAAACCAATGAATAGTAAAAAGAGCGAGATTAAAATCGGCGAGCAAAGTAAACGCGACACAAATTAGCAAACATGAAATCGGTCAACGTGGTACGTAATCATCGGTGTGACATGAGAGATTCTCTCATGCAGTGATTTCACAACATTTATGCGAAGATTGCTCCGCTGTATTGCGCAAAGATCACTCTGCGATATTTGTGCGAAAACAGCTCCGCAATATTTTTACGGAGAGACTGCTCGGCAATACTTCTGCGAAGTTCATCTCCGCGCTATTTCTGCGGATTTCACTTAACGATAAATTCCTATTTCTCTAAAACGTAATCGCGAACTCAACCATACGAAATCGAAGGCCGGAAGTCGCAC
Source organism: Odontomachus brunneus (assembly GCF_010583005.1). Taxonomy (NCBI): domain Eukaryota; kingdom Metazoa; phylum Arthropoda; class Insecta; order Hymenoptera; family Formicidae; genus Odontomachus; species Odontomachus brunneus. The sequence goes on from NW_022639500.1 coordinate 167,461, forward strand.
AAACTATCGATGCGAGCAAAACATTATTACCGCGCAATGAATGTAGTCGCTATGCGTAAACAAATGAAAAGCTTCGTATTTTCGACGTACTTTACCGTGAGAAATTATTTGCGATAGCATACCGTATCTCGCGCGAGACACTGTGCAAAAAATTGTAAACAAAGACGTGACGATTATAATGAAAACAACGCATCGTCGTATTATTTCACGAGCGAAATAATTGCGCAAGATCGTTGGAAATGTTAGACTGCTACTTCATATCGAAGCTCATATTCGCTGAATTTAATTTTACGAAGTATATCGTTATTTATAAAACGCAATTATGATATAAAAATATGAGAAATTTGCAAAATAAACGACCATGGCATCGCAAAATCTACGTACGTGAACGGAATGATCGCAAATTTCTCGTTAAATATATTCTTCTCGTGGTCTCCGCAGAATATCTGCGCATTGTACACCGCTCAAGATAATTAGAGAATCATACTAAGTGAATAAACATTATTATTCCAATTAACATTATAGTTAACTATAACTATAACTATAGTTAACATTCCAATTAACTAAATGAATAAACATTATTATTCCAATTAACATTATAGTATCCAACCAATATAGTCTGAATTAAGTGTAACAAGAACTGAAATATTTACATAAAAACACATACTAAAAGTTAAGAGCATTTAGAAAAAAGTAGTTCACAAAATTTCAATTATGTGTTTTCATCAATTGTCTAAAGATAATAGTAGCGGTTCTATATAGTATCCTATATAAGTCCCCTATAGATAATGTATATAATATAGTAGCACTTAAAAGCAACGATCCTCTTATTGCGTTGAGCAGTGTATTTTATTTTTCTAAAACCCCAGCATGCATAATCTACAAAAACTACGTAAATCGCATTGATCATTTAGAGCAATATCATAAAAACTTAATCTTAAATATCTTAATATTATAACAGTCTTATAATATTAGAATATTTGTAAGAGTTCATACCACACTGAAAGTACCAATTCTCGTATATTAATATTTGTAATCATTATTAGATTTGGTTTCCGGGTAAAAGTCAAGCACAGGGAAATGGTAGTGCGAAAAAATCAGTTTGGTATGATAATTTTACCTCCGACCAACTAATTCAGTCATGTTTGTATGCACAAGCGTACCTTGCTCACGCGTCCACCTGGCGGCGAAATGACACTACCGTATCTCTTCATTTAATTTTCTAATTTTTGTGACACATCGCGATCCTCCGGCATTTTGCATCCTCTGAAATGACATCCTCTGGACTCGCGTGTAAGTGACTGAAAGATCTGAAACAAAAAGTTTTCTCGGTTGTGCCAAAGACTAGTACGATATTGAAATGCAGATCTCTTTTAAATATAATAAAATCTAAGAGAAACAAGATATAGTATTCACCTCAGTTAAGTTTCAAAATATTGCTCGAGATGTTGCCGGAATGATGATAGCGCACGCAAAGTATCGCGATTTGTCTCACAATCACTCCGATCCAACTTGGAAAAGTTGAGAAAACGCGCGACGTGAAGCGACCGCTCGTCTCGACGGCCGAGACTGTTATGATCAACAACAGAGACACAAAGCGACGTTTGTTATTGTCGCGCAACTCGCGAGCCGCGGCGAGGTCCGTAACGTACTTGAATGAGCGCGTTACATATTTTTGTTCATTATTTCCTCCTTACAACTTTCCTCGCCCTAATACTATTATATTATAATATATGATTTTTTAACACGCGCCCACACGACAGCGCGCTTACCTCGCGTTTTCATACGTCACGAAGAGGTATCGATCATTAAAGCCATGTTGATCAAACATCACACAATTAAATATAGACCTCGCGGTAATTTGTAACAGAGAAATCTATAATACATGCACCTGTTTATAATTAGGTATTATTCAAATGAAACAAACGTATTTGCGAAACAGTTAATGTTGACTCTAACAACAGTCGCCGGTCAGAACTGTAAGTTAGACCAGTTAAAGCAACGCGGGGTCGCAATTAATATGCAAATACAGGTGCACAAGAGTACTCCACCCTGCAATCGAACAATCTCTATGGGGAGATGAATATATTATATATATATATATATATATATATATATATATATATATATATATATATATATATATATATACATACATACATACATACATACATACATACACATACATATATGTATATATATATCGTGTCAGGCATAATTTACGTATATAGGGATATCGTTATAATTTGCTCGCCGTTTGAACAATGGCCATTAATTATATTGCTGCATGGAGCGATGCCATAAGACGGCACGCATAATTCATGTTGGAGGTAAAGTTTTCAAACTCGACGCGTCACACTGATACTCGTACGTGTGTGTATATATACCGAGAGGTGAAATATTACAAAATTAGTAAATATTTATTTGATGCCATACTAACTAACAACATATTTACTTGAATCTTAATTCTTTTATAGAATAAATAATTATTTTCATGAAAAATTGAGGTTTTCTTAAAGTTTAAAAAAATTATATTTTCTTACACTTAAAAAATATTTTATATTAGTACAAGTAAATATGTGCTGTTAGTGTGTGTCAACCAAATAAATATTTACTATTTCTTAGGTGTATTTTGTGTCAGTGTAACGTTATTTCACGAATTCAAGCGGAGGATGAGAAAATCGTCGCAACGTGCGTTCTTTCATCTTTTCGCGAACACGTAACGGCATTAGATATTTTTCGGGAGATATCCGCGTCAAATGTTGCGCGGCAGCGATGATCATACTCGCGAGAGAGAGAGAGAGAGAGAGAGAGAGACTCCTCTTCTGTATTCCCTAGCTCAAAATGAAAATGTGTCGTTTCCGCGAGGCGCAGAGTATCGCGACGATCTCTGTGTTGAATCAACGCACGAACTTACGCCGACGATGCCCGACGTTACCATTTACCTTTGCGAGAAGAGTCAGCCATTATGGCAGCGCGCGACTTAATTAATCGGGACGACAAATCAGATTGGACGGTCGGTGAAGTGAATGAGAGGCGGAAACGGGCGAAATAACGCCCAAGGAAGAAGGAAGAAGGTAGAAGCTGGGAGACCGCGGGATGCGCCTCTGTCTCTCCGTTTTAATATACAAAAGTGCACGACGCTCCCCATTCAGGCCGACTATTGCGAGCGGTGACCGGACTTCCGGATATTACCTTGGCGAAGAGCGACTCGCACGGACGTTACTTCACCCCTAACCACCTCCCCGCCCGTTGTTCGAACCGCGAGCCTTAATTATAATAATGTGCACGGAACGCTTCACTCTATACGGGGCTGCGACTTAACCGCGCCGCGACCTATCTAGTGAAAGGATCAACGAAAGAGAGAGAGAGAGAGAGAGAGAGAAGGATGCGGTAACGTCATAGTCGTTTCCACCCCGTGCTTCTCCCACACTTCACCCACGGCGGGCGGGCGGACGCGCGCGTCCATAGATTAATGCGACTTAAATGTGAGGATAATCAGAGAGTTTCGCAATTAACACGTGCAAGCGGTGTGGAATCTAGTTAACGTGCGGTTAACATCATGGAGGTTTGTAATCAATGACGACCGCGCCTCGCCCTGTCTGCCCGGCCCTTCCCCCGTGGCAAGGGAGGGTGGCTGACTGGCTGGCTGGCTGGCTGTCGCGCCTTCTATAGCTCTATCCATCTTCCGCAAATGTAAGTGCGCGGCATTTCGTGGTGCTTTACGTAACGCCCGCGCTGCAACTTCCCCGTTTCGAGAATAACGCCCCAAGTTTGAAATGGACTTCGCGTCTCTTGACCAAGAGCGCGCGTCGGATAAAGTAAACCGCTCTTGATTACGCGCACTTAAATATTTGCTTGTTGTAACGACGACGGTGAGTAAACAAGAATGCTTCGCTTTCGGAGTTGCTGTCGGAAGTGTACAATCGTGGAAACGTCGTCGTCATTGTCATTTAATTTGATCGACTGCGCTTTCGGCGCGCTAGTACTTAATTATATTATCTATCTTAACGTTTCATTGAGCAAAACATCGTAATCCGTTAAATCGCTCGATTACCCCGTCAATCCAGCCTATTGCCATTTGACCGACCGGGTCGGATTGAACTAACGCAATTTTCAAACGCATTAGCTCTCATTCAGAACGAGTAAAGCGCTCGCAGAGCGCGGTAACCCGCGTGCCGCTTTTCGACGCGCCATCAGCTGTCAGTTGTATCTAAAATTCTGATAATATTTCATCGTGAAATTCATTTCGACGGCCGGGAGCGGGATTAAGTTTAATGCTAAAATTAATCTCCCCAATACACTCAAATGAGCAGGTATAACGAGTTAATGCGCGTTGCTCATTAACTATGTACGTGGCAAAATAATGCCGCTCCGACTGACACCGGACTGTTCACATATCTGTCATCTACAAAGCTAGTCATACACCCTTTAACGTCTGCCTATTTATTCATATGCCGTCCATCTGCTCATCCAGCTATCTGCACACACGCGTGCAGACCACCCCTTTGAAACTGAACTACCTGCTCGGCGAACCAGTCATAAACGTAATCGTTGTATCGAGATCACAAGGTTGATAATACCGCACGATTGTTCCTAGACGCGACCCATTCCTTGACGTTTCATGACACGTTAATGGTATTCGATCCTGCATCTATTCGATGCAACTCGCGCGCGCGCGAGAGAGAGAGAGAGAGAGAGAGAGAGAGAGAGAAAGAGAGAGAGCGAACATCCGAGGGAACGCATAAATTTTCTTAGTTGCTTTAAATACATCGAATCAAGTGTTATTGTGTCATCATCGTTAAGTCGGTGCGATTTTCGAGCACGCCATAGATAGAAAAATTATAAACGGGTTGGCCTGTGAGATGAAAAAATGCATGTCCCCGAGCAAAATACACGCGCGAGAGAACGAGAGCTCGGTGTATAAATTTCCATGAAAACAGCAAGTGCTAAATTTTCTTCTGTACAAGGACGTCATGAACAATTAGATAAAACATTGATCGCGCGCGTACGCATCTGTCGGACGGAAATAACGAATAATTGAGATGAAAACACTCGTCGCTGTGAATGACATCACGATCGTCGGATTCGATTTCACGTCACTACATCGTATCGCGGCGCGCGAGAAATACGAGCACACGCGTTGCGAAGGGAAAGTACGATAGAAAAAAATGAGAAGAGGCTGAGGAGAAAGGGAGCAAATATTGCCACTTGGAGTTAAAATATTATCGCGATTCACGTCGCTTTGGCGGTTACCCTCGGCTTGGAAACGACGTACGAGTGGGGAAAGCGAGAGACGCGTGAAAAGTGCGCGAGCCTCGATTGAATTCCGGCATCGAATAAGATACCACCTCGTCACCGGTCCTCGAAAGTCCCTCGCAGATAAGATAGCAGAACTCGTTCAACTTATAATTGGATCTTTGCGATCAGACAAGGTAGAAATCAAGCGGTATACAGCGGCGGCACCCGCATCGACAATGAGATGACAGACAGATATAGATTCGATTCGACGGCGCTTAAAGAACTATTCACAACTTGAAACGACCCCTCCTCCTCTTTCTTCTCCTTGTCGTCGTCGTCGTCTCGGTCCTTTCCGCCACCTCCTAACCCACCCGACGACACCCCCAGTCATTCTCCCATCTTCCCATTTCGTTCGTTGTGGCGCAGTTATATCCTGTCGAAACTTTCCCCTGAACTTTGTAAGCCCTTTGAATAGTCGAAATCTCGAAACTCACCGCACTGTTTCTAGCCGCCGCCGCTGTTGATCGCCGTCGTAGTTCCATCGAAATCCGCGAACGACGGAACTGCGGCAGCCGCGGGAAAAGCAACGTTGAGACAACTACCAAACCGCGACTCGGTTTAATAGCCGAGTCTTTTGCGCGACGCCAAGTTGGTACATTTCGCCACGGCTAGTAGTTCCAGCCGCGAAGCAGAGCGGTCTAAGTGTTTCGAAAATTTCGTCGAACTTTATCGTGTCGGGTAGAAGGGCTACGCCGGGGAATCTAACGCGTGGGCTACGAATCCGCACGCTTCGGATCACGCGTTAATTGCACATGACTCCTCAGCGGAGAGAGATATTCATGGTTATCTAAACTCAGATTTAACCGACGCGATTTCCAGCTGGCGCTTCGAAATATATTTCATCACAACTCGGAGCCGTTTTCTTCTTTTTTCCCTTTCAATTATAAAGAGAACGTTTATTTTTATCGGATATAGGGCACTTTTCTCTAAATAAATTTCACATAAATTTCACTGGTGGAGGATGATAGTTGTGTCACGCGTCCCGATAACGTAGCTTCGTCTTTACACTCGTAAAAAAAGGAAGCGGACACTACAAGATAGTATCGATTGCCGAAGTCTTAGAGTCTAGGTCGTCTGTGATTTGCCGACAGTTGGCGATCGGCCAAAGCCGTTCCCGTAGACAAATGTCCATTCACGAGGAGGGCGAGCCTGTTTACCCTTTGCTCTCTTTACTGCACGCCCCTTTTCAGTTGCCTGCCCCATATTTCGACGACGAAAATCGGTCACGTACATAGATATCTCCGCGCTATCTAGACGATACATTAAAGACCTCCCGGTTTTTTTAACCATCTACAGTTTCCCAGCCGTCCTTTCGTATCGCGCCAGAAGAGTTTACCCGCCTGCTCCTCTTCCTTCGTCCCTTTTTCTTCGCGCATCGTTTTAGGTGCCAACATTTCCCGAGCGGGACAATGGCGCATATAACTTTGTTTTTAAAAAAGGAAACTTTACATACATATATATACATATATATATATACAGACACTCCCATGTTATGTGATGCGCTATCACTTCAAACTGGAGATTTTTATGTTTTTACGCAAGCAAAATACTCTCTTGGAAAACCCTCTTTCTAGATTTACCTCTCGTCGCATCTGTGATCTTCGTCTAAGCGAGAGAGAGAGAGAGGAAAAGAGAGAAACTGTTCATGGAGGAAAAACTTCATCTGCGGACTTTTCAGAATCGACGCTAGTTGAAAACGCTCATTCGGCGCTTTTCGCCGAAGTTCACTTTGCTTATAGTTACGTGATCGGGACATTGCTCTAATACAGAGTAGCGTAAAAAGCGCATGTTCATGCGAGATCATAAAAGATTCAGAGAAAGAATTTTTCTCGTAAGAGTGGGAGGGAAGAAGGAAGGCAGCTCACAACGAAAGTTCGACGTTTCAAGCGTCGGGTGTTTCAACTTCGAAGACGAACATTTAAAAAAGTAACCCTATAAACGAAACGCGATACTGGCACCGGTAAAGTTGCGCAGCCAGTAGCAGCCGTGAAGTTCTACTGTATTACCTCGCATTACAATGTAAAAATATAACTCCCTCTCTCTCTCCGTAAAGTTTCCATGTTGGAGTATCGAGAGCTTAGGCTCGTATTAATAGTTGTTACTTGAAACTTGTTTCAGGTGAGATACTCGGATTTTTATTCAGAGTTACATCCGAGTTTTTCAAATTTTCTTTTTCATTTTTTCGTTTTTTATCCACGAAAATCACTGTCAATCATTAGTGACTACGAAAATAATTGAACGAGGTCAAGTCGATAAATGATAAACGCGCAGACGTGTATTTCAACTTTCCAAAAATATCAAAGACATAAAGAGCTTCGCCCCGAAGAGAATCCGCGAACGAGTGATAAATGATGGACCAATCACTTTAATAATATCTTCATCGAACAACCGATCGTCCCAGAACTGTCCGTATTGAAAATTTAAAAGCACGACGGGAAGCGAGATTAATTTCGCGCGAACCTCGAGGAGCCTTATGGATGAACGAGAGATATGTTCCCCGTCTCGTTTGCATGTTACATGAATGTAATAACGGAGGAAGGTTGATTGACTCAATTAGCAAGAGATATCCCGAGTCGAAACTTTGATCCTACTTTCGGCCTTAATATTCCATTTAATATCTATTTTTATATTCTAAAGCCTATATCAATCTTTTTTGTTTCTATTTTAAATCTTTTGTTTCTATTTATTAACTTTATCGGCCCTCTTTAGAACATACAAATGGCATTTAGTGCGTTTTCTATCATTTAGAGACGTTAAATAGGATTTCTATGTGTATTAAACTGTCCTTCCAAATATATAAGTGTTAGAAAGTTTAAATCAAAAGTAAGGTTGAAATTTCAACTCGAGATAATCCAAGATAGTATCTTATAATGGCGTAAAATCGTAATTAAAAGACTTAGAAGATACGCATCTCAAAAGATATGTTACTCACATGAGTGCATCGACAGTGCATTATGTTCATCGCGCAGGAGAAGATGAGAAAGACGAGACGCCGCAGAGGATGATCACATAGGTGTGGTAGCCTGCGGTCATACAAAAGGAGTCGGAGACGATGGGGTCACGGTGGTGGTGCAGTATATGGTCGACTTTATCGAAGCCTTAGATTTATGATGTCGTCGGAGCAGCTCACACATATATGTACCTACACATATAGAGAGGAAAGTTGAGAGCCCGGCCGAAGAAAGAGAAAACGAGTCGACTCGCGTCGTGTCGTGTCGCGCCGGAGCTTTTGTTCTCGTTCCCCGCTGTCGATACAGTCTGACACATCTCGCGTTATATATCCTTTTTTTAGACGACTAGGTTAAGCGCATACACACGCAGAGCGGCGAAAGCGCGCACAGAGCGCAACAAAGAGAAACAGCGAGTCCCTCAAACTCGCTCCTTTTACGGTTTCACTTTGTTATGCGTACCCACGTGGATGCTGCCGCGCCGCGATACGCTTATTGCGACAATACCGCGGTATTACCGCAGGAGTGCTCGATTGGATATACTTCTGTGCTTTATACATACTCACGGCGTCTCGCATTGTGTTGCACGATGCGTTGCAAAGACCCTTCTCTCCTTCGTGAGTATTCGACATACCCAATACGGTCTGTTTGCGCGCGTAGTATAGCGTTAGGTTGGAATCCGGGCGCTATATTGGCGAAATTGAATTTCGACTCGCGCCGCGCGACGACCAAGTCGACATCTGTATGCCTACTTACTAACTTTTAAAGTATTGTTGAAAAAGTTCAGCACATATCGACTCGGTCGTCATGCCACTGCGACGCTGGCACTCTCGCGCTAATGCTCTGTGTTTGCATTCCATGCTCTTCCAAAAGTGAGATTACGACCGAAGCCAATGGCCTTAAGCCAACCTTGTCTAGGTCGAGAAGTGGAAACGAGTCTCGTTAGCTACGTAACATTATGTACGCGCGAAAGATATTGTTTCCCTCGCGGAATGCAGCCGCTGTTTACATCACGTGTCATGACTTACGTCACAACACGGTAAAGGGTTAACGTCGGTCAGATCGAGGGTCGATACAAAAAATCAAAAGCTCAAGTTGTAAAAGTCATAGCGACTTGCAACAAAAAGCATTGGAAAGGAAAAATTACCGCGCTGCCGATGAATGTGAAATCGCCCTTCCGTGAAATAAGGATAGCGCGCTCATGAAACTACGAAAGACATAAATTTTTGCGTTTGTATTGAAATGGACATTAATCTGTTAAAAACTAATGAGAAAGCTTGGCTTGGGTTTGTAATGCGAAGCGTCAGTTTTATACTTTTCTTACAAACATAAAGTACAATTTAAAAGAAAAGCAGAATCATAACAATAGGAATAATAATGAGACTACTGTGATTCATATACACAGGATGTCTCGTGTTTTCTCTCGTTAACATCTCCCGATAATTACGCCCGGTAGTTTGTAAAATGGTACACTATGAGAGAACAAATATCAAAAAGATAAAAAATATTTATTCGATAAATATGACAATATATTTACTTAAATCCAAATCTTTTTTATTTAAGTAGAATAAAAAATTGCTTTCATAAAAAGTTAAGGTTTTAATATTTATTTGAAAAAAATATTTTATATTAATGTAAGTAAATGTGTTATTAGTATAGTTATTAGTATCTATCGAATAAATATTTACTTAATTTCTTAGATTTTTTTTCTCAGTAAAAGACTTATTTACTCAGTTTAACGAGTTCTATTCGAACACTTGAACACCTAAATATACACAATCACATATCTTTTTATCAAAAATCATAAAAAGTTCGCTCGAAGATAAAAATCTGGCGTGAAAATAAGCCGACTTGAAATATGATCCTCGCGTTTGTTCGCGTATAAACCAACGCATAATCGTGCGAAGCAACGGTCGAGAATGAGAAACTCGAGGTGGTTAAACGCTGACGAAGATCAGTTTGCTAGGTCAGACCGAGGTTGTGACTACTCGTGGGGATGACTCGAGATCTCATCTAAAACTATGTTGTTGCAGGGATCTTGCGCGGGACGAAAAGAGAATAAATCGAACGTGAGCGAAATATCGAATCTGGCGATTCCTCGGCTTTCATCACTGGCCACGGGCCATTCTCACGAGATCGCGTCTGGAATAAAGAAAAATCGAAGGGTTTCTCTCTCTCTCTTTCTTTCGCGCGCGCGCCTCTCGTGTGACCGACCACATTCCCTTTCCAAGACCGTCCGTTCGATAATTGGCGTCGCCGTCGGCGCCCCTTCCGAATTTCTCATGGGACGACGACGACGGCGGCGACGACGCCGCCGCCGAAGTCGCGTCTCGTTTTCTCACGGCGTTTTCCACTCGTACCGCTCGCCTCCCCAGGCAGATCAGGTGCACTTCTAACTACATCGTGCCCCGAGCCAAATCTTAAAACGTGCTCTGCGAAAGGTCCCGCGTCCTCGCACGCGTCCCCTCGCCGCATTCAATTTTCATCGTCTGTAAATTTTAACGACGGATTGCTCCAACTTCGTGGACGCGATTTCTCTTCTTTCTCAGTGATTGAGATCGATCGCTCGTTTCCTTATAGTATACGAATAAATATGTATTATCCCGAGTTTTGTTACAATTGTCGAATTTTAATCGGCACGCGCGTCCATGAGGATGCATTGTGCGCGTGAGAAGTTCATTTTACCCACTGTGTACAACGGATAAAAGTATCCGACGGAAACGACGTGCCGGAACACGGTATATAGAGGCAGACTATAACCAAAGACACAATTTCGCCGGGAGAACGACGACGTCAATTGCGCGGCTCATCTCTCGCTCGCACTCAAAAGCTTTTTCCACTTTTCCCTCCTCCACTTTATTTCCAACGGACCAAAGATCGCGCACGCGATTTATGTACACGTTCACCGAGGGATGTACAAACGACGTCGTTTATTTAAACGCTCGGAAGGATTACACGGTTCGTGTCCTCGAATCCTTTCTACGCCCGTCCGATCTGTCTTCGTCCGATTTCAGCGCACTTCAGCACGCGCTTTTAGACGGTAGTTTCGTTCCCGCTCATCAAGTCTCTCTCCGGCCTCGTGTAGCTTCAAATTTTAATGCTCGCCATTGGGCGAGGGTCGCGAGGTAAGCACGCGCCTTAAAGATTTGATTTCAAGCTCTTAAGACGGCTGCTCGTCGACATGACGGCTGACAAGCTTAAACTTTCCACTTGCTTTTACGCCCAAGTTTATTCTATCAGAGCTTTTTTTCTTCCTCTCTTCCTCTCTTTCTCCCTTTCTTTCTCTTTCACTCTCTCGTTGCTACGCGTACTTCCCGTTCACGTCCGAACCGATTTAGTTCAGCGCTTTCAAAGTAGTCTGCTTGTCACCTTGTCGCGCGTAATCCGCGGAATTTTTAATAAGATTAAAAATACCATAAAAGAGCGCGTTTTATTTAATGGAAAATCGCGACATTCGCAGCCGCGGAGAATAGGGTGTGTTCCGTCTGTTTTACAGAACACGCTGTTACCATGCGCGCGCGCCAGTTATGTGGAAACGTAGCGAACAAAGCAGAATGAAAGCTCGGAAATAGTTCAGTCGCGATACGCTTACGCACAAAGAATGATAAAAACGCACACACGCAAGAGTGATTTACCACTCGCACAGGGCAACGCGATTTTTCGTACTCTCCTAAATACAATTATCTGCAACGGTTTCCGTTATTTCATTACATTATCAAAATCCCGTCATGTGTTCGTTAAATAAAGATTATAAATAATGCGCGTTATCATAATAAAAATCATTGCATAAAATGCTTTTATGCGGCGCAATGTGGAAAGCACACGCTTCTATCTCGATTAATAGTATACGTTATCGCGGAAATGCCGAGGGAGAATTAACGCGTGTCTCGTGATAACGCGCATCGCAAACTGTATGCGGGGAATCGCACGTATATGTTGTAACACATTTCTTGGCGCAATAGGAAAATACGTTGCATTTAGGAAGTAGGCTAAAGCCGCTGTTTATCAATGTCAATTTGACTTTGGAAATCTCGCCGTTACTTCGCACAGATACGAGTGAGGAAAAAGGTCTAGCGGTATTTGTATATTAACTCGAAAGCTTTTAGTATACGGAGCACGAAAGATCTGGAACTTCCCCGGGAAGCTCCTGGCGCAAGATCCGTAGAATTATGATACTTGTTAGTACCGCGCGCCTTTCGCGTGGCAGTTTCGCGTGATAAATTCGCAAAATTTATTTCAGGCTAAGTAGCCCCGTCTCTCTACGTGCGCACGAATGTCAATGGAAAACGATGATCGAGTTCTCTCGTTGATTTCCTTGTCGTGGCATAAATGATTACGTGTCGAGTTACACGAGCAACTTTCGAGTACAGATCGCGCAGTGTTCTTCCTTTTTTCTTATTTCCACCCATCCCCTTGCTCTCCCCTCCGAACACTCCAGGAAACAGTCGATAAGCTGTCTGCCGAAACACGAGTCGTGATTAATTAATAATGACGAACAGCGAATTCGACCGCGTCGTGAAATGGCTCGCGAGCGAAGAAAAGAAAAATAAATGTAACGCGGGAAGAGGAGAAGAGAAAAACGCGAGCAAAGGGAGTCACTCGCGACGCAATCTCCGACGTAAATATATCCGACAACATTTATAATCGCAAATGACCGAGTAATAGCGGCGCCTCCTTTGCACTTCAATTCCGACAGTCGCTTCCGATTCGCTCGTATTATAGACACGATGAAATATCGCGCTTCACGTCGCGCTGCAACCATTATTCAACACAGACGGATGTACTCATAAGAAGGCATCAACTTTTTCCGCGCCGCGAAGGCAGCAGGAATTAAGTAGCCGGCAGCGGAAACTGGCTACCCAACTCTCTTCCGGGCGAGGCGAATGAAGGCAACTTCCTGTTTTATAACACCAGGGCGAATAACGCCGATGCCCACCCCCTGCCCTCCCCAACCCCGGCGCGCCCACGCCCGCCCGTAAATAGCTCATCTCGAAACGATTTCCTTGATTAAGATCGAACGGCGCGAGCGAGCGAGTGCGCGGGAGGCAGCATGGAGCTGTGCGCGCTACTTCACAGCGATCGGTCCTATTCGGCCGCAAACTTTCGTACTCAATTAAAAGTTATAAATGAGGCTGCTCCTCCGAAAGCTCGCTTCTTCGTCCAAGCGAGAGAACGCGCTCTGCACCTGCCCCCGAGCCCGATCCGCGACCCAACTAGCCGTACGGGACACTAAAACTGGGCCAACTACGTCCACCACGCCACGCGCGCGTGTCAAAGTGCCTTCTCGCGAATTTCGGATAAATAGTTCAACTCCGTGAAACTCGCGATCGACGTTTATGATGATGACGACACAACGCGACCGCGACTCGATACTGCGGCGAGCGTTCCAGGCGAATATGGACGCGTGATGTCGTCGACATCGGTCGCCGAATCTTGTTTATCCTGGAGACGCTAAGGGAAACTCGGGGCAGGTTCACAGATGACTTAGTTTCGTGAAGCGTCTCGTTTAGGTATTTACTGTGAGAGAAACGGAAAAATTTAAAACATTATCAAGACTCTCAGATGTACCATCGAGAAAGAATTAAACGAGCCAATAAATACTGAAATGTTTTGCTCTTAAAGAGTGCTGTTAGATGTTTGATTAAATTAGAATAATTAATTGAATGTTCGCAACTGATGTCTTTCGCGTTGTCTCTCATTTGCTTGTTGAACTATTTCTCCAACTGCGAAACGTCTCTCTTAAGTACTTACTTTTAAGTACTTATAAGTACTTCTACGTTCCTAGGAGAACAGTTGCGCAATTTCTCCTCCACTACACCGAGAGAAAGAATATTTAAAAAACAGTAAATACTTGATGCAAGTACTAATGATATATTTACTTAAATCTGAATTCTTTTATTTAATTAAAATAAACAACCACTTCCATGGAAAAACGAATGTTTTTTTAAAGTTTTAAGAAAAAAAAAATGTATATTTTCTTATTTAAAAATATCGTATGTACATCAATATAAGTAAACACAATCCACTGAGCAAATATTTTTTTTATTTGTCAGTATTTGTTCTCTCGGTGCACTTCTGTTGCAATAAATATACAAATAAAGGAATCTGCCTCATTTTTCTCATTCTTTGTCGAAAGTATCTCTTCGCGATAGATTCGGTGAGTTCATGTATACAATTTCTCTCGTATCTTCCAATTCTCCCGTCACGCGACTCGATCTCGCAAATTATTCGTACGCTTATTTCCTGCAAGTTGTACGCGCGATACAATACAAATATACGAGCGGACAGGCGTGCGCGAAATACGGCGACAGGCAAACCAACTTATAGTCGCGCGCACGGCTCGTTGTTAACTCGCGACGACGTGATCGTGGTAAGAGGGCGAAGGGGGCGGGGGGGAAGTGATTCAATGAAATATTAACGACTCGGACGATACGGGTTTCCGCAGGACTTAAGCGACATAATAAACATCCCCGCTCGTGGAACTATCCATCTCACCGTTCCTTTTTTCTCTATCACGACCCCGTTTCGCGTCCCAGGTCGCGTTGGCGCAAAGCGGCTTCTTGCGCGAGGAGTGTTATAAATATTATCTTTAGGAGAGAGAAGCCAACCCGTGCTTTCTTTCCCGACTTTCTCAATACGATAAGACCGGCCGGCGTGATAACGGCGTTGCTCGCGAGCTTGCGCTAAACAGATTTGCGCCGCGACTCGCGAGTGAAGTGCGAACGCGCTTAGACGCCGTTTATTTCCGTAATTAACAGGTCGTTAGACAGCGAGGATCTATGGTCAGCGTCTCCGTAATATATTGCATTCTATCGTTCCGCCTCAGACGCAGTTGCGGCGACGAAATTTAAACTTGCGCACGTGTACTTGTGACTGTGTGTGCTCCGCCATGCCCGGGATTGAGAAAAGCGCGTGACAGCGGAAAATAGCGGAAGGTATTGCGACGTGTTCGCCACCGCGATTAATACTCTTTGTTACGGCTCGCGAAACAGCGACGTCTTTTTCCGTAGGAGCCCTCCTCGCGGTTCTCCTCGAGCGATACGGCGATATACCGGTGACATGATGGGAAACGCAACAAAGCCGGGACTTCGGTCAAAAGCGATCAGGAGCAGTAATAAGATCACTGCGGAAAGTAATAAATCAAGCAAGCGACTCGTAAATGGATGCCATCGCGACGTATCGAAGATACGTACAACCGACGCGTTCTGTAATCTCAACGTCGATTTCAGCAGCGCTAGGCACATCGAGTATAAATCTCGAAAGATTTATCCGGCAATTTCTCCGGGTGTCGAGGCAAAAAAGTATGGACAGTATGATGTCGCCATATCGAGATTTTACTTTTTACCATGTCGATCGGAAGTAAGCTAGTTGTATAGCCGATTCCGAAGCACGTGTATATGTTTATGTGTTTGTAGGCGAAAGGCTCACGAGATAAGTATCGAGCACGTCGCAGTGTCAGTACGGAATTCGAGATTCAAGAATATCACAAAGTCTCCCCCAATTTGCAACATCTAAAAAGATATAATCTTATTCTTAGCGGAATACTCTTTTATGTATGGCCTTAAGAGGATTCTGCTCTAAAACCAGAAGGGAAATATATACCCCTCCAAAAAAAGAACTCCAGTTAGGAAGGTGTGTGAGGTCAGTAAGGTGGTGTTTCCTGTAATCCCATATTTTAAGCGAGCGCTCTTTGAGTATTCTTCTTCTAACGAAGTGAGCTATTGATCGGAAATCTATTAGATATTATTTTAACTTTTCTTTCCTTTTGATTGAGAAGGAATAAGTTTACTTGAAGCGGAATACTTCTCTCACTGCAAGAAATCTGTATTAAAAACAAGACTCGTACTGTAAGTAAAAGACGAAATTCGTCTAATTTTAAGGATGTTGTGTTTAAAATATTTTTCTTTTGGCTTTAGGAGAATATTTTTGAGGCCATATGTGTGAGAGTTTCGCTAAAGATGAGATTATAGATTTCTTTTAAGTAAATTAATATGTCGCATTGAATAATTAAACAAGAGACACTTTTCGACTAAACTTTCGTTTTGACTTGAAATTTTTCAGTGAATTTTATTGATACGTTCGACTAAATTTCTAAATGTATATATATATATACAGGGTGGACCATTTTAATCCATCCAGTCGAATATGTCGAAAACCAAGCACGGGAGAGAAAAATGTTTCAGACAAAAGTTGTAAAGCTTAAAAAAACGCATTCAACAATAGTAGTTATTTGACATAGGATGGCGTCGCCAAGGTCAGAACAAGGTCAACTTTGCTTTTTTAAATAGAAATACATATTTTTTATTACGTCATTTTATTCAACGTAAAAACGCAAATAACTTTTGCTTGAAAAAATTTTTTATACGACCTCTATTTTCTAAGATATTTACGTAAATAT
>NW_022639500.1:184117-195733 GCF_010583005.1 Odontomachus brunneus
TATATATATATATATATATATATATATCTTCCTTTCGTTACAACAAACAGTTACTGAATGTTATTTACGTCATAAACCCATTTCCTCTGTGTAAATTTCTCATCGGTGGACAATTTTGTTATAATCGCGTAATGGATTAATCTCGTACTAGTCAACATAAATGGATTGAAAGAGGCAAATCAATTCACTCGAGCGACCCTCATGAAAATCTAAAAAAATCGTT
This sequence comes from Odontomachus brunneus, assembly GCF_010583005.1. Classification (NCBI taxonomy): domain Eukaryota; kingdom Metazoa; phylum Arthropoda; class Insecta; order Hymenoptera; family Formicidae; genus Odontomachus; species Odontomachus brunneus. The sequence goes on from NW_022639500.1 coordinate 184,341, forward strand.
AGCGTGGAACAATCTAAATGGACAATGCACACAGAAAAAGATCTGAACGGTATGTCGGATCAGTTATCCACTTTCTCGTCTTTCCACATCGCTGTATTTTACTACATATTCATTGACTTTAATTAATTGTGACTCGAACAAAAAAGAAAGAGAAGTATGTATTCAGATGTATTCTATAGAGCTACGATCGATTTCTCGCTTTCGAGACAAAGGGATGAATCAATCCCTCTGTTTTTACAATTCCGACGGATTTTTGCACGGAATTTTGCAAAGCATCGCACGGCTGCCAAATGTTAATATTTGTATTATATGTATAACGTTCTAACCGAAAGTCCCAACCGGATAAACTCCAATTAGTTAACAAACACCGCAGCGCGAACGTAGAGATGCGAACGCAACGCAGTGCTAATAAATCGCGATAACCTTCGCGATGTATTTATTCCTTTCGTGTTCCCGCGTCGAGTTATGTAAATAATGAAAATTCGACGATGCATGCGACGGCGCTTGTCGGCGTAATGATTTTCACACGTATACGAGCTATTTATCGTGTCGTCGCGGAAAAGGCACGAAAAGCTTTTACGCAATCCGATAAAAAAACTCCGATCAAAATCGCATTCAGACAAAAAAAAAAATATATATATATGCGCGCGCACAACACATGCTCATATATATATATATATATATATATATATATATATATTTTATCGGCAATCAATGTCAATCACAAAATATAATATCCTAACATCGTGTCGATAGAAAACGATAACGTAATTTTCCCCGAAACGTTGAACGTATATCAAACGCTTAATGTACTCGCTCGCTGTTTACAACCTATAAAACCGCTGCTGCGAAAGCTTATACATTTTCCCCGTGAGCCTTATACGTCGGGGTTTATTTATTAAGCAATAAATTAACATAGAACAACGATAGGAGCACGATCTCCGTTGGTGCAACGTTACCCGTTGAGACGAGCTTTTGAAATAAATATGATAACCGTTATTTGGACAAAACACACACGAGAGAGAGAGAGAGAGAGAGAGAGAGAAGGAGAGCGACCCTACAATCTTATCCGTGTCTGCGCGCGGTTACCGTCTGTCTGTATCCCTTTGTGGTCACTCCATTATTCTCCCATCCGAAACCTTGTTCTAGACGCAAAAACAAACGCGCTAAATGTGTCCCTCCAATTTCAAGTTTGGTTTCTCTCAGACGAGCATCACGCGTATAACATTGTCTCGACTGAAAAACCAAAAGGACATATTTAGCGTATGTCATACGTTCAGAAAAAACGAAATGCCTCTACAATAGCGCGACGCCGGTCAAACAAACCTTACGCATCCATCACCAACGTTGCGCGCGTCGCGTGTTTCACGTTACACTGTCCTGTATAATAATACAGGATAGAAATACTTTAATGTACAAGTGTACGTTCACACAGTCGCGCATTCTGATACATAGCCATGTACACGTGCAATACGTCAACGCGGCCGCGAAAGCTTTTACACGACTTTATATCGCTATGAATCGGACGCGGTCAAAAAAAATTTTTCACCGGCGTTCTATTTCACTCGGCGTGTAATAAATTGATGCTGTATCCGAAAATGGGGAGACAGAGGGGGAGGGACGGAGAGGCGAGCGGCGGAATCACGACCGTGCCGTAATTCACAGGTTGCTCCCCGCCACCATCGACATGAGCGCGAGGTCGGACGGCGTTTTACAATTACACTCACGATGACCTCGCGCTCTCTCGTTGCCGGCGCCCCATACCGCATTGCCATCGACACCTCGGTCCGCCGCCCTCTCATCTAGAATCGAAGAGAATTAATGGAAATGACGCGACCCATAAATTTCGCACGACGACCGCTTATTAACGCGCGATACGCCATCGGCGTGTGAGCTCTACGATAATGCGTCACGCGTATTGGATTTAATATCTTCCTGCCTTTAATTAGATTGAAATCACCTTCAGTAGCGAGGAACGCGCGAACGGGGATGATTAATTTAGCGCTGCAAAAGAGAGAAAAAGAGGGAAATTTCCATTCTATACGCTCGTGATTTGAAAGTGCCTTTGGATGTTGGAGAACGCGCTACCTTGTCATAAAAAGAGAAGACATCGCGAAAAATAAGCGGAAGTCTCTCATGAAATATTCGCAGTCACAACCTGAACTTTCGACTTCGCGCGATACGCGAATGCGATTCACAACCGAGACGGGAAGCGAAAAAGAAAGAAAGGTACAAACTACGCCAAGATTCAGAACGTCCCGATGCACTTGGTTTCAATAGCGACTTGGACACTCTTCTCGGCGCAGCTTGGAATGCAGCCGATTTATCCAATGAGAGAGCTTAACTCGAGCGAATTAAGCAGAAACAAATCCTCATTGGATACATTCCAAACTACATCGAGAGAGAAAAAAGAGTGTTGAAATCATATTGAAACTAAGCATTGCCCATTTGCCAAGAATCGCGAGCCAATCGCCGTGACAATCGCAAACAGATCCGGAAACACGACAAATTTCTCCTTCGTTCGGCGCATCGCCCAGAGTATCGCGGAATCGGTTGCCTCGCGATCGAATTGTCCGCCGCCAGACACCCGCGGCGACTCGCCTCTCCTCGAGTGACAGGCGGTTGCTCTTCGCCACGATGTCTACCGGTGTTATAATAGACCGACGAAGGTGACCTATATACACACACAAGTACATGTAGGAGCGCCGCAACTCGATCCTTCTTCCCAGCGCCGTAGATCTCTCTATTCAATTTATCGGCGCCTCCGATCGAGTTCCACACATCTGGCTCGTAGACGACGTCGATGACTCTTGGATGCTTCTCTCCTTGCTCTGCTCTGCTCTGCTCTGCGCTCTGCTCTTCTCTTGGGCGAGTCGGTCGACACACCACCAGACGGTACTCCAACCCTCCTCTGCTTCCTCTCGGCTCCGTCGCCAACGCCTGTACGGTCATCGATACTCCATTAAACTTGGGCGGCGTCTTTTCCAAGGATTTGCGCACCATTGACTGCTCGCGCTACCGTACATCGATGGGCCAACAAAGAAAAATGCTTCGCGGCGAGCGAGTCGACTTTCTTGCGCGATGGTTTCATGTACTTTGTCGCCAAAACGTAGCACATATACAAATCGGTTGACCAGTAGAGATCGAGGTTGTACTGACGCAGTTCTCGTTAGATTCGTTAGAAAGTCGCTTACGCGAAAATGTTCCCAAGCGTCCTGAAATGAAATTACCGAACAGACCGGAACGACCAGGGCGCCAATTAGCGTGGCATTAATTGAGCCGAGCGTCGCCGTCGCCGTCGCCATTCAATGACGTACACATGCATACACACACTCTGCCATCCTTTCTTTATCACGCACATATGACGCTCGATCTGCGTAATAAATTCTCACGATGACGATCTTTTGGCTGCAAGAACGACACTGACAATCCTATTATCCTATTATTGCCAACGGGACGTAACTAATGTGCGCGAGATATGAATTCGCGTACAGGCGGCAATCGCAGACTTCACAGAAACGGAAGGGAAAAAGTACACTCAGTGAAGAACGACGTACGACAAAGCTCTTTGCGAATTATTATTATGATTAACACGATTGCACGCACGTAGCAGAATTAATTCGTTTAAAAAACGCGAAAGTACAAATATGAATAACTTTATTAACATATAAAATATGTTTCAAGAAAATATGCACTTTCTGTAAAGACCTTAGCTTCTCACGAAAATAACTGTTTATTCTATTCAAATAGAAGAATTCGAGCAAATATGTTATTTTAGTTCTCACCGAATAAATATTTTTTATTTTTTAAATATCTCTTCTCTCAATGCAAAAGTGTTTATTCCGTCTTCTTACAAAAAGCGCGAAAGCACAAATATGATGGCGAAAAATGGAATTTATTCTGCACAAGTTGCTCTATTTATCGACCGCGGATGAAATTGCTTTCTCGCGTTTAAAAACGCATGAGGCGCGAAGTTCCTGTTTGAAAACATGTAGACAATTTTAATAATAAGTTGTCGTTACTTTCATCGACGTCTTTTTGTTATTTTGTAGATTCCTTCCTATATTTACGCATGCACGCTACGTCATAAACAAACGCCGGAGATTAATTAGCCTGCCCGGTAATTATTCACATTTCCAATGTGAGCATCGAGAACATTTTCAAATAAGCAGCTTTCGTATGTTTCTCGTTATATGCCACGCTACGTGTACAACTGATGTAATCACTAAAGCAGCTAAAGCCGATATATCTGCTTACAGCGACGCGTTATACGCGCAGAATACGGCCTATGTACGATTGCTCGATCGCACAATGGATTGTACTCACTAAACCGATATTCAGTTATATTCAATTACACATGAGCGTGAATAAAAGCGCACGTTGTTTGGCGATCATGAACCGCGAATGTACGTGAAGAAGCAGAAATAACGAGGTAACCCGTTTCTCCCTATGGTGTCATATTATCTATCACCCTGATTATTTGATTATCATTTTGATTATCACCACATTTCTAGTTCTGGATTACTAAATTCAACGACCGTTCGACTCTATTACTGCTTAATTGAATCGATTATTATCAAATTTCATGTATATACGTATATATGTATACATGCTGTTATAAAATTTAATTATTTATCGCACGTCCCGATAAAGTGTTTATTGCATTCTATGTATCGCATTTCTATCGATTATTAAAATCTAAAGACCACAGATAAAATAAAAAGTACAAAATATTCAACAGAAGAGTATAGCAGGTGAATTTACCTTTGAGGTAAGTCTGAGAATTTACCTTTGGGGCAACTCTGACCGTATCTCCAAGACTGACCGTATACGCTGAATTGCAGCAGCTTCTCCAATGTAATCGTAAGCTTCCAGAGTTGAAACGGGAAACATTTACCTAATTAATCACGACGATAGAGAAACTGTTTGATTTTGCCGATAATAAGAACTTGATACAGAAATATCAACAAATACAAAATTCGACTGTTGATTGTGTTATATTTTATACTGAAGTTATATTTCTGAGTTATATTTCTCTTTCATATGTAATAAAATTCAAGTACAATCACTTCTAAATTGAAGAATACTCATACAGCTAACGACGATCGTACTCGCAAAGTAACACGACTAATCTTGCAAACATCCTGTCTAATATTCAAAATTAGAAATAATATGCAACGCGGTACGACGCAACCACCTGATATTTATTTACGCGTGAGATTCACTTTTGGCAGATACAAAACACGCGAAACACAAAGCGATGTCGATCGATATGTCAATGGCGATTGTTCGATGCAAAGAGATCAAAGAAACCGCGCAATGCATGATGGACGCCAACAACACCACGACGCGACGGTGTCGCGATTCGATACGCGTCCTGTAGTATATCCCTCTCTCTCACTCACTCACTCTTGCTAACGGATCAAAGCTACTACCAGATATTCTATGCCGCAAATATCTCTGGCATCGTCTCTCTGTTTATCACCGAATTCCTAATTTCCGATTAATAAATTCGATGATCGTATGACTCTATTACTACTCGAATGAGCCGAGTGATATACACCAACACGATGTGACGCGACAAGCAGCGGTTGAATATAGCGAAAATCGAGAAGAGTATTCTTTAGGTTGCATCCCAAAATGTCCTTTCCGAGAAAAATTTTACTCTTAAATCTATGTAAAGTCCAAATCACATTAACGATTGGCGATCTGGCCTTAAAGGCCAAATTACACTAGCAATTGACGATTGACGATTGAAGATTAGATTTTGACGAATCAACGAGCTTCAAACTTGGCTTGTTTTGTTCAAATTGATCAAGTTCCAATCTTCAATCATCATTCATCAATCGCCAATCGCTAGTGTGATTTGGCCTTTAAGCCTGTATCACACTAGCGATTGGCGATTGATGATTGACGATTAAAGATTAGATTTTGACGAATCAACGAGCTTCAAACTTGGCTTGCTTTGTTCTAATTGGTCAAATTCCAATCTTCAATCATCATTCATCAATCGCCAATCGCTAGTGTGATTTGGCCTTTAAGTCTGTATCACACTAGCGATTGGCGATTGATGATTGACGATTGAAGATTAGATTTTGACGAATCAACGAGCTTCAAACTTGGCTTGCTTTGTTCCAATTGGTCAAATTCCAATCTTCAATCGTCAATCATCAATCGCCAATCGCTAGTGTGATACGGGCTTAACATGAACTATAGATTTAAGAATAAAATTTTCCTCGAAAAAGATGTTTTGGAATGCAACCCTAGTAAGGTACTCACTATATATAACTCTCACTATATATACTCACTATATATAAGGTACTCATATATATAAAAGCCCTGACGATCGCACATCGCTATTGTCGGCACTCCCGATACTTCTTTCTGTGTGAGACTCACATTCGGCAGGCACAAGGTATGCGAAACGGAGCGATGTCGATCGATATGTCAATGGCAGTTGTAGACGCAAAAAGATCGAGAGAGTCCGCGCAATGCATGACAAATGCCGATAACGCCACGACGCGGAGTTGCGATTCAATAAGGACGCGCTCTATAGTATACCTCTCTCCCTCACTCTTGCTAAAACTGAAGTTACCATCGGAAATTCTACGCTGCAAATATTTTTGACATCGTCTCTTTGATTATCACCGAATTCCTAATTCCCGATTAATAAATTCGATGATCGTATGACTCTATTACTATTCGAGTGAGCCGAATAAGCAGAGTGATATGCGCCAACACGATGCGATGCGACAAGCAGCGGTTGAATATAGCGGGAATCGAGAAGATTACTCTCTAATAAAGTACTCACTGTATATATAAGCCCTGAGGATCGCACATCGCTATTGTCGGCACTCTCGATACTTCTTTCTGTGCGAGACTCACTTTCGGCAGACACAAGACATGCGAAACACGGAGCGATGTCAATCGATGTGTCAATGGCAGTTGTAGACGCAAAAAGATCGAGGGAGCCCGCGCAATGCATGACGGACGCCGACAACGCCACGCCGCGAACGGCATCGCGGTCCGATAAGGACGCGTCTTGTAGTATACCCTTCTCCCTCACTCTTGCTAAACTGAAGTTACCACCGGAGATTCTACATCGCGAATATCTCTAGCATCGTTTCTCTAATTATCACCGAATTTCTAATTTCCGATTAATAAGTTTGATGTCGCCCGACTTTGTTATTACTCGAGTGAGTCGAATAATGAGTGTAATATACGCCGACACGACACGACAAGCAACGGTTGCATATGGCGAGAATCGAGGAAGTTACTTCCTAATAATGATAGGGTACTTACTGTACGTCCCGACGATTACACTATTTCGGCTATTTCGGCACTCTCGACACTTATTTCTGCGTGAGACTCACTTTCGGCAGACACAAGGCACGCGAAACACGGAACGATGTCGATCGATGTATCTGCGGTCGTTGTCCAACAAGAAAGAACCGGTGGCGACCACACGACCAATCACGTACGTGAGATAGACATGCAACGACGTGAACGACATTGCACGTTCCTACAACGACGCCCTCTGGATACGATCGATAGATCGACTCATTTTGCCATGAATAATCGACTATGATTGCTAATTCTTACACTTGCACGCGACACTGTCGCGTCATGGCGCTAACTATCGACATACATCTCAATTACGTGCCTCTTTTGATTATCGATCTTTTTGTGTCAAGCGGCCGCCATGAACACATCGATTGACACTGCTCCACGTTCTACGTGTCTGTTGAAAATGAGTCTCCCGTGTAAATAAGTAGTCGAGAATGTCGAAAATTGCGATGTACAATCGTCGGGGACGTGTGGTAAATACGATATTAGGCAATAACCTCCTAGTTTGTCAATATATGTAACCCGTGCTTGTCGCAACGTGTTTTACACTTGTTATTACCATCGACTCTTTTAAATGGGAAAAGAGTCGGACGATTAATGGAATTTATTATCCGGAAATTAGAAATGCGATGGCAGTCAGAAGGACAGATAACATGACGCGAGAGATATACGCGACGAATCTTGATAAATAGTATTTATTAGTAATCTGTTAATAATACACTCAATTCCGCGAGTGTACTACGATTAATTCAGAAAGTGCAAACGTGTTCAAAGAAGAAGTGTCACTTTAACGTCTCGTACGCATCAGTAAAGAGAGTTATTCGTTTATGTGTAACGCGCAATTAGCAAGCAGTAATTAATTACTTATATTGATTCTATACATTAATCTCTTAAACACTTATCTTATTTAATATCTTACTTTTCTTTTGTCCTTTTGTTGCACGTGAGCAAATAACATTCTTTACTGGTATATACGCAACATAAAACTGTTAAAATGTCGTTTTAAACACGTTCCCGTTTTCTCGATTAATCAACAATCACCAGAAATGCGTAACCAGAAACGGTTGGTCAAACATTTTTAACAACTATCAATATATCGAATGCTAAGCCATTCGCGGAACTGAGTGCACGTGTAGCGTAAAAAAAAAAAGAGAAAAGAAAAATAGAGAAAAGGTGAATAGCACACTCTTGCGCCGAGAACGATCGGTGCGTTTACGAAAGAACCGTATAACTCGCATAACTACGTAAATCTTTCTTCTTCATTATGCACACTTCTTGCGAAGTCAACCGTGCCAAGTTCGCTCCAGTTGTTGGTATCTACGCAAGATTACGTTCGGACGTAATCGGGAAAGTCGAGGCCTGGCGTGCCGCCAAATCGTTTAGACGTTGCCTTCTTCCACCGTGGTAATATTTCAATTTCCAGAATACTTACTGCGAAGGACTGAGCAAGATAGAGAGAGATGGAAGGAGGGAGAGAAAGAGAGACCGAAAGGGCGAATACTAGCGTCGGCTGATTCTCCATCCTGCGAGCCTGGCGAGGTTGTATTTTCGACTTTTGGGGACATTTATAAAAGTCAATGGGATAGTTCGCAATAAAAAAGCTGCGACGTAAGACGACGGGGCGGAGAGAGAGAGAGAGAGAGAGAGAGAGAGAGAGAGAGAGAACGGGGCACTATGCCACTAAACTTTCGCGGGAGTTCTATTTTATTCCGCGATGTATTGTCCCGCCGTAGAAACTTTTCAACACCGATGCGACACAATTATTTCTCTTACTTTTTTCCCCTTTTTTTCACGTCGATTTTTGCGCCAGTACGCATAGGTGTATAACTGGATGCGATAGAATTTTACGCATTACACGTGAAAACGAGACACACCGTCCTCGCGAGAACGAACGCGACGAGAGTCAACTCGGCGGTAACTATTGCAGGATTTCGTCGCGGATTTTCAGCCCCGATATTTGCATTCGCGAGCTAATCTCACGCGAGTCGGTCTGGTTAATAATGGAAATAGAACTGAATCCAAGTGACGCAATCGTGTTCAATACCGAAATTTTAGCATGTGACTATTCTCTTTCAGAGTAAATGTTTGAGGAGGGATTTTGGCAAGATACCACGGAGCCCTTTGCATGGAAAATTTTATCTGATGAAGCTTCCGCGTACGTCGTTCGGGAGATTAAAGCCGCGCGCATTCGAGAGAGAATGGGATTAGAATTTAAAATAAAATAACGACAATAAAACCACGACGAATCGACAGTGACGACGTAATGACATTACGATGACTCGTGAGCGGAAATTTAGTTATAATCTCGGATTTACCTAGGCTTAAGCCGCGATCGCGGCTCAAAGACAACTAGGTCGGGGGAAGAAGTTGCCAGGATCGCACACGACGGAGATGAAAGCGACAAGGCCGTGTTCTTACTCGTCCCTCTATATAGATTTTCCCTTAATTAGCCTTCGCTCCGTTAATTCTCGTCAACTCGATCCTCGGCGCGAGCTCACTTGTTCGATAACACGATCTGAAATGATTAAAAATCTCGCTTGCAATCGAAATTTTAACCCTACTTTCGACCTAAACTTTCTAACGTCTGCATGACGTTATTGAGAAATCAGTGCAGATTTAATATACATGGAAACAGAAGTACTATTTAGTGCCTCTAAGAGTCGACTTTTCTAATCTCTTGGTAAACTAATTAACAATTAAGTCATATGTCCTTGTGTCTCCTCTAAATTAGACAAAGACAGATATATAATTTAATTGTTAATTAACTCATCAAAAAAGTAGAAAAATCGGCCTTAAATAATATAAAATAATAATATAAAATATACAAAATGCTACTCGTAAGTTACAAAGAGAGCATCTTGGCAAAGTTGTAAATCAAATAGAATCAAAAGAAGTTGATATAGATTTTAGAATAAAAAGTATACGTTAAATAGAATATTGTGGTCAAATGAGGAATCAAAATTTCAACCAGGATCGGACCGTAAAAATGGCAGCTTCGAGATGAGCGGAAATCGCTTCTCTTTAACGTTTATGTCGTCGATATCACACGTTCCGATACATGTCTAATTTTCATCTAATTTCTATCTGCGTCATATATATGTGTGTGTGCACGTGTGTCAGAAAGCATACAAAACAATTACATCGCGCTATGTAAGCCTGAGACAAGAGAAATGAGCTACGGGTTCGTCTCTATAACAGTGCGCACGCGAATAATAGTTGCGCAATTGCGCCGTGTAGTCGCGAAAGTTATAGGCGCATTTGATCGATGAAGTACAGGAACACCTGAGCTTTTCAAACTGAATATGTAGGCCTCTCTCTTTCTCTCTCTCTCTCTTGCTTTGACTTCTCCGTCAAACTTCAACAATGTACACAAATTACATTCCGCGTTTCTAGAAGACGTCTATCAGAAATACATTCGGTCAGTCAAAAGTTGCTTGTAAGTTGTACAATGAGAGGAAGCCGGAGCGGAAAGGGGACAAGGGTATAGAATTTTGTCTATCGATCTAAATGTCCTCCAAAGTTCGCTACGTGATTTCAACTTGTAATTGCCCCTGACATCGCCGCCCAATTAGTGTAAACCGTGTAATGCTCATTTCATACGTTGTAATCGGGCGAATTTCGTGACCGATCGTGTCGCAACTGCCGCACCCGAATTTCGCGTAATTTCGCAATTTACGCGTATCGATGATGCATCTGCGACTCCGCGGGCTGCAACATGCGCACAAAGGAGCGACATTGATCGCGATATACGTCGGACAAAAACGTGAACGTCTCGTCTCGTATCTCGTTCTTTTTCGGATGAATTTCCGCGCAAACTTTGTAAAATTGCATCTCTCGGAATACACGTGGCTTTTATTCGCATCGATATGTTGAACGAAAGTACATTGCGACAAGATTTTTCTTACAATCCGAGAATTGAATGTTGTTATTATTCGACGTCGATTCGCGTCTGTTGAGACTGCCCGACAGCATGACCAATCGCGGTCGTCTTTCCTCTCTCTCTCTCTCTCTCTCTCTCTCTCTCTCTCTCTCTCTCTCTCTCTCTC
>NW_022639500.1:196391-198188 GCF_010583005.1 Odontomachus brunneus
CTCTCTCTCTCTCTCTCTCTCTCTCTCTCTCTCTCTCTCTCTCTCTCTCTCCCTCTCTTCCTGACCCGAGTTGAATGCATGATTTTAACTCTCAACCGCACTACCGCGGATGTCGTATAAATGCACTGCGGTTCAGTCGCTGTCGAGTGCATAATTTTCACTTTACCTACGTCCCCATAATCAGTCGAATTTGAAAGGGCGTCCCACAGTGCACCGTGTGCGCCCATATCTTGACCATTTATGGCCGCGCGTTGGCAGATGGGCCATTACCGGTAGTAGCGGACTGTGTACAGACGCGAATTGCCAGTAATTACAGATTGACTGCTGTTAGAACAGTTTCTCAGCTGCCTATTCGATACAGAACACGGTGACCCGATTGCTCGATACTTTAATATTTGCTACGATGATCATACACGTAATTAGGGTTGTTTGCTTTGAGCATGTCGTGCAAATAAATCGTGTTGGCCGCACATATACCATCGCATATATACTAACATATCGATTTGAAATCAGTCTTTTCGACAAAATCAAATCGGATAAAATTTTTTAGTGAGTATGATTCAGATCTCGATGCTTCTTTCTTTTGAATCGGCTCGAATCGAAATTTTCCTATTTTCGACCTCAATATTCCATTTGACGTCTACTTTGATACGCTGAAGTCTATGTCAAGTCATGAAGTCTATATCAGATCTATAATAAATCTAATAAATCTACAAATCGAAATTGGAATAAGCAAAGCTAGCAGGTGAAAAACTTACTAATTTTGTCGAGAAATCTCCTCTTTAAAACCTACAAGTGGCATCTTGTGCATTTCTGCCATTTAGAAGTAGGACTAGTTTCTATGTGTATTAAACATTCATATGATCCTTTAGAATATACAAGTTTTATGGAAAGTTCAGGTCGAAAGGCTAAAATTTCAACTTGCAATGCGGCTATTAACGTGACATTCACACCACGCACTTGCATATACACGTGACGTAATTGCGATGTAATTTCAATGTAACACTTGAACCTCGAGTGACGCGAAAGTACCAACATAGCACGGTACGGACCGAGCGATTGAAGAAGCACAGCCCCATAAATCCTCGCGGAAAATATCGCTCGTGTTCTGCCAGGTACGTGAGCGCTCGCGTACCTGGGATTTCCATTTGTCGCGGCTCTCCGCGTGCACGTAAGCAAGTTACGGGGAAATGTATGTCGAAGAGAAACGAGGTATTTGGGTCAAAATCCGTCGAACCTGAGAGTGCTATGTCAAGGGGAACCCTCGGGTCGGAATGGCAATATACGCTTAGTCTAATCACTCGAAATTACCGGCTCTTGAATCTTGATATTAGGCACATGTGTGCCTTCAATCAAAGCAGCGGCGCGAGTCAGGCACAGCCTGCGCTTTCCGCCAGTTTCAATCCCGTTCTGTATTGCCCTCTGAACTTACTATGATCACCTCCGCTCGCCAACTAACACGAGCCACCGCCATTCGCCACATTACAGTTTTCGGAGGATGTTATTCTATCCTCGCGTGTACATATATGTATATGCATGTACATATCATATTTGGCATTAGCCTAACTCTCGTGAGTTTCCATGTGTGATATTTGTCTGGATATTCGTTGATATCGCTCACGGTCAAATAGGAAACACGACACGGCGAGAAAAATAGAAATGTCTTCGAGAGAAAACCTTGTTTCCGTTCTTAAAATCACACACACACACACACACACACACACACACACACACACACACACACACACACACATATATATATATATATATATATATATATATATATATATATATATA
>NW_022639500.1:199710-205835 GCF_010583005.1 Odontomachus brunneus
ATATATATATATATATATATATATATATATATATATATATATAAGAATAAGACGGATTTTCGCGTCCTTCGTCCTCGGGATTCCTCCGTCTTGGCCAGTCTCCAAGAGAACAATCGCCGCGCCCAGGTTTTATGCAAAATCCGCGAGTCCCCGTTCGGACAACGTATTTGTATCGGACATCGTATCGTACGCGACGCAAAAGCGAGGCGAATCCGCGAAATCCCGTACGAAATTTAATTTTCCATCGAGAAGAGTAAAATGAAATTCCGATATATATATATATGTAGATGAATCCTTTTTTATATTACTTAATTATTAAACGAAATAATATGCGAAGGCGAAATTTTATCCATTGCCGTTGAAAGCATTCATAAATTAACTAGCAATATAGATATATTCGATATATTGCGCGTGAATTTTACCATTTTCCCGCATGTCGATTATTCAATCGGCTCGAATGCTAAGTTAGCGAGCGCGCCGTACAAGGCACATGTAAATCTCACGCAATTAATTTCATATCACTGCCGGGTAATTCTAAGCTGCTTACCGGTGATAATTCCCTACGAGGTGCACAGGGAAATTGGTGTTATCGCTCACTTGTATGCCGCGCATTAGCAACATAGAGATCGACGACAATCTCTCTTGGCGCGTGACGTACCGTTCCCTTCGAGTTATGTAATATCATTGGAAATGCGCGTAATAGCATAATTATTCGCGAAGAGTGATTCGGTAAGCGAAAAAAAAAACAAAGAACTGGATTATTAATCGTCGCCCAACTACGTTGAGGCTGAACGGGGTGTCTCGGGGTTAAAAATGCCGGCATTCCAAGGATGCATATCAAAGCAACGAACAATGGGCGGTGAGCCATCAGAAATGCAAACAGGTCGAGCAATCAGAGTCTATTAAGATCGTTGCTGCCAAGCAACGACTATGGAGAATGTTTTGCTCATAAACACGCCTACGTACATACATTTGCATATAAAGCAGGGCGCGCAAGCAGACAGCGATTGTCCTGCAGCTATACTTTGTCCCGAGTGAAGCTCGACGTACGACGTCGCTTCGCCTCTCGTTATCCACGGTACGGTCTTGCAGTTAGGAAAGTACATCGTGGAAGTTAGAAGTACCGCCCCTGCAAGGTGTGTGCCGGCTAGGTAGGTGGATGGGTAGATGAGTGGATAAAGGAACGTAGATGAAAAAGGTGAATGATAAGTACAACTGCGACGTAGGAGAGACGGAAGAAGAGCCGGAAGAGAGAAAGCCGACGAAGTTAAAAGTCAAGCGTACTAACTCGACTCCACTCGCGATATTCCCCGCCACTCTCAACCGCCCTGACGTCCATTATCGCCGCGAACATTCCCGGATACGTATAATTGTACAAGTGCTGCTTTACGATTTGGAATCGCGGAGAGATGAAAAAAACAGCGAAAGGAACGTAAGAAAAAGATAGAGGGAAAATTGGAAGTCTCATCCACTTAACGAAGACTGTGACGGAAATTCAAACTGTTCCCGTAGCCGATGGTACTAAGAGTAATACAGGGATACCTGAGCATGCGCGCAGGTGGAGGATAAAAGTAAAAAAAACAGTGAAAAACGAAAAATAAATACACGGGGTCGAGAAATAAAAGTATACGAGCGTCCGAGGATACCTCGTATTCAATCACTGTTACCACGGATCACTGTCTAAACTCGACGGGCGGATGTATAAATTGATCTCCCACGTTCCGCTTTCTTTCGCATTTACGTTCTGGAAGTTCTGTGTGAGAAATAATAGTGCATCTCGAGTTTCTTTTTTTCTCTTTTTCTCCATCGTCCACGGCCCTTCCTCCACCGTCCCGGCGAATTTTCCCTTCGATCTTCCAGCGGCTCCCTTCAGACAATCAAATAAAGCTCGAGATATAAAAGAAAGGATAAGTAGGCGGCGCAAGAACTCCATTTTCAGTGAAAGCATCCTTTGAAACACCTTTACATCGACGCCGTTTGTCCACGGGAGAAAAATCCCGGGAGCGTCATAGCGACAGACAAGAACGAAAGGAAGAAGCGATAGGGAAAAAAAATAAAACGGGTCGCGCGTTGTCGCAAAACGCTTTATGGCCTCGATGCGACGGTTGTTGTGTTTCCGCGTCCCTACGGTGTCATTATTCGTCAGTCAGATCCAAAAAATATTGAAGCTAATTAGAGAGAAGCGGCGTTATCGCCGGCCGGTATGAACGAACAGCCGGTTGAAAATGTCGCGAACGACCGACGATGAATCTGTTCCCGTTTCCGCGGTTACGGAATAACTAATCGTCGTGATGCCGCAAGCGCACGGCTGCTCTTCAAATTTATCTTGCACAGATTATACCGAGTTGTTTCTCACCAACATCTTTTTGCGCGCAAGTCTCTTTCTCTCTCTCTTATACACACAAAGGAACTTCGAGTCTGAGCAGGAGACCGTCGCGACGCCGCGATGTCGCGCTGAACAGAGAGTCTTTGCGCATCCCGAATGAATTGAAATCAAGTACAACATTGAATGAATTGTAATGGGACTTCGTCCATTACGTGATTTAAGAGCTCGCGATCTTGCGAACGCAAAAATTAAAAACACTATCAAAATGACTGTGGCGCTGTGGGTGAACTTGTGTGCGCGTCTGTGCGAAATTATTAAATTTCATAATTACCTCGCCGCGTGTATTTTTGATTACGATGTCATTTAGCTAGATAATTACGCGTACAAGCTATAATAAGCGCGTAATTATCAAATACTGAATACTATTCTGTGTATACGCGAAAAGCGGCTCTGCTGGTCCAGGTTGCGTGTGTCGTAGAGTACTACTGCCGGGAACACACTTCGGGAAAACGTTTTTCTGATCCCTCAGTAACTTTCCGAAGATTTTTTAAATAATTTTCAAGTTTCACAAATCGGTTTCTGAAAGTTGGGTTTCCGAACGTTGCGTTTTTTATTCAGTACTATCGCCCGGAATTATAGACAATCGCATTAAAACACAACCACAATAAATTGTGCACTTTATATTTGCGGCAAATCATTTTATAGATTTAGAATGGAAATAGACATTTTTCTGAAAGCTTGCATGTTCTAATGCGAATCGAGCCAAATGTATCTGGATCTCGATTTTTGAAATTTCGATATTTTTTCTTTTTTTGTGTGTATATATATTTTATCATAATTTTTTATTACCAATAAAAAGAAATCAGTAGTTATTAGTAGTTACTGCATGTAATAATACACAATATATACTAAGTTGTTATAATGTAATACTTGGTATTTTCACTTAGTCTAACTACCTTATACTTTTTGTAGAGGGAGACAGAAAATAAAAATTCAAATAATATATTTTAACAAGTTTAGATTTATGTTTTATAAATCTATTATGTTTTATAAATCTGTGTATATATATATATATATAAAATATTTCATACAGGAACATTTTCTTTTGAACAGATAGAAAATACTCATTGGTGCTACTCTGTATTATTTTTCAGTAATTTTGGTTGACTAAGTCTTGAAAGATTTTTCTTTCCAGTCCACGGAAAGGCTTCATTAGTTTGATGTCCATATTTAAAGACCAAAATAATAAAAATGTCCAAAAAATTTGGATGTGGTGCAAGTACTTTCACCTTAAACGACGAAAAAAATACGACTGTCGCCCAACGGGGGCGATGAGGACGGAAGAAGAAAAGGTTAAGAGCCCCGTACATACCAGCTTCTCTCTCCCTCTCTCTCTCATCGTGTACATCAAGATCAACCGCGTTAGATGCACGTGAGTGTGTCAAATGCCGATTCTATCTCTGCGCAATATGTTACGTCAGGAGGTGAACGCGGATACCGTACCGTGTGCGGTGAACCCACATCGAACGTCGCTTCCTACCGCACTCTGCCAGTACGCGGTGACCGTTGTTCCGCATAGCCCGCCGTTATATCATGTCTCGGGATCTAAATCAATGCTCGTCACTGTAATCAACACGCGGATTAGCCCGGCACGACAACACGAACGCCTTTCGACAATTAACAGGGACCCGAACGCGTTATCGCGGACGCTCTCGCAATCGCACCATCCACATCGACTACGTGATTCAATCATAATTATGAGCGTTTGCAAAGGGAGCCGCGTGTATACATTACGAAATTTCGGTAATGAGCTAATAAATGCGAACGTCAACTGTCATATCCATGCGAAATCTCGCGCCGATTCAAAAAGATTTATATCCTTTTCATTTCAGTTATAATTTGCTTCCTTCTTTTCATTTTCTCTCCAAGATACATCCAAATTCGTATAGCAGAAAGTTGTGATCGTACTGGTTTCCTAAATCGTGCTTCATCGATTTCTTTATGATTATTGAATATGAAAAATATCCGATAGCAAAAATGTATATCTTATTTTATGTGTTGCAAACGTTAAAAATAAATCAGGTATAATTGACGAAATAGGAGATCGGTACAATTTTTCCAACTCTCCCCTAATTGTAGACGGCAAGCCGAGCGTGGATTTTGTCAGGAACGTACGGAGGAATCTCGAGGATCGGCAGACTGAAAACAGGAAACTCTAGCACCGGCGCGAGATCATTAGTCAATCCGCGACAATTCCCCAACTTTCCTTGCAACTGAATACATTTCGTGCATATATACGTCGCGTTTATTCGAGCCAAACCGGATTGTCTGCAGCGGAGTACTCACGTGTGTACGCCTGAGTTATGTTAAAATCGGCATTCGTCCGCGAGCCGCAAAAGCAAGGACGAATAATTAATTTCGGTCCGCGAATATTGTCACTCCTCTATTTGCAGGCGGGGCGGGTGAGCGTGAACACGTAAAACGGTGGAATCCGTGTGGCGATTAAACCGAGAACGCAGATAAATTCTCTTCTCCTGCCTCGCCGCGAGGCATTAAAGGGTGAATTAAGTTCAACTCTGCGGATTTAATTGGTTGCACGTGCACAGGACATACTTTTATACGACGGTCACCTCACGCGGCCGCGCCAAGTACGCGTACGGCCATTCGTGAATACTGAATATATATGCCGGCCTCTAGGCCGGACAAACGGCCGCAAGAGATGTTGTCGTAAAGTTGACCCCCGATAACACTGGCCTGATGTATGCAGTTAAGCGAAAAATTGGATCCGCTCACGCGAACGCCGGAAAAAAAAGAAGAGGGAGCAAGAGAAAAAGAACCACGCACCGAAATTATCGGTTCATCGCAAAGCAGCGCTTTTAAGACTAATTCGGTAGTTTTACGTTTGTCGGTCGATTCGTTGGGTCGAGCTATCTTAACGAAATTAGCTCCACTTAGCGTGCGCGCGTTATTTCTTCGTCGAGAAAATAGGAAAAAAAAAGAGATAGAGGGAGAGAAAGGTATTCCCGTCCACGTATAACGAAGTTAACTCCGGCGCGAGAGCGATATTTTCGCTGTTGTTTAATACCAAATATTGGCGCACCAATTATTCTTGATATTCGAAAATTACTCTCGGAAAACTCGCCAGTTTCACTCTAATCCACGCAATGCGCGCGCAACAAAATATCGCGTCGCGCTGATAATAATGACAGGTGATTTTAGTCTATGACTCGCACGCTGGTCATAGACCCTCGAAAGTACGGAAACTCGGATCGAGATCACTTTGTGTGCTATTCGTCTCAAAGAGATGGACAGAGAGAGAGAGAAAGAGAGAGAGAATCCTGAGAGCAACATCGATATGTTCTTGACGGAATTATAACGCACGTGCTTGCTCGCAGATATTTATTTCTTCAGCATCGCGAACGCCGTAGATTCAGCGATATCACGGAAGTGATAACTTTACGACACCAGTTTCGATTGCACGCAATGGAGGCACGTGCGTGTGCGCGCGCGCGCGATTACGAGCAGAACATAAACCGCAGTATTAGGACCTTAACTTAGTTTCCGCCCAAAAAATACTGAGAAAAAGCATTTATTGTAAAAAATTTATTTAAATTATTTCAATGAAAGTATTTTCCATCACTTTCTACAACTTTTTGCCATCTTTCTGGCAACTGGGCGATACCATCTCGATAAAACGATGTTTGTTTCGAAGCAATCCATTCGTCCACCCATTCTCGCACTTCTTCAACATTTCGGAAGCGTGTACCACTCAAGCCGTGCTGCATCGATCTGAACAAGT
>NW_022639500.1:205861-240577 GCF_010583005.1 Odontomachus brunneus
ATTTTTCACAAAGCAAAAGAAATTGTTGTTTAGGAAAATAATTGTGTATGCTGACTGAATGTTATCGAGAAATGTCGAAATTAATCACAAACTACCTGTTTCGTTAGTAATGACTACTAGAACTGTTTGCATTGCCATCTAACATTTGCGGGCGGAAACTAAGTTAAGGTCCTAATATAACATCCCTTTGTAAGGGAGAACTCTGGATAATTATATCCGCGTCCCACGACTACACTTCGCTCCATAGATAAATAGACATGCACTGCGGATATATACTTAGGTAAGTTCAGGTGGGAATATCTTCATACACAGCCCCGCATTGTGCGTTGCGACACAACGGCGACGGTAACGCTGCTCTGTGCTCGCAACAGATAAGTTTACTCGCGACATGAAACTATAGGCGAATGACTCTGGGCAGAGATAGCTTAACACGAATAACCACTCTCCAACTAAGTAACACGGCGGCAACGGCGCAAAGTGCCCGTCGTGCGCCCACGGATAATCCTTTTATAACGAGTAACTGGTCGGGTCAGCGAATTTCGCGGGATTAACGGCGATCGCGACCACGATGAACACGATCGACTCGGAAATGCGAAGTGCGCGAAGGTTACATCGCAGAGTAAATCTTCAAGATGAGAAACGCTTGAGTTAAAGCGTGCGGTCGGCTAGGTGTTAAGGTCGATCGATATCCAGAGTCTTAGTGTGAGCATCCTTATCGAAAGCGATTCTGTCTTTATGGTGATGTCCTGAGAGCTTTGCGCGTTCCGGCTGGGAGGTCTCGCGATATCTAATCGCACATTCGTCGCCGCGGACGCAAAATCCATCCGATTCCACCTTCGGCAATTTACCTTATCCTCGAATTTGCCTAATGCCATCGCGCGGCCCTCGAACATCGAAAACCCAAACACGAGTATGCACTTTTGGTGGAATAGAAGGAACGCGCGTTCAACGACGGCATTGCATTCGCAGTAAGACGATTATACATACGTGCGTGCATCGGATTTTACGATGCTGTTATGCAGCGAACCGGCAGCTTTGCCAATTCGCAGAACGAGGCATAGACGACGGTAATCGATGGTAAGCGCGGCGAAAGGAAAGACGCGCGCGTGCAACGATCGGGATTCCGATACGACGGGATTAATGCAGCATGAAGCCGGCCAGTCGAAAAGCACCCCGGGTTAAATCGCCCATCGTTGCCGTTTTATGGACCGCCGCGTAACTCACAGTTAATTACCGAAGTTAAAAGCGACGTCCGGCGAGATCGTGTCTTCGTTCCGGGCGTTGTTGCGACGGCAGGTGCTCTTTCGCCGCAGTTTTCCCAAGCCGAAATTTTTATCCTACTTTTTCGGTTTCGATATTCTATTTAATGCCCATTTACTCTGAAACTAACTTTTTCTATTCTATTTAACCCATTAACTTTGTCGACAGGCTTCTCTTTAAGAGCTACAAGCGGTATTTTGTGCGTCTTCCGCCATTTGGAAATGAGTAGGACTTCACTCGCTACATGCATTAAACATACACTGATCCTTCAGAATATACGGATGTTAGAAAGTTCAGGTCGAAAGTACATCTAGAATTTCGACTCGGGTTTCCTCCTCGCGAAACCCGTTCACGTCTTTGGCTGTTCATCACAATTTCTCGAGTGATTATTTAAATCCTCTTTTAATTAAGTCCTTTAAAAGAACGACTCGGGAGCAATAAAACTACTTTCGACCGCCGAAATCTGTCGGTTGCACGCTTTTCGAACATGAAGAAGTTGCGAACTCCTCTCGCGCTGCGTCATACGAGGATCCACTCTCATGGATCTTCATGGACGGTTACATTTCGAGTTGTAATTGTGCTTGAGTTCTCCCGAGATATCTTTCGATATCCTCTTCGATATCCCGTCGTGTTACGATTGCGTCTATTACACTCGGAATTTCTGACTTTCGGACCGGAGAGACATTCGCGGAATGCGCAGACAATATAATAATTAGGCACAGGCCATCATCGCGCGGAACGACATCGTTGAAGGCATCGAAATTGGAATTCCACAACGACTGCCATCTTAAACGCTTGATTCGTGATGGTATTTCAATAAACTCGCGTTCGATGCGGAGTGACTCGACGCGAACGAACAGGTTCCGTCGGCAAAACTCGTCGTCGAAATATACCGGGTGAATCGCGGTTTCTTAAAGATCCTTTATTTCTTATGTGCGTCCCGTGTCGCGTAACTTCGCCGCGAGAGCTTCGTCTCTCGTCATTTCCAATACAAACTTCCCGCGAGCGATTCTCTTACTTTGGAGACGCGCGACCGGCCGCGGTATCGATGCGAGAGTTTCGGAATCGAGACCTTAACCAACCACTGAACATTTTTAACTTCATTGGAATATCGCGAAGAAAAAAGAAATAAAAACAAGACATGGAAGCGTCATATCGTGACGCATTCGGGGCACTTCGCGAGAGCACGCGCGTTTCCGCAGTTTGTAATTCTCGAAATTGTGCAAATATTTGCCGGTATCAATATCTATTATAATAGGCGCATAATTACAAAGTGTCGGTAATTCGGTTAAAATTATATTAGCTGCCGGAAATTCCTTGAATTACCTAACATAACAGACTACATACCGTCATTGGCAAAAATCGCGAGTGCGGGCCCGCGTATATGCATATCTTCCACCTACGAGCGATTCGATAAAGCCCTCCGTCGCTCGGCTGTTATCGATCGATAAAGGTGCATACCATCGTGAGTTATATCGGGAATGTCGAGCTCCGTGATAATCTTCATGCTTGAGAATAGCGAAAGTGTCGTAGCGAATACTTTGTCGTGTGCCTCTCCCACGACAACGTCATTAATATCGACATGTTCGCGAATTTTAAACATCGACATGTTCCGAGCTCGCCCAAGAAACACGACGTAAAAGAATGACGCTAAACGTCATCATGTGTTTCCTTAATACGTGATTACGTTTGCACAAAGAGAAGCCCGCGTTGTTTACAACTATTCCGCATGTTTTGTGAAGATCGATCAGTAAAACGGCGGTAACGTTATTTTCAAAATCGAGGACGGAAGATAATGGGAAAGCTTCGATAATGAAATCTTTACAAAATATCAAGTTTCAATGTGCCCGTCTACTCATAGTTCTTCAGTGTACACACAGTTTTGTGATGAGAAATGAAGTAACAACAATAATCAATCTCATTCTGAGCAATTTAAAATTTCTAAGAGGGACACCGATGCGCACGGTCTTTAATTCGACGTGCGAAAGTTCGGAGGAACGACTCGGCGAGACTCGGGATCCTCGCTAGATTATACTGCTCGGGGCGATTTTATTAGAAAACCTCTTCCAAGTTTCGTGCGGCGGTGCCTACGGGGTGTAGTCATAAGGACGTGTATTCGAATTGATAGCGCATCCTCGCTTGGCAAAAAAGATAGCGCGGAGGAAGAGAACGAGAGCTACATACGGCGACACGTCCCGGCATAACGGGCCATGATGCTTTCGATAGAGGAGAGAGGGTTTGAGAGGGCCTCGCTATGTACCGCATTACGGTTTAACGGCGCACATATAACGGCGCCGGTTACTGCACGTTGTAAAAGCGGGACACTTTAAAAGCTTCTCGAAAGTCGGCGGCGCGCTGCTCCCGGTATCTCCTCGGCACCGCACACGGCCGTATCCTGGCCAAGTTTTATACACGCCGGTGCTGTAACTTATTTAATGTGGATTATTGATGCCGGCCATTATGTAATGCGAGAGGTAACAGCTTGTAGACTCTGGTCGTCATCGCCATCACCGCCACTTCGCGTGACACCGGATTTTTTTACGCGGTCATCGAAGAAAGCGCGAAACTGCATTTTGCCGAAGAGGAGCGTCCTCTCGCCGGTATATCTCTCGCCCGAACGAGCGTTTTGCGTGATCCAACATCCGGAAGATATGGTTGAGGAACGTGATGAAAGCCGCACGTCGCTACACAGGAATTTCACGTTTCACTTGGACACTCGTATATCGCGAGACTGCGATAAAAACAAGAGGGTGATCTCATTTCGATTTACCCATCTTATTCCCGAGTAGTCTTGTTCTCAAGTAAAATAACTTTGCAATTGTACCACAATACCGTCGTTATAATACTTGCGTACTTTAACGCAATATATAAGTGGCAGTTTCGAGACAATTTCTTGCCAAGTTCAAAATTGAAGCACTTGATCCAAGCAGTCGTGGGATTTTGCGATCAACTCTTTGTCGAACTATTACTAGATGTCAGATTTGCGATATCGACACGATACTTGGCCAGTATCCGCTGGATATCGGATTACAGTTGGGTGATAACTTGAGCCCAACACCGGCAGTCAATTCTTGGCCGAGCACTGGCAATCATGTACGATTTCAATTTATTCCATTAAAAGTAACTTTATTTCACCAAGAATAAATTTCTCGTATAACACTCGACTTTTTGATAATATTAATCGGAGTCTCAAAATTACGTACTATTTGGAAAATTGCGTAGAAGCTTTCCTGCGCGAAATGTCATGCTTTATGTAATAAAATTTTTCGACGCTTTTATGCGTCGTTTTAATAATTAAAAATTAAGTTCTCCTTTCAATCTAAAGATAATACCGATTTTCTGCGCCAAGACAAGTAAACGCGCGTTTAAATATAACTTATTTTATGCGCGTTAAAAACAATTTTCCTATCTAGTAAAACGAAAACGGCCACGCTGGTAACATCGGAGCTCGCTTCCGAGATAGCTTCGTACAGCCGATCCGCAGCGGTGTCGCTTCTAAAAGTCACACGAGGGTGATGTTTATAGCGATACGCATCATAGCTTTGCTCCAGGTTTATCTACATTGCTGTTCGCGATCGGTATCCGACGCGCCTGAATGGCTTTCGATCGAGCTCCGCGGTGTTATCCGCAAAGCGGCCGTTCGCGGGTACGATTATGTTTCCCCGGGAGCTGCCTTCCAATTTCGCGGTGCTGCTTCGAAAGAACGCTCTCAAGAACGCGCATGAAAAGCGCGGGGGAAGACCCAGGGAGATCTTCGATGTCACAGCGCGACGGAGGCGGAATATCTGCCCGGTCGTGCTACATCCATTGTCCCCGGGACACGACAGTGTGGATTATTTTCTCGGATGAACGGTCACGGATGGCGCTTATTTCGCCGCGACGGCTTACGTAATCTTTCTCAAACGCATCAGTATCCCCACGTATCCCTCGGAATCCTATTTAGTTCGCCAAGCCCGTCACGCGTATATTGGCGCATCGCACGTGCTACGCGTACGCGCGAAAAGCGCCGGAGGATTAAATATTCGATTAACTGGCGGCGGCAGAAATTGCCTTCAAGGCGACGTTAATGATGGCGCGAGAACGAAGCTGTAATACCACGGGCACTTACGTAAAACGGAAACGACGAGCGGGCGCGCGTTTTTGAGAGAAAGCCAAATAGAAGCGGTAACTTTCGCTTAGGATTTAAGTGGAAACAATGGAGCGCCAGAGTCCTTAGACTCGGGCTACTCCATTGCCTGTCATAATGAAACAGAGCGCGCGGCACGCGAGGTGAAAAATATTCGCAGAGAGACAGAGAGGCGCGTGAGAGGCAGAGAGAGGAGGAGCGTCAGCGAGCGTGAACGTTACGGCATCGATCCCCTACGGCGTATGCAAATCGCGGTAACAGTCAGAGCTGCCAATCCGTCCGTAAAGCAAGCACTAGTGCGAAGGGTGCAAATGAGAAAATGTGCCGAGATATATATAAATATGTGTGTGTGTGTGTGTAGATGTTGATATATCTTCAAGAGACAATAAGATAGGAGAGATAGCATAGTTGACGCACGCCATACACGTGAAGAATCACATCTTACTTGAATCTGGAGAAAAGGAACAACGCAGACGGATGTAACACTCGCGAAGGCAAAATACAAATTAATATCCTAACGAAATTCATGAACCTCTAACGTGATATTCACGCGTCGTGCATCATGTCGACGATATTATGCTCGTGATCTCAGCCTATAGTGCTCGAATACCGCGTGTACATCTATGTAAAGTAGCAAAGGACTCCTCCTCCTCCTCTAGTGTCGTAGCCGTTCGCGGCAAGTATGAGAGCAAGATAAGGAGAAAAGAGGGAGCACGCGACGCGGAAAATTATACAAACGTATCGCACCCCCCTTCCATCTCCCCCACTCAGTTATTCTACGGGAACAATGACCGAAATGGACCAAGTCAGCTTCTCACGAGAGATCGTCTTGTGACTGTCGACATGGGGATACCCATGGTTCTGAAATAGAGACAACAATTTTGCGATCCGACGCAAAATACGCCGGCAACGAAGACGAAGACGATAGAAGATTAGCGCGCAGTCAAATCCGGATCCACGCGAATCGTCGTTAGTGTCTAATGATGCTGAGAGATCCGTGGAAACTGCAAGTTACTTCTCATCGCCGGATCTCTCTTGGCAAACTGCGGCTACTGAAAGAACACTATCCGCTCGTATCAGATCGCGTCGTATTTCGTCCTCCCCCCGACAGCGACGCTGGCAGCGACGTCGAGGAAGAAATATCTTTTCCGAAAGTTTTCCATCCAGTCGCCCTATCCGCCGCCATTGTGTCAACCATTTTCTAGCAGTTCTATCAAGGTGAAAGCTCTTAATCTCAGAACTCGCCGGGAGACAACGGCGATCCAACCTCGTTCCGCGTCTGTATGTGTGTGTTTACGAGGATGAAAGGGAAAGAGAATTCTCGTAACGACCCTTCCGCGTTTGTCTCCCTCTTAGTTACCCTCCCCGCGATAGCGACGGGATGAAGAGAGTACACACAGGGAACACACGGCGGCGGGAAAGTGAAGGGCCATATGTGGCCGGAAGATTTCGCACGGCCGCGTTGCACCACCGAGATTAGAACACGCGCGGGACAAATTGAATGACAGCTAACGATAGCTTTTTTAATATCATTATTTCAAATTATTATGAAGCGCGCATTTGCTCGAAATGGAGAACCGCTGGAAATTATTCTCGTATTTTTAATTAATTTTTCATGAACTGCACATACGCTTTTAATAGCGTGTGAGCGAATTAACAGGATACTCCTGAAATAGATCGAGCAGAATGTTATCAGTACCGCTAAAAATACGTAAAGCTTAAGAAAGCAAATCTGTCATTTTTAAATGCATAAAAGCGTGTGATTTGGCTGAAAGCGATACGTTCTTTATGGTTTGAAATCACGTAATTTAACACGTTTAGTAGGCGTGTAAATTATAATTTAACACATTTAAACATATTAAATGATGCAATTAAAACGACAAGAAACGTGTAAATGGAGATTCAGCCAAAATAATGTACTTGAATTTGCAGTAAGAACATCAATAAAATAACGCAAGCAATTGACTGATTCCCACGCACATCATACGGGGTTTACCGGTTTCTAATTAGATAGAGCCAAGCATACCGTTGTATTCTCGCAAGAGTAAAACGCTCGGGAAGGCGCGCTGTGAGGCAGCAACCGAAAATCATTACACACAATGGCCCTGGCAGATCGCCGTGGTCAACTGTGTCGCGAACCAATGTAGCATTTACACAGCCAAATTAGTTGGCCTAACGAGCAAAGAGCAGCTGTCGCGGTCGGGTCGACCGATATCAATGCGCGCTAGGTCAAAGTTCATCGAGATGAAATTTAGCCACCCGCGCCGTTCTGGATCGCGCACCGGTAATTTCGGTGAATCGGAAGCGCGTTCGTATATATGAGGCTGTACGTATATATGAGCGTATATCGAGAAGTACCGGGTTAATTCCAGTAATAAAATCCCGACGGTGGCCGATACCCGCCGCGAAAGGGGAGCGGAGTAGAGCGCCGACGAAATGGCGGCCCGATCGAAAATCTTCCCTCTGTGTTACGACGATCTAACTCGTGCGAGTCTTCTTCTCTCCTACTCCGCGGCCGACTCGTTTCGATTTCGCACTGTCGAATCAAATGAGAAATCGTGACTCTCGAGACTCTCATCTACCTCGTGGAAAATTGGGGTCGGTAACTCTTTCAGATTCTCCGAGTACTTCTAACCACGTCCGAGAAATTGCGAGGTGTAATTACGGAAGAAAGAACACGTGGAGGTAGAGAGGAAGAGAGAGAGAGAATAGAGAATAGGAGGAGAGAGAGAGAGAGAGAGAGAGAGAGAGAGAGAGAGAGTGTGTGAGAGCGAAAATGCGAGAGAGCGAGGGAGGAAGACCAAATGTTTATTATTCATGAACATTCAGTTAACTGTCTGGAACTTAACTCTGCCCAAGGCGAACATAATCCCGACTATGGAGAGAACTAATGAATAATGTCAGAACTCGTAACCAAATCGCCATGTTTTCGAGCTGATTTACTTGTGCTTTTATGTGAAAATTACATAACATTAACAGGCTTCTTCCAGAATGTCTTTTCGCGTTGTTTACGCGGAATAACGATTAAATAATTAAATAATCAGGTACCACTCAGTAAAGAATCCCTTTTTCTCTCGCACACACACATCCGAACACACTTCTAATCAGATAATTTAAAATTAATATGAAGTTACGGGTGGTGTGTGTTACGAAAATAACACGACTCGAAATGAAATTCCATCAGCGACTGTATATACGAAAACTTCGTTCCCGGTGCTCATTTCGGCGAATCTCTCCTCTCTCGCGATAGCTGCCGGCCACTCACAACTCCCGTGAGGTCCACACGCGAGTCGATACTCGCCACTCCGCGATCAATAGATCGCAGCTCATCCCTTTTGCCCGGAGGACAGCGAGAGATAAGACAGGAAATACGAACATATGGGCAACAAAGAGTTGGTATCATGCCAAACACAGTTACATACGTATGTACACGCACGCATCATATTTGCCGAATATACGCGGCAGTTTACGCAACGTTTTGCTCTTTATTGCTTTAGCAAATGATAACTGTCGAGTTGTCGTCTAAATTTCGCGCAATGTCAATCGCGAAAATCAACATGTTTAAATATTGATTCAGATACCGTTAAACTGAAACGCACCATTGTCGAATCTTTCGACTCACTGTTATCCACCTTTTTAATGCCAATTTTTACGATTGTACCACACGTCGAGAAACTGAACGTATTTTGACAAAGTTCCGCGGCTGCAGAGCAATATCATCTATAAATAACGTTTAAAGCAGCTTTTGATATTCTTTAAAATATCACACGATGACGACTCGTTCTATATGCTCGCGAAAGAATAATATATTGAAGTTTGTCTACTTAACCGCGACGGGGGTAAACTGAAAAACTGGTGTAGATGGAGAAATATGGAAAAAGGAGGATGTGCGGTTGTCGACAGGTTGCTCTAGAGCGGACGAATCTTCTCGTGCCGCTGGGACAATGCGCCTCGTGAATATATTTGCGATATGGAACCGTCGCCGATTCCAGTCACACGTATACGCGCACACGCACTCTACAGAGACGAGAGAACACCGGAGTCTTGAATTAAATATTTTATCTTAGAATTCGGAAAAGCAGAGGAATGTTTTCAGAGTTTTCGTTATTAACGTATTCTAGACGAAATGTATTATATTTTCGCTTACATACGTGAAATATTTAGTCGATAATCAAAACGTCGATTGAACGTGCAGTATTCGAAACGTCCATAATTTAGAAAAACATCAGAGTACAATGAAATCGAGAACTGGAGATCTCAATTGCGCTGCTTGCGCCTGATATTCCGTCAATTTTATATTTAACAAACTGTCAAATTTAATTAATATTTATTGAGTTATACCCGTTAACATCAATTAAATATGGAAAGATATTCAGGGTGCATGCTCATCGGAGTGAAGACCTGCAGTCTTCGGGCTAATCGAAGCAGAAATTGGAAAAATAAACGAGAATTTAATTATTTGTTCAAAGAACTGTCACTTATATGGCTTGCATCTCATTATCAAATAATCTTCGTCAACGGAAAATTATGTGCTATTTTTGGCATTCTCTTCTGAGATTAAATCAATAAGATCATTGATATTGTCAAGATATTATTGATATATTAGTATTATTAATATAATCGAATGTGTCCCTAATTTCCTGATATTATCAGACATATTAACACCACGGCATCTAATGCAACTCGCTGTTATTTCGGCGCGCTAGCAGTCTTTAAGTAACATTTCTTAAGTGCAGCGGCTATGAGGGGTTTAGAATTACCCGCTTTTATTACTACCGTGAGAGAAAAGTTAAATTTGGCCGAGTGGTGTTACCGAGCAGCGGCAGTAAGAAGATGGTCGGAGAAACGCTTCGAACTAGACGGTCCGTTCCTGATCTTTTCGAGCTTACCAATTACTCGGCACTCGTTTTTCTTACTTTCGCCGAGGAAGAGAGATCCTGAAATACAAGGCGCGGCAGCGAATTTATATCCTTTCCGGCGCGACGGCGGCGGCTCCAACGCGCTCCGAGGAAAATAATTAACCCGCTGTACACCCTCTCCGTCCACATACCCCCTGCCGACTCTCCTCTTCGAATCGAGTGCCTCGTTGACAACGGAAATTATGGCTCGCGCCGGAAAAGCAGCGTTCCCTGTCCATGGGGGCCGTTCTCCCTTTCTCGTTACCGTTCGATACGTCACGTTCTGGCTTTTTGTCTTGCGCCGCGCCGAAAGATTCCGCTCGTTCCGGCACGCTTCTGTCGCGAATTCCGATCGTTCTTTATTAGAACGCACATAAATAACGATCCGACGAGAATAGCCACGAGACGGCGCGGCACGGTCGCCCGCTATTCGTAGATCTAGTCGGAGGGCCTCGTGAATCGAAGATTCCTCCCTCGTTTAGGAACGATTCCACCTCGAGAACCCAATCCGAAGTTGGCGCGCCCGACCAGAGAAACCGGCCATTTTCTCTCGCGGGAATAGAAAATTCGTTTCGCAAAGTGACCAGAGTCCCGCGCTCTTCCCTCTGAACGCTTTTGTGAAGGCGCGCGATGTAACAAAACTCCTAGGGCGAGAAGTTGTAAAGTGTGTTTATAAAACGATCTCCCTTCAGGCTCGAGGAATCGAAGCGCCCCTTCATCCGGCAAGAAGAACTTTTGAGAAAGGTGTCTGATCAATGTAAATGCGAAACGTTATAACAATATGCATACGTGATCGAGGTATCAATCATGAATCTTTTCACGTGAACTCGATCTTATTTATTAATCGTGCAATTTCTTTTCTAGTATGAAATCATGAAAAGTTAATCATTAGTTTTGTAGTACTTGGAGGCGATCATGAATCCTTTTTTCCAATGCAAGCTTATGAAGAATGTGAACATTGAAAATACATTTCCATGTATTTTCAAGATCAGATTTTTCACTTTTCACGAGTTCACGCTAGAAGAAAAGATTTATAATTGATCCCTGCGAAAAATACAGTCAATTAAAAAAAAAAATCCCCTGCCTCAACCCTCGCATTCACGCTTCCACGGGCAAAGCTACTGCGATGGTGCAGATTGCAGGTATTACGTGAGCAGAGCGCGTAGAAAATCACGCACATTGGCGCGCATTATTTACCTCCACGAAAATCACTCGGTTTACATACATTGCGATAATGAAATCTCCGATGAAAATTCCGCCGAAGCAACATCCGCCCCGGGGCGTCGAATCGCCGGCGATTCGAGCCAAAAGCCTTCGATTTCGGATAACCTCGCGCAACCATCGATACCTCGCTATCGAAACAGCTGACGTTTCTCGCGGTTGGCCCTCTGGAAATTGTAGGCGGGTTAAAAGATCAATCATTTGAGACAGTTGTGGCTCAAAAATAGCGATTCTGCCGAGCTTTTTATTTTCATCGCGCGGACTATATATTTCTGCCTCTCCCTCGCGCGTGTCGGCCACGAAGACAGACTAAAAATGTAGACGTCCCTATAGATTACGTCACCGCTCGCAGTTGTTACGGCCATTTCCTATCTGCATGTATGTAACTTTTCATATTCACCGTGGCGGCCTGCAAAGCAGATACGCGCGCAGCCGCGCGCCGCTGTAAGAGTACGGTGCTGTGTGCTGTTGTTCCTCTTGTTTTATTTTCTTCCTTTTTTTCGACGTTTCTCCTTTTTCCCCGACCGTTTCGCAAGATAATGACGATCTATGGTGAGAGCCGCTGCGCTTTCTCGCGAGTCACGACGACGCCGCCGCCGCGACGTATCAAGGTGCACGTTTTCGCACACGGCAACACGCGCTACATCACATCAGATCAGAGCGTGTCCCGCCTGAAAACACGTTGACTGTTTTATTACTCCCACTATCCGGTATATTAGCCAACGTCGCGGAAGATACGAGTCATAAATGTTTGATGTCGGAGATGGGATTTTCCGGCGGCGCGGCACGGCGATTTCGCTGAGGAGCGTGCGTGAGTCTTTCCGCAAAGGTGCAATTATCTCGTGTACCTGAGTGGAGTTCGCAAAAAAAACGTGTTATTAACAAGAAGCAGGGGATCAATAGAGCTCGAGGATCGATGAACTGCGGGATTCGCCGGCGCCCGGTCATTGCGACGTATTTGCGGAAAATTCGGCGCGACTCCCCCTGCCGCCAATTACTGATCGACGCGCGTTCCCGCAATTAACGAGCGGCTGGACACGGTGAAAATACGCCGCGACCCTGTTATATCAAGGGGGAAAGTAGAGCAGCGACGGAAGCGTGTCGGACGTCGGATATTCATAAGCATAGTTGCGTGGCTAATTACAGCTACAGTTCCTCCGGCTCGCGCGCGCCGGCGGTATGAGATTTTAACTATAGCGGAACGAAATGTTCATTACGGGAAAAATCCGCGCTGGAGAACAGCGCGCACGGCCAAATAACGTCGTTTTAATTTTGCCCCAAGCCTGCAAAACGTCCACTGTATCATGGTAAATTTATAATGACGATAAACAATGCCTATTCGCGGCCAAGCTTTTCGTATCGCACGATAATCTTTTCGATGTTGGTCGCGTGCTCGCGTTATTTATGTCCACGTGAATGTACTGCCTACCAGCGGCGGTAGATTGGAGGGAGCACGGTAATCCGTTTCGTAACCGCGTTAATAGTTTCCAGAGAACGTGGCTAACGGAGAAATACAGCGAAACTTACCGGCAGAATTAGATTAATTGTGATTTACGCGTGCGCTCTGCAAGACCGATCATTGATGTCGACAGCAACGATGAACGTCGGAAACGGTAGTCCGATTTGAAATAATTTTCCGCTCCGCCGGACGAACGAGCGTCTCCTGGTTATCGCTCTCTCGAAACTGCGTTTTGCCGATACGACACTCAAACGAAGCTTGCGGACTTAATACTGTTCGACGCGATCATTTGTCCGAGCCGAACGTCGTTACGCGACAGACACGCACACGCCTCGGACAATAAAATATGATTGATAATTACGCGAACGAGCGGAGATTGCAATGACGCTACTTTCATCGCGGACGAGTACAGTCGCCCTTTCCCGCGCGTTTCCGTGCTCCTCGCCCCTAATGCAATTCCCTCGTTATCCCGCGGGTCTCTCGCGTTCCGTTCAATTCCAACGGGCTTTTTCAAATCTCCGCTAAAGACATCGACTGAGCTGGGATTGCAGCACGGATGTGGAAAAACAAATCGTGTTACGCTGATTATCTGCGCCGAGTTTCCTGGAAGCCAGAGGGAATATCGAACGGCGATGCAACGAGGGGACGACGATATATGATAGCCGGTGATATGCGATGATATGCATGCAGCAAAGAGGAAAGATTGGTGAAAAGCTGTGGATACGACGGACGAACGGGAAGAAATTAGCCTCCCCGAGTCGTTTGTACCGTGCGCCGAGGTCGCTCGATTCGCTAAACAAGATCGGGAAATTTGGAAACGCTTCAATTTTTTGCCATAGGTACATAAGGTGAAAGCATCAACGCCTGAACGTTAATAATACACAGACTAGACGTTCTTGTTTTGCTCTTTACTATGAATATTTAAACCTTCAATATAGAGAATATACGAATATACAAAAAAGAACATTCTTGTTTTGGAACAATCTTCATTTCTAAAATCTGAAAGTGAGATTTTTTGACGACTCAACAAAGAAAAATAGAATCCTGTTATTCAAAAATAATTTTCAAGAGTAAAAAGCACAAAATATTGTATCACGAGAATAAAGTATCTTTAAATATCGGAAAAAGATATTACGTTATCTCATCAAAATAATGATCATCGCGCTTTTCATGAGATTATTATACTATTTAATTTTAATATAGTTGAGATTCAAAATTTTAAAATTCTTCTAACAAATTATATATCGTTACGTATGTGAACAATGATTGTTACTTCGAATATATTAGTTTTAAATGAATATCAATCTTTTTTCCCGTGTACATGTATTCTACGTTAAAAGTTTAAATATTCGTATTTAAAAGTAAGACAATAGGAATGTCCAGAGTTAGGCACCGGTGTTATTAGTATCAAAAAACTCGTTTTTATCTTCCATACATCGGGAAAAAATCTCGCGAGCCTCGTCTGATCTCTTTCTTATTCAACTTCTTTTTTTCTTCTCTCCTCTTTCACCTACTGAAATATATCCGTCGCGAGTTACCTGTTCGTGAAATGCACTTATACAGTTCGATACGAGCGGGATTTTTCAATCATTCTTAAAGACGCCTCTCGGCCGGAGTTTCCAAGTTGGCGCGTCAATTTTATTCGAGTCGCAGGAAACGCAAGTTGCGCTGTTCTATTTTGGATGATAGGTCGCCAAGCCTTCTTTCCACTAACTCCACCGCTTCCTGAGATGTTGAATCGCTTACAGATCAGTGGGCTCAACGCACTCCTTTTCATTCCTTCTGGTACAGAAATTTTCAATCGCTCGATATTGCGAGTCGCTCCCCAAAGCCGTCGTCGAGTGAGGAAGACTAGAGGCACTGAATTTACGGCAACATTTTCTCAATGCAATTTATTATGTTTTATTCCGTTTTGACTCGGTCTCGATAATGCGCGACTAAAAACACGGCGAAGTAGTGTTTCTCCCCGATGCTGCCGATATGACAGCCGCCGGTCTCTCTTAATAATATCTAACTGCGAACAACCCCTCGCGCGTCTTTTGCCGTTCTGTATAACGCACAAACGTAATGAACGGCCGCGATATATTGCATTCCGCGAGATTCACATAACCGACAGGTTCGACGAGAGGAGGAAGGACAGGCCGTACTCGCAGGTACCGATACGCGGAGGCTATTTCCGAATCACCGCTCCGAGGATTATATAGCCGGTAAGCAGGACGGTTGCCGACTCCGAAAAACTTTCGTCAAAGCGAAACCCCGGCATCAAGGTCTCCTCTGGCCAGCGGACTGTACAGTCGACTGTACAGCTCGCAAATCGATTGGTCTTCGCCCATCTTTGCCCGGCTTTGTTTGTCTTCGCGCACTTTTCTATTTGCACTATCGTTTGCTTTGTGCCAGACAAAACAACGCGACACGACAGAAGCGCACGCGAACAGTAGAGTTTGGAAGTGCGCGGATGTTCCTCTATTTCAATTTACGGTTCGCTTTGTACAACCAGTGAGAACTAAAATCACTTGTTTTTTTCTATGCAGCACGCCCGCCTACGCGCGCGCGCGCGCGCGTCAACGATGACAGGTAAAGAGGATTAAAAATGACATTTTACAGATACGTCAGAATTTTCATCTCACACGAGCTTTATGTAGCTTCGCGGCCGCAAAATTCAATGAAGATAACGAGAGTGATGGCGCGCGCGTTCAGCGAGTGCGCACGCTCTATTGACATAAAAATTAATACTCTCGCCATTATCGTTTTATTTATGCGAAAACAGAAACACAAGCGGAAATAACGAGCTAAAATAAGCACCGGCTAAAAGATTGCTTGGGCAAAGAATTTCGCGGCGGTATATTTGCATCGCGTTATTCAAAGCTTCGATTAATTGTTCGTCCGCGCGTGCGAACGACGAAATCAAAACCTCCTTTAAATTACAAATTTAACGAAACGCGAAGCAAACGTTACAATAAGCGTCCCGATATTATGGCGATACACGTCCATCGGGATATTGCGTGACAATCGATGGAGCGAATCCGGTGCGAGATGCGACAATATATATGTGCGCTCTCACCCTCTTTTTCTCTCGTCCTCTCCCTCTGACGTAACATAGACGTGTGTGAATTCATGACAATGAAACTAATGATGATTACGATACACGGGGCGACCCGACGACCCTCACTCTCGACCGTCCACGTAACACGTCGTCAAGAGAGTGCCGCGACTACTCAGTCCTCGCGCAGCGTACTCTCTCTCTCTCTAAAAGCGGTCCGTCGGAGAACCGGAGTAAGTTTACGCTTCTACGTCAACACGGCAGGTTGGAGTTCGCGGAAGCCAGATGGATGCTGCTGAAAACGGTGCTTTCAGCTTAACGCAGTCACTAAGCACGGCGCACAGCTGTTTTAACGACCTGGCCGCCCACTACTACAACACGCGCCAATCTCGCGCACTGTTTAAGCCCTCATTACCAAATATTTTGCTAGCGCTAAAGCAGAAAGAGAAGATAATACTAACATTGTAATGAAGACGACTTCGATTAATGACAGCCGCGGAAATTCGTCGCAAGCCTGATTTTCCGCTTCTCTCGCGTTTGCCGAGTTGAGATTTTGGTCCGACCCGAACTCCCTAACTCTGTATATTCTGAAGGATCAGTGTATGCGTAATATATATAGCAAATGAAATCCTACTTAGCGCTTCTAAATAGCAGAAAACGCATAAAATGTCACTTTTATAAGTTCTGAAGAGGACTTCTCGGCAAAGCCAATAAATTAAACGGAATCAAAAGAAATTGATATAGTTTCAAAGTATCAAAATAGACGTTAAATGGAATATTGAGGTCGAAAGTAGGATGAAAGTTTCGACATCTTGGGTTCTTCCCCCTCGTGGGAAAACGAGGTCTTACGACCTCCAAGTCTTTCAACCTTTCGGCGGCTCTCGGACAAAGTGGAAATAAGGATGCGTTTATTTTATATATATATATATATATTTATGTATATACATACATACATACATACATACATATATATATATATATATATATATATATATATATATGTAAACACATACATATATACATACATATATATATATATATATATATATATATATATATATATATGTTGTCTCTCTCTCAATCTTTCTTTCTATAATAATTTCACTCCCCCCAGGTCTTAAGGTCAAGAGAATCTTGGCCCAGTGAGCCGCCTGTAAATATAATATAGTATAACAGAGCATACCCACACAATTCCGCTCGACGAAAGCCGTCGCGTCAAGCATGTCATCCTTCGAGATATCTTGGTTTAACAGCAAGACACGTATATATACGTATCGGGCGGCTCGTAGAACTACATCGGCGCAAGGGGAATATACGAAGATTTCACCTGTCAATTATATTATTTCTCTCGCGAAGATCTGGAAGGTTGGGGCGCGAGTGACGTTGATTTATATCGTACGCGAGCGGTGCATCGTTTCCCCTCGGTGTGTGAATCAAGACTCAACTATAAATAGGTTTACCGTCTGCATAATTTATCCCTCTTTCTCGTGTTCGCGAAGAGACGGGGAGACCTTTATGCAATTAGATAACATTAGAGATAAGACATTGAATTCCACTGTGTGTCTGTTCGCACCGAAACTTGGCGCCAATTCGTAACGTTTTTGCAGATAAATGGAATGAGGTGTTACATCCCGCTGCGCGCATACATCGCGGGACGTTCCAGGAAGCACCGCAGTGTGCCGCATGCAGTGAGTAAAGCACAAAGTACTCGATTAGCATTCGCTTTTACCCGGGGACACACCGTAACATTTACGCACGGCGTATTATCTAAATTTTCGGCTCTCGGCCGCTAATGCACGTATATGCGAACGGCCCGGGCGCATACAGATGCGCGTCTACGTGATCGAAATTTCGTACGGGCCGTTTATGCCCGGTAATCAATGCGAAAGCGACTAATCAGTTACCAGACCGGCCCACGCCCCCGCGCCAACGCGATGCGCAAATTATCGTTTGGAGTGACGCAAATTGCCGTGGCCGCGGAAGCGCCGAATAAAAATATGTCGTACGAACGGCGGGATAATAAAGAAGGGCGCGACCGTAACTTCGTTACATCGGCGAATCCTGTTAAAATTCATGATGCGGAACTAGCACATTATGACTTGCAAATGTGCAAAATACGAGTGCGCGCAGACGAAAATAAATGTATTCGTGTGTCGGAATTTTTCGCGCGCGCGTTATCCGCGATGCGTAAAGCCTGTATCGGACTATAGCTATTGCAATTAACAATTATTTTTCTATCAGAACAGCCATCGATTGAATGATTGACTAGTAACTGAATGATATCGATTGACTAGCCGATTAGACAACGCTCTGTTTTATAAAATCGTCAATCGCGATTTAATCACTGTAATACGAGCTTAAGAAAATACTGGAATCGATAACGAACTCGAGAAACGTCGGTAACGTAGAGAAGATCATCACTAACACAATTATGCTATCCTTTTTGTGATTCTTGTACATATAGACCTCATATAAACGTACGTTGCTTTGTGTTACCATATTTAGAAGAGAATATCGAACCTCGCGTATGTAAAACTCTTCCTGCATACTTTTTAAGCTTCTATATACAAAGGTACAGCAGTGTCGTTTGACATTTTTTTGAACGAGGCAAACTCGCATTCGATATGTACAAGTCGCAGATCTTATGTATCGAACGAATATATACTTGCAGCGTCTGACAAGTCAATTTACACTTGAAATGCCAGCTGATGAGATCTTGTATTGTCTTTGTCATATATTGAACAATGCATCGATTCATTCTAGCGCATATTTTTATTGTGTAAGAGCACTTTGTAATTCGCGCAGTCAATAAAACGTAAACTATGCAGAAAGAGTGTTTTCACTCTATTGATGAAGATTTCGGCATCATATACGAGTATATCACAACCGTCGCTGTCGTGTCGCTTGGTACAAGCGTAAATGGGTGATCGCAATTAATCGAAGTCGCCTCCGCCCATAATCAGTCGCGGCCGACAACCTGCCGCGCATCATCATCCAAATTGTTGACTTTATTAACGCACCGCGCACTTACAACGTTAATGTAGGGTGCTACATTTATGCGCCTTCGCAAACCCGTGCGTGGCAACATTACATCGCCGTGTGTGCGCGAAAGCGTGTACACAAATATTTACATGCGTGCTCGCAGTCATTCCGCTCACGTATCTATATATCGCCGTGCTTATTCACGGCCGACGCTTGATTGATTGCACCTGAGCCATGCCGCTAATTATTCAACGTAACATTTCGATTATCACACGGAACAACGGTTAACTGCATCGATGTTTCAGCCGGTCGGTCCACTTGGATTAATGCGCGCGACGGAAGCGGCAGCAACGCGCTACCACGAGGCCCCGCGATTAATCGCCGTGTGATAATTGCATTCTTCTGCAACTTTAATATCGTTTAATATCGCTTAATATCGCGAGGAACGTTCTCCACGTATAGAATTACCATCGCCGATAATGCCGGCGGTCGCAATATCGCTGCGTAATTTTTTTGCTCCTCTTTAGCCCCTCCTCCCCGTTTCTTCTTTCGCTCTCCTTTTTTCTTCTCCGTTCTTTTCTTTCTTTCTCTTCCTGCGAAATTGTCGCGCAATCGAGGAGTCCGCTTGAAACGGCCGCGATTAAGCTAATTGTGGGCGTGCTGTATTAATGCGCATAAACGCACCTACAGCGCGCCATATATTCAATAACACTGAATATAGTGCGCCCCGCACGTATGCAACGCGACGAGCGCGGGCTCGTCCAACACGTTTCCCATGTCGGCGGTTCGGCGTCAATAATTTTAACGTTATCACGCCGTATCAATCTGCGCCGAACGAACTACGTAAAATAATCACGATCCGGTAATGCGACTCAATTAGGACGCGGCACGTCGCGTCGCGTTTTACTACGTCGTCCGCTTACACGAGCACGTGGTAATGCAATTACGCACTCGCCTGGATTATAACAATCAGTTCGCGCTCGCCCGCCCGCCTGGCCGCGAACCGCTCGTTATTAACTTAATATTAAGTTGAAAACGGGCGATTCACTGCGTCACACGGCGATTATCCGGGAGCGACGTGTTGGCCGGGCGCGGCGTGAATCGAAAATTCCTCCTGCAATCGACCGCGACGATTATCCGACCATTACCTTAATTGCAGGCGCCGCTAATGCGCGTATCCACGCGCGTACAGTTATTCGAATAGCCAGCGTAACGCGTCGCACCGGGTCGCACGCGATATCGTATCCAGTATCGGTCTTGCACATCGGCCGCGCGTCCCGGCTCTGTTCAGCTCACCGTTCCCGTGGGAGACGTAGCTCTCGCGGCTGTCACGTCGAATTGCCTCGGCTCGAGCGAGTTAAACGAGCAGGTCCGCCACCGTCTCTGTGCGCGGATACGATTGCGTGCGTGGAAGAGAGCCGGGAATCTTGCGGTAATCCGCAGATAGGATTCGCAGCCGGCAGTCCGGCTCCGAATCCCAACCGCTCAAAATGCGAGCTGCGTAAGCGGCTGAATACTTGCTCGTCCTAAGCCCGGCCGCGAGGATTTCGATGACGTAAGAGAGATATGTTCGATCCGCGCCTCCTCGCGCAAAAGACACCCTCGACGACGAAGCTCGCGTCTGAGCTCGCTGCAAGCGCATCGCGTCTCGCTATAAACGCATTTCGCTAATACGCGGCGTTTATCCGTGGATATTCAATATGGAAAGGCGGACTGCAGGTAAGACCAGTTGTCCTAATATGTCACGATAAAATTGTGAGAGAGTTGCCGAAGTCGTATCCGCTCTCCTAAATTCGTATCTTTTCTTAATGTTTGTACAGCATACGCGCAAAATAAAATATATTCTTGTTATATATGTTGTCACATTGTTTGTATTTGTCACATTGCTCATTTATTCCTCATTTATTCCATTTTTATCGTCAGATTTTGTACATATTCAATAATAATAAAGGAATTTTTTGATGATACGAAATTTCGGCAATTCCCCCGTAAAAATATTAAAATATTTATTTGTTACTGTTGTACACAGTTAGCCTTTTCGAGTCTTACAATGTTAAAGGATAAATGCAAAGGCGAGGGGAAAATGTACCGAGAAAATATTGTAGTGGAAATTAAATCTCATTTTGCAGAGTGTTTCTTGTTAAGCTAGAGTATACCGTTATAGCATAAATTACTACATAAATAATAAATTTGATGAGAATATATGATAATACAGAGAATATTTAAATAATTACATAAATTTTGCAATAAAAGATCAAAGACATATAATACATTAAAAAAAAATATATATATATATAACCGAGTTGAAATTTTAATCCTACTTTTATACGCAAAATAAAAATTAGCTAAAAAATAGCTGTGACAGATAAGATGTGTCACTGAAATAGGGACAGCTAATGTCGATACTACCGAAGCTAAATTTATTCGCTGTTTAAGCTGGCCACACACACTTTTCGTAACAGTAATCGTATGACATAAGAATTAATCGACGATCGTAAGAATTGACCAATTGCGATCGAGTATTCACAAAAATGGCGATCTTACGATTCAACGATTCTCAACATAATTGGTCAATTCTTACGTTATGTCTTACGGTTACTGTTACGAAAAGTATGTGTGGCTAACTTTAAACTTAGGCGCTACAACGAGAAATATTAGCTGCTAGAAATAAATGACTGTAACAAATGATTGTAGCTGTGCGGCAAACTTCTTTAATATATGCATACGATAAGAAATTTAGGAATAACTGCCATTTTCTTAGCTACTTGAAATAATGTGCATTTTTAATGTCACCTAATTTATTTGTATTTCATAGCAAATGCATTTCAGCCAATTCTTAGCAGTGACAGCTAAATTATTAGTCTTTTGACTAAGTTTGAATCAGCTACCGCGGTTTAGCTGATATTACTAAGTCATTTTTTTGCGTGTAGCCTTATTATTCCATTCAACATTTTAATACTCTAAAATCTATATCAACCTCTTTTGATTGTATTTAATCTATATAATAATTTTGATCATATAACTTTTGCATGATCCACGATTAAAAAGTTTTGTTGCAATTTTCACTGCAGTATTTTCTCCGCGTAGGTCCTGAATGATCGTTATCACGGGAAATCACAGTCAACGTAAAAAGAATACCGTTTATTTCAACATCGACAGAATTATTCATTCTGGCGGAATGCGAGCGACTCGAGAAGCCAAAAGGGGAGAATCTTACGAAATAAGCTGCAGCGATACAAGAAATGGGATCCTTTCGAAAGTCCAATTTCGTAAACGCAAAGGCGACAAGCCGGCGCGTTCGGATTGATAATTGCCGAACGCGATCAGATGTCGGTAAATCCGCGCCAAGTCTCGTCTCGCGTTAACCAGGCAGAAATTCCAGAAGGGTTATCCGCGAGCATGCCCGACCCGTAGAAAGGCATCTAACGGAATATGGTCGTGGCTTGCGCGTAAATTATGCACCGGGACGCATACTATGCGTCGCGT
Organism: Odontomachus brunneus; assembly: GCF_010583005.1. Lineage (NCBI taxonomy): Eukaryota > Metazoa > Arthropoda > Insecta > Hymenoptera > Formicidae > Odontomachus > Odontomachus brunneus. The sequence goes on from NW_022639500.1 coordinate 228,334, forward strand.
TTGCCTGTCCATTATCGAGAGCACACGACAACGATCTACACGATGAGAGATGCCAAGGCGTGCAATAATATCGCTCATAACTACCATCCCACTGACACCGAAACCCATCTTCCTCGTACTTAGCCGTTATCGGCAGCGCGACGTGACGACCGAGCATGCCGGGGAAAGCGTCGCGCTCGAGAAATAAGGATTATTTCAAGCGAACAAAACTGATCGAACCGCTTTCCCTTGCCTCACCTCGCCCCACTACAGAGGATATTTCCGCGAGGTCGTCGGATAATTCGAGCCGCGCGTTCGCGCGAAAATGCAATTCCGCGATCGCCTCGAATCGCAACAGCGGATCGGGTGATTTATGATGATACGCCGCGGGTAATTGATATACACCGTACATTTAATCTTAATGGATTACCGGAACAATACGCGCGCGATCTGTTAATTTGCCCGCGTGATATCGCCAGGACAGCGTATTTATTTGCTTTATTATTTGCAAACTTTTTTGCGCCACAACCGGCTCGTAAAAATGCTAATTTGCTCCCGATTAATTGGGTAAATCTGTCGCGACGTCCTCCTTTAGTGAGATCGCCGTCACTGTCTCTATGTCTCTCACACTTGGTCGAATTATTCCTCTGAGCGTTTTTGTCTATCAATCTAGGACTTCTCTAGGACTCCTTACTATTCATATCATCTCCTTATTACGGGTCACAGACACAAAAACAGATTCCAGCTGTTGCTTCGCCCTTTGAGTCTTATTAAAATGTTTAATATTAATGTATTATTTTACTCTTCTCTTTCTCTCGCGCCGTCCTCCTCTGCTCTGTCTTTCATTTTTCTTGTTTTCTTTCTTTGTATTTCCACTCTAATTTTTCAATAACTTGCAACATAAAATATATATATATATATATATATATATATATATATATATATATACATATATTCAATATATGCATATATGTTTTTTTACGTCAAAAACTTAAATATTCGTATTTGAGAACCAAAACAATAAGAATAATCGAGGTTGGACATATATCCGGGTATTGATAATTTTACCTCGAATAAATTAGTGATATTAAATAAACACAACAATTTGTGCAACAAAATAATAATATTAATAATAATATTCTCATGGAAACAACGCGCCGACTCGCCGTTAAAATGGAAGCAGGACGAGCTCTTCTTTCTCGCCACGTCGATTGCCATTTCGACGATATCATCGAACGATGCCCGCTCCATTCAGAGTTTAAAGAGGCCCATTGTGCAGCGATCTCGTCTCTTATTAAACAATGCCACCAGTATAATACAATACTACCCGCACATTTTTTAAACGACGTCGCGAAAAGAATTGCGAGCGTGCACGTTGATTAGAATAAATGCGCTCTCGTAGAATCGCGGTGACAAAAGAATCGATTCGCGAGGACGACAGCACACATCGATCACCGCCTGCGATGAGTGCACAAGTTATCCGGCGAAAATAACGACGAACGCAGATCTCGTTAACCCATCACGATTACGTTATCGCAGTTGTTGCAACGAACGCCGTCGGGAATAGAGATAATCGTTCAATTAATAATTGTCCGTGTCGAAAACGCGTATGGAGGATACGAGGATCTCTTTCTCCCTCTCCCTCTCGTGAAACATACGGACAAATTATCCATAAAAGACCTGTCTGGGCGAAGGACGCCGCGACTTAAAAGCCCGCATATATTTACACGGTTTTATGCGGTGAACTATAAATCGGAATTAACCGGAGCGGCATGCAGGCGAGCGAGTTTTGGACGCTTTCCAAGAGAGCGTCGCATTATTGACGCTGCGGATCGGGTAAAATGCGGGATACGGAAAAGTGCGGTTGCGCGCTGCGTACGGCCGTGGGGTAGTGGCGATAGCAACAGCAACGGCGGCGTCGCCCCGACGCAAGGTAAAATCAAAATTGTCGGATGATGCTCGTTAAAAATAAATAAATGGAAAAAGAGACGGAGAGAGAGAGAGGAAGGGAGAAAGAGAGTTTGTGTGTATGGAGAAGCCGAGCAACGCACGCTACTCTGCGCGATGTGTGTCCACAGGTGCGGCGCTTAGTTCGAGCGCGATGTGCCATTACGTCGCGAGTTTATGGCGCTACCTCGTTGTAACCGCCATATCCCGGGGTCGTGCTAGAACGACGGAAAAATATAACCCGGTACGTCGTTATAATTAGCCCTCCATTACGCTTAACGTCCATTAACGTCGTTAGTTTCGGTGCGCGCGGGTGGCGGTCGGAGCGACAGACGCGCGCGCGGGAGGTAGGGTCGCCTGTAGTAGGGTCGCGAGGACCTGTGCGAGCGTGAAATTTTGTCGATCCGCTAAATCGAGCGGATCTGGCATTTTGATGTCAATTAATATTCCACGCTCCGTTTTGCGCTAATCGCTCGCAGGAAACTCCGTTCTAGCGGAGCGGAGCGAACTTAGGGCTCCTATTAGCCGTGAACGCGTGATGTACGGCTCGGGAAGGTTTACGTTTGTAAGCCTCTGTGCGAAACGGGATTATAATTTTAGTGCAGAGTGCGTCGGGTGCCGTGCTTTAGTATGTAATCACGATTTCGATCGTGAAAATCGATCGCCAGAGCGATGTGCCGAAGAGAGTGACCTGCGCTCATCTGAGAACTAACAGTTCGCGTGAAGCGACGTATTCGTTCTAAAATAAATCTCGTGATTATTTCTTGTCCTTTAGTTTTGCAGTAATCCCCACATTTTTTATGTCACATAAAACTCTCTCTCTCTCTCCCTGTCTAGTAGCAATGACAGATAAAAATAAATTAGTCAAAAGTGAGAATATTATATAGAGAGAAGAAAAATTAATCGCCGCAGAGCAAGAGTCTGTATGTGGTAGCCGAATCTCATTGTAACATATAAATATTTAAAAAATATAGTTGCCAGTAAGCATAAATTGAAGGCATAATAGGATAAATACGCAAATTAAAATCGATCATGTCGGTAGTGTTTATTGTGAAAACAATTAGTTACGTAGAAAAAAATCTTTATGTTTCTACAACTGAACTTTCCATTTGGTCCGCAGGTAACAGAAAACAGAATTGTTATTTTTCATGTATTGTTGTTTTCTATGTATTCTTCTCGCTCACACCACTGAATTTTTAGTTACAGCAACCAACACATTTTCAGCGAGCCATGATTAGATATTATACTGTAAAATCCTCCTTTTCTGCGATATATGATCCTAATTGATGCGATTAATTTCCAACATGTCGCTGCCTCCCGACTCAAATTACCGTTCGACGCAAATCGTCGTTTGCTGACGTTCGCCAACGTCGCGATGTACTTTTGCTCAGGGTCTGAACATAGAGCAGATTATACGGGGAGATGGGTGGGATGTCATTATACTTCAGATCCATTAACGTCCCAGTTTCGAGAAAGTAGCTTGGTGATCAGCTTTCCAAGAGGTCTGCATACGCGCACAGATTTTTTGCACGTCCATTATCATGAGACACGATTAACCGCTCCCGCATGCTCCATGCCGCAAGATCCGGGATAAAATAGAGGAGGTTTCGCGAGGTGGGGCAAATGAGACAGTACACAAACGAGCGACTTTTCAGTTCTTAACGAGTTTTAATATTCGCGAGTCATTTCGCACGTTTGCGTGAAAACTTCCGGCGGAAATTAGAACGTCGTGGTGCGGCGTTGGATTTACGTCTCGCGTCATGATCTCTCCTCAATCACGCTCGTCATACACGCAGATTTTCACGAACTGCGCGGACCGTATTCACTCCTCCGCTGACCGTTGATGAATGCCCGTTTTTGCGACTTTCGGGTGGAATATGCAACGCGACGAGGGTTATTTATCCAATTTTGTCTGGTCTCCGCGTATGAAAATACGTCGCGCCCGGCGTAATTCTCTTCAATTCGAGGTCCCGTGATTTATTACGTCGCCCAGTCAAACAACGTCGTGTCGCTCATTGCGATCGGTCAGAGGAACAGCCGGTGCCACAGCGACGATATATCTCACTTCGATCTCTTGGCTATTAATCGAACATCATTCTCCGTTCGCGAATGGCACTTGCTCGTACAGAAAGTACACGCTCGTTGCGCAGTTTTATGGCCGAGAAAGTCGATCGTCGGCTAACGAAGCGGCAAATACACCGACTAACGCTCACTTACCCTACCAAACTTTCTATTGGCAAGTATCGCGTGATTAACGAGAACGACTACTTGCGAAGTTGCCGCAAAATCTTGGCGACCTGTGAGGTATCATCCATAATCTCCGAGCGCACAAAACGCACCCTCTGCGATTCGTAACGACTCTTATCCTGGATTGATGATGTAAAAAGAAGACAACGCCCGCTAAAAATTCCTGCACAAAAAATTTTCAAATAAAAAAATATTTGTATGAAGGAACAAATCGACTTGAGCATACTTGTAAAGGACTTCGAAAACTATCCTGGTGTTCTTTTGACAGTCAACAAACAGCATTAAAATTAACACGAAATCATGCAGAGAGATAGGTTAAAGAGGAATGTCACGTTCACTGCGAAAAAAAATATTTGGTATTTGTAATTGTAGTCACACAAAAAAATGATTGCTATAAATTATAGACAAGAAAGACATTTTTTTATTATATTCTATTATAATTACAATAACTTTATTGTACATGTTACTACTGTCATTTTCGTGTCAGATATATTAAACGGAAAAATATGCTTGGGGCCGAAAATAACCATAATGTTAGTCAGAGCAACCATTCTTTTCTTTCAGATAGTAATTTTAAGGCTATTAAATAATTTCCGAAACATTTTGCAAGTATGCCTTAGCGATCTGTTCTTTCATACAAATATCTCTTTATCGGAAAATGGCACGCAAAAATTTTTCACATATGTTTTTTTATTTCTGACATAATTAATCCAGGATAATGGAACCAGGAGCTTTAATGACCGCAATATATTTGATACTGGTGTGCAAAAATTGTCGGGTGAACCTCACGCCGACTATTCCTCTTTGTTTCGACGTTTCCGGCAACGTTTGAAAGAACCGTTTTTCCAGATCGACGCGGGGAGGGGTTTTTCGTTCGCCATGCCAAGACCTGAAGATTAGCAGGTCATTCTTGTGGACGTGACGCGCGAAACTTTTTATCAACTGACCCTACGCAGTTGTCTAAAAACCATCACCCGGGCGGGAATTGCTTTCGCTCCAAGTCCCTACCGTTCGTCTCGCGTTATTCCGCACGAGCGCGTTTTATTTACTTTTACTTAATTTTGTAGTTTATTTTGCGAAGCGGACCATTTTTGCGTCAGCGCGTTCCAAGAGAGGCAGCGGGGTCGTGAGGAGGGGAGAAAAAAACGAAGCAAGATTTCATTCGCGTTGCTTTTAAATAGAATCCCCCCTAACAAACGTTATTCGAACGTTATCTGAACGTTACCCAAGAATACTGACATATTTGGCAACGATATCCAATCCGCTGACCGAATTTTCCACTCACGGATTTCCGGGACGAATACCACAATGTTTACGGTGCTGTTGCCAAATGGCGAAAAATCTTGTCCATCGATCCGACGCTCATTCTCCCGCATGCCGGACGGCGCGAGGGAAGGGGACAAAAATCTCATAGACGCGACCGAGTCTAGAAGTCACACGGGTCAGTTGTCACAAAGCTTATATCTCGCGTAATAAATGACGGAGCATATTCTTCTCTATAGATACAGTATTGCTTGCATCATATCATTTGAGTGTACGAAATGACTTATGACAGAAACGTCACATGTTGTACTTGTATTTAGAAACACTTTTTCAAAACAGGATGTGCGCGCGCAGTGAGTACATTTTTTATTACTATTTTTATTGATCTGTTGATTTTGGAATTACTGGTTGCAATCTCTCTCGAACTATAAGAAATATTATAGATTCAGCTAAATTTTTTGTATTCATAGTTAAGAGTTTTACTATGATATACTTTATAAACATTTCTTTTATTCCAAATGACCGTTCGGGGTAAGCTGATTCAAATTAAGCGGGGTTAGTTGTCACGCGCTGCGAGTCCGTCACGTAGTTATGGCAAAGAAGTTAATAAACGAATTAGCGGCCGAGGATATGCTAAGCGCGCGTGAGAGTTGTGCTTGCAATCGTGACATCCGATCGCGTCGTGCGATTCGTGGTAAATCGCGCAAAAATGTATGCGCGGCGAGCAAATGATCTTTTGCTCGTTTCTCGCATCCGCGCGGCCAAAGCGCCGAAAATCGTCGCGCGCCAAATGCACGCTCGCAAATACGTCCGCATACTCCAGCTGCCGCAACCATCGCGCCTCCGAGATATCTTTCCCGCTCCATACGGATCTCTGCCGCGCGACATTTAGTCGTTCCGCCAAGTAACGAGAATGTAATTTTCCGGGACGCATAATATTATCCGCGGCGAGAACACGTTCGCGACTCCGTGAACGTACGTCGCTTGATTTCCGCGTCGTTTTTCCCATCTTTTATTCGGCCGCAACGGTGCCAGCTCACTGTCTCTCTCGTTAAGTATTCACCTTTCTTCTCTTTCGCAAGTCCAAATCGTGTCGCTCTTTTCGCACCTTCTCCGCCGCTTGACTGTTTCATCTTATATTCCCGCAAATCACGACAACAACGAGAACATTTCACGTCGCCTTGCGATAATCTCTCTCTTTCTCTCTCTCTCTTGCTCGTGCGGGCACACAGAATGCAGGTGTTGTCTTCATTCCCGAGGTTCGCCAGGTTACTTAGCTCAAAGGAAATTACAGATTGTCACGCAAAGTGACGCAAGCGAGTGTATTTCTCATGTTTATGATACTCAATTCGACGACCTCGGGATCTCGAGAACTTCAAGTGCAACTTCATTATCAGATAGCGCACGCTTCGAGCAGTCCTTTTTTATAGCTAGACGATGTCATACAGGAAAGAAGTTTAATTGGATTGAGTAAATTTCTAATAAAATATAAATAAATCGCAAATTCCGGTTCAAGTTGCCAGAATTCTATTCAAGTTAACAAGATTTTTGGTAACATCGGAATTCTGGTTCGTTTATATTTCACCAGATGTTTGGTTAATTCAGCCAAACTCTTTTCTCCACGTATGATTCTACGAAAACCCTTCTTCTCTCAAGGGAAAATAAAAGAAATAACAGCTTTTTCGCTCGTCAGTCCCTTCTCGACGGGTGCGCCTACGATATATCGCGTTATTTCGCGGCGCGGAATCTCGCAATGGTGCGTTCCGCGTGGCAAGGAATCACGAAGTCCACGAGAACGTGAGAAATCTGACTACTTGCGGTACTTGAACGCAACGAAACTTTTTACTTCGCGCCAGCTCGCTTACCGCAACGCAACGCAACGCTCGCGAGAGATTAATATCCGAGCGCGCGATGCATTCAAGAATGAATTACACGCGATAGATAGGAATCGTCTGCAGAACAATGCTGGCCGCACTGGATGCAATTTATCATGGTGAGCGATAGCACGGAGAGCAAGTACGTTTGCTTCTACTAATCCGACAGTACGCGCACACAAACACACACACATACACGCAGCACCCTCTGCCCCGCCGCCAAAGCCATCATCTATCGAAAATTTGTGTATCGCCATTGCCACGCATCGATTTGTACGATCAATCGCGGGGTTGATAACAATGATATACTACTTGCGCGTGTGTCTCATCGATACTGCGGTGATTTCCGCTCGCAAAGTTACCGCGCAACGACTGCGACGGGGACGACAAGGACGAAGACGACGATATATCATTAACGTATCGTTCAACTACCTCTGCTCGACATTATGAGCGCTCACGAGAGCTTGATATTCCGAGTCGCGGAAGGATGAATCGCGATGATTAGGCGGATAGATAGGATTGTTCCTACAACACACAGAAATACAACGTCTCCATCGTTCGCGATTTGTCATCGCGATGTTGCGGGAGTGCCTCTCTTGCGCGAACGGCTCTCTTGTGCGAACAATAGAAAATCAGTCTGAACTTTCTTCATCCTGTTGTCCAGATTGTCCCTTCTCAACCGCGACATGACCTTACCGGGATGAGTCAGCGCTTCCGCGGTATATCGCCAGACGGTTCGGGCGAAATTAATAGCAATAGCGACGAAACTGTCAGGCAGCCAGCTGAGACGATGTCTCTCGGCTCGCAGAGTCATCGACGATCAGCGATCAGCCAGCCGCGCGGAAACGCGTTCCAGCCGCGCCTGCGGTCCGGTCGCGGCGCGACAAATTGATGCAAATTGATCGTCCAAACGGCGCGCAAGACCCCGACCCCGAAAACGATGGCGCGCCAGTTGAAGGCGCGATAAACAGAGCGATGCGGAACGAAATTACGCCAAGTATTTTGGCACACATCATCCATATTAAGTGGGTGACATCTAACTGCCGTAGCCGTATAAACTAGCAGTTCGTTAGCGCGGCTCTCGAGATCTCTCGCCGCGCGCGGCTGGACGGTATCTCTATCTTTCAGTTGTTCCGTCTCCGACGGCGGGACATCTCGCGAGAGAGCAAATCCATCGTGCTCCAGTTTGTGTGTCCCCGAGAGTTTCGCGATTTAATATTCCAGCTTGTCGCCTTGATATTCAGTGGACAGATATTAGCATGTAGAGCAGCGCGATGAGCTAAGTTTCGCGATGGATTCGTTTCTGCGCCGTTATGCGAGCGAACGCCGAGTGCCGCTCGCAAAATCGTGGCCAGAATTTTCGCGCTCCCTCTCCTTCCTCTTCTCTCCTCTCCTCGTCTTGCCCAACCTCGTCCCGCCGGCGACAAGCGATTTCCGAGTCGCGTCTCGCAGAAAAAAAGAAAAAAGGGGAGAAAAACGCGACATGACGCGCGTCGGCCACGCGTTGTAAATTCAGTGATATCGTCACGTGCATCGCGGCAATGCAATACCTTTAATGCTTCACTTCGCTAGCCACGTAAGAAAATGTTACTTTGTGCTTACCAGATACTATCGGGACACTTAATTATTATTATTACAGTCGTAAATTATGCAACGATCGTTCGCAGGGCGAATAACGCTTGTTATCGTAGTGGCGCACCGATAGCTTTGCGGATTTTAACATTATTTAACTGATATCGAATTTGCGACAAACTCTCGTGCGGCGTCGTTACTGAATTGACGTTTTATAATCGCAGGCATTATCGCCTTGAAAAAAAAAAAACAAGTAATAAATTGCCGCTAGAGAGAGAGTCGTTGGCGGCGCGTTTCACAATACAGATACTCCATTTTCGGTATACCGATAAAGTTTCACTGCCCGTAAAAGTCAGCGGCGCGTCCTCGTCAATTTTGTTCGCCAATTCGCGATCGTGGCAAGATCTCTTTCATGGTAGCTCTTGTCGCCGCTCAACATTTCCGAATGCATCACGAACCCTACGGATTAATTGGTCATCCCCGTCCATCCCTCCCGTCCCTCATGGAGATCCACTCTTTCACTCTCGAACTCTCGAACATTTTTTTTAATATGTTCGCGCCGGTCTTTTAGCGGCAAGCGATAAGTAAATCCGAATCGGCTTGTAAAAATCTGCTATTATTTTTTCGTTTTCCCCACAGGAAACCAAGATGTAAAATCATACGTAGAAAAAAAGAGTCTGGCTGAATTGACCAAATATAAACGAACCAATACTAAATATAAACCAACCGGTTGATATTATCAGAAATTTTGTTAACTTGATTTACTTTAACCAAAATTTCTAGTTCGTTCTTATTTTACCAAAAATTTATTTAATCCAACTTATTTTTCTGATATCTCTATCTGATAACGCACTTATAATTGCAAAAATCTGTCGAATTCTAATTTCGTGACAAAGCCGTGACATCGAAAAAATGCTTGATATTTGTAACTATAACCACATAGAGAGATAATTACTGTAAATTATAGTAAATTATGGTGAAGAGAAAATTATTTTTTTATTAAATTCTACTATGACGTTAGTGATAATAATCTTATGTGCACGTTGCTACTACCATTTTACTATAAAAAATATGGTTGGAGCTAAAAATAACCCGTAATTTTAGTTGGATCGATCATTTTTTTTCTCTTAGTGTAAACACGCGCTTTCATTTGTGCAACACGATGATTCTACAGCCGAGACATTGGTACTTTTATAAACACGTGACGAACAAGAACCTATGATTTTAATAAATTGCTGATCTATCGATCTCTGGAAAGTTTTGTTGCGCTCGCTCCTCAATACTTACAACTTCATTTCGGCTCGTACCATGCGCGCAATCAATTAGCAATAACTCTTCTCTCGCACTGATTTCTTTGCTCTACTCGACGTATTAACCGCCCATTGCTTCTCGCCATGCCTATTTGTTCCGTTATTCCGCTATTTAAGTGAACGCGTGTTAAACTCGATGACTCGTAAATTTTGATTCAGTAGCAATTACGTGCGCGAATCGACCGATATAGCTTATCGCGCATCCAGTCCATTCCCAGTAAACCGATAAAAGATTTCCGTCCGACAGAAATGCGCAGCCTCATCAAAGTGGACCATCAAGTTCGCATCTCGTATGGAAATTGGCGTGCGATAAACTGCTCGCGCCATAATTTTTCCGGAGTAATCGTCGAAACGCGTTCACCCATCGATGTTTTATGCCGACTTAACAGCCAATTTTTGCTCTACAATCGCGCTTGTTAACACATATATGTGGTCCGCGGAATAAATCGATTTATTGTATTTCTGTCGACTGCTAGATGAACAAACACGTCGTTTTGTGATAACCTTTTCTATCTTTGGCTTATCTTTGGGCGATTCGGTTTACATAAATTTTAGATCCTTATCAACGAAACAATTATCGAACCTACAATCCCGAACTATTGAAATAAATCAATCGAAACGATTGGCATCGCTCGTCCTTCTCACATTATAAAATGAAAAAATGAATACAAAAGATAACTTTTTGTGCATCCCGAGAACCGTGCAAGGTTCACGAGTCGCTTTAAATTCGATATCTGCGGAGAATCGCGCGCGTCGAGAGCGTGAAAAATGCGGAGATACGAAGTATCGCAATCGACACGGCAGATAACCGAATTAACACGCTATAGGATAAACGATAATTTATGAGCCGGTGCATTTCGCCAGAGATCTCGACGGTAAAATTTTATCCACGGTGACGGCAATAAAAATCGATCGGACGTAGCAACGATACTTTGTCGTTGCCGATGAACTGACAAAAGCTTCGCACTCGCAGGTCTTTGAAAAAGTAGACGCAGCCACTTATCGCGCTGGTAGCCGAAATTTTCACGCAGGCCGTTTTCCTTTTTATCTCCATTTTTCGTTTGTTAACGCGAGTATCGCTATTTTCCGCGTTCACGAGCGACAGCGCGTCGCGAGATTTCCATAGCCAACGCTGCAGCGCAATTCGCGCTCGGTAAATTGACATCGTTCGCTTCGTCTTCCATCAAAATGTATATGCCTATCAATCGGCTCGCTCACGTTTAATGTATGCATGTACATTTACTCGACCTGCACACGTGATGGACGCCCCCTGACGGACAAGCGATATAGGGGCGTGCGATGGGCCTCGAGCCTACTTTAGACGATCCGCATCTCGCGATAGGATTCAGCACGAAATGCTGTCTGTGAGGAAATACTTGAAGAATCAGGATTACATTTATGAAGGCTGCAAATATATCCCGTCTCTTTGTGAAACGGCGCTTTGTACGGCAACGCGTTTGATGAAGGGACGGTAGACTTTTCATAAAACGCACGAATTTACAAAGATCCTGTGAGGTAAACGCGAACGCGCATCCACGCGTGCAATATGCATTTGCAAGTTACCGAACGTTCTCTACGTCGTACAAAAATTACGATCAGCATTCCGTCCCGAATCCCGAATCGTGATTCACAGATGGCCCAATGTGGGATCGAACCGTTGACCAGAGCCGGGCCACCCGTCGCCCTCCGTCGAACGTGAAATAAATTCCGCTTAGAGGATCGGCTACTTTCCACGGACGTAGCTGCCGTAACTAACGGCACGTGTGTACCCGATCCGTAGCACGCAGCCGTCGCTGTGGCCACATTCTAATGGGATTATTACGGCTACGAACGGCTGGTTGCCACTGCTACCACCCGCAGCCACTTTTGCCTACCCCGAGCCTTCGCGCCCCGCCACTTTTCGTTCTTTGGTACACCCTTTACATGCTAATGCCCCGTTGCTGAATATCATACGGCGGGTTCTGAATATGAAATAGTTTGAAATTGGAAAGGGAACGGTCTGCCCCTCTCTCTCTCTCTCTCTCTCTCTCTCTCTCTCTCTCTCTCTCTCTC
>NW_022639500.1:241522-252490 GCF_010583005.1 Odontomachus brunneus
CTCTCTCTCTCTCTCTCTCTCTCTCTCTCTCTCTCTCTCTCGGACAATGCCGCGCCGACGACGAATAACGGCACCCATCCTCTGTCTGGCGTGCGCTGAGAGAAGAAGTTTTGCCAATTTAACAAAATATCAATACAGGCAACAAATGGCTTTTTGATACGGGACAGCAAATGACTCTGTAGTGGGAACAAATTTGTTACTTTCAATTTCCTGACCTGAACAACACTTTTGTGATGAAGACAACTAACTTAGCCTATAAATAGACGAGAACAAATATGATTTGCATCTCAAGCAATGTATGTCTGTTGAAATGACAAGTAATGAGAAACGTTCGCGACGGCAACGTGCATTGTTCTGAGGGATTTTTCTCAGTATACGTGAAAAGATGAGACTCGGTGGAAAGATGAGATAAGGAAAGCAAGGCGAAGTTGGAGTTTCGTCGGACTCGCGGCTGATTAACGCGCGTTATCGCGACAACGCGTAACGGTATCGGCGGGCATTATTAATTTCGAAGGGTTCCAAAGTCGTCGCCGAATATCGTGTCGCGTGGACAGCATCATGCACTCGCGCGCGCGAGTAAAGTAATAATTAAATTACATTTAATTGCGCACGGATATTAATTACTCTCGAACGCGTTCGTACGCGCACGCGTAGGCAGCTCGCGCGACAGTAATTTCCTGCGAATGTACTCGGGACGCAGTGTACTCGTAACGTGTAATTTAATTTCCTGGCCGTAACTAATACAGGATATACAGAGTGGTATCGAAATTGTCGGACGGCGTACGCGTGCGGTTGGCGGCGTGCCGATAATTAAATGCAAAATTTTGCTTTGCGATCGCATTGTTTTTCGGATGTCATGTAGGATTCGGCCGACCGTTCACGACGTCACCAGCACGCTCGCTCGAACGCGAATAAATTACTGAACAACTGAACCTCATCACCACAACAGTGCCTAATCCCGGCATCGCGCCCTCTCGCTCCCGCACTGTCCTCACATTCCCTCTAATATACTACAGTGGTTTAACCCTGTAAATTGTCACAATTGATGCCAAAATTCGCGGTGCGCGTGTTTATCGCGCACACTCATAAATAACGCGTCGCGTTGCTGCTCCAGCAGCTCGTGAATACTCTCGTTTGGGACAAAGACGTCGATTAGAAATTTATCGTACGTCTCGCACCGATGTGCGTGCACGTATACGCGTGCATCACGAGATTGCGTGTCTTACGAGCGATTTAATTCGGCCAAAATTGCGAGGCGCTCGACGGTAACGCGAGAAACGCTGCGCGGAACAACCATCGACCGCATCTCATTGCGAATCTAATCCCCGGCAACGTTTCCGTTTTCCAATCTATTCATGTGCATGTAAGAGCGATGCACGCGTGCACATGCTTGCATTACACCGTAAAAGCTGAGGCGCCGGAGAGCCGCGTCGTAATTACAAGTTATTGCAGGCGGCGGAATTAGCACCGCGCTTCAGACGCACGCTAAAATTGCGTATGCGCGAACGTGCACTCCATTCGATAATATCGTGCAGTGGCGGAGCGCATCGTGCATTCGCGATATCGCTCGCGGTCAATAAGACGGCAACTCACGCATCGCATTCGCGATATCGCTCGCGGTCGATAAGACGGCAACTCACGCATCGCATTCGCGAATTTACATTTGAAGCACCGCAGAAACGGTGGGCTCGAGCGCGATACTTACAATGAGAGATTACCGTGCGATGATCGGACACGCGCGCACGTAGCGCCATCATATGCGAAAGGCGCGGCGTCCAAGTTCGAGGAGACGGCTGATTCGATTTTGACGAAGCCCCGTCCACGGGGCTACAGCTAAAATGGAGATTCCGCGAATTTATGGTTTTCATTTCTTGGCCGGTGTCGGACGTGTTACTCGCGCTGTACGTGACGGAAATATTCAAGCAGTCAAACGACGTCGTGTTCGCCTAAAAGGAGCACGCGCGTTTCCAAGACCGTGCAACATACACAACGGCTGTGTAAGTGGCATGTCGTAACAGGAAGTAGCGATTTCGTACCGCGGTACAAAGGATACATCGTCCCCGCCACAATTTTTACTTCTCTCCGAGTCGGCAACTCTCACGTCGTGTCGCAGACTCGGCGAGAACGTTCGCATGGCACTGCCAACTAATGGAATTCAAAAACATGGGGGAATAAGAGCTTATAAAGAACACGGATGTAGTAGTGTTATATAACTAACTATATAAAAAAAGACAGCTAGTATCTATCCTCACTTATGTAGAGGTAAAAAAAATTTTTTTTATTTAAATAACGCGTTTCGGTTCTTTAGTGGACTTTCCTCAGTGGTAACATTATATGAGTAAAAAAACGTCAATTACGTATATAAAGAGAAACAGTCGTCTAATGAACAATGGTCATTTATAGGCCCTTATTCCCCCATGTTTTTAATTTTATCAACAAGAACCATAAAATAATGGGATTCAAATAGAGCGATTCCTTCTCCCCATAATTATATTTGCTGTTACCGGCAAGTACAATATGTTTCATGGGAGAGAAACTACACGGATTTTACCACGCGGAACTTATTTCCCACTCGTATTTTTCGGATCGACGAAGACAATCGTCGGCTTCAGTCGTCACGATCAAATAAACATCACTTGCGAAGCTTGATTACGATATCGGAGCTGTGTGGCTCGCGGTTATCCCACCGTCTTCTTTAAATTACATTCCCTGTCCCGAGTGAAATAAACGCGTTGTTGCTCGATCGTACCTAAATACTTACATAAATACGAGTCGCTTTCGCGATGCGGTAGCGGACCTCCTGCCGAACGCTGAAACAGGGTCGAGGACGCTCGAAAACACGGTATTATACCGGACACTATATCGTATCTGTCGGTTGCTTCGGAGCCAAGAAGCGACCGCGAAAATGCCTCATCTCGCGAAAAGGGCTCATCTCCCGTGACGACGTCCGGCTGCTCTCATCATAAGGGAGCGCCAACGAAGTGAATTGGGTCGATGCTCTTCGACGATCGATCCCGGGTTATGCCCAGGCGTCGCTTTACACCATAGAAAGTTCAAAGTTCGTTCGTACGTACGTCGCGAGACTAGCGCGAGAGTCCTCGGAGACTCGAGTATCGGCTCGTAGGACGACGCAGCGCCGCTGCGACTCGACCTGAAATCGTTCATGGCTGCGAGGCAGCAACCTCCTCGAAGAAACGAACGAGCTCATCGGCGCAATCTCGAGTGGCTCGATACCGCGGCGGTTGCCTCGGCTCGCCTCTGAAATGGCGCGTCGCTTCTACGGCTTACGGATAGCGACGGCGGTCATGTAGATGAGAAATCGTAGTCGTACGATATTGACAAACGCATTAAACTTCCATAGCGAAATCTCTCTCTTTGCATCCGTGAGAGAGAGAGAGACGATTTACTCTAGCGACGTACACTCCGCGCGCGTAATCCGAGGGGAAATAAGTTTATTGTTGCATTAAGTGTCCCATAAAAACAAAATTAAACATTCCTGTTTGCGAATGTTACGTCGATCAATTAAGAGTAGACTCGGTAAGCAACGCGTGCCGTTCGTTCGATATTCACTCTCGATTTGACTGGGTGTTTCCTTGCAAATTCATTTATCGTCCCAGAGGATTGCGCGCCTGGTTTCTCGCAAACAAGACGCAATCTTGGCTAAACTTCCTCTATCTGTACACGTTTAATGTGTCTCTTTGCGTTTGCGGGGCGAAAGCTGCTCTAGAAACGGTCGCAGCAGAAACATCGTTCAAGAGGTAACAACTCTGCCGGGAATAAGAGTCCCCAGAAACACCGTTACTTTGATGTTTTCGTATTTTAAACCTAAGTTTGACGATAAGATTCCGTTCGCTTCATGTATTGTATTATACGATAGTTGCGCGTAGAAATATGCGAATGTGTACGTACGATGAATACGTGTCGCTTATACGACGCACACACACACACGAGCGACCAAAGAGCCACGAAGAGAGACTTGTGAAATTCCCCTGGGAGACTGGAAGTAAAAGCAATTGCCCCATGGTACGAAGAAGTCGCGTCTTATTTCTGCTGCAGGCATACCCGTGGAAAAGTCGGACGACCCCGAGAAGAGGTTATTATCCGTTACGAACCATCGCGAAGTGAACGAGTAGCGCCGGTGACGAAATATGAAAGACCAAGAGAATGGAGGTGAGAAAGGGGAAAGAGAGAAAGAAAGAGAGAGAAAAGAAGAGAGACTAGAAAGAAAATGGGGGGATGAAGAAGGTGGTGTTGGCGAAGAGGCAGGAAAAGAAGAGAGGCAATGCGCGGAAAAGAAAGAGGAAAAGAGCCCTCGACGTCGTTGTCGTCACCCTTCCTAGAAGCCGCCCTATTCTATACTTCGTCTTTCCCGAAATTCCCTGGATTCATGCTACGGAATTCGAGGTTTCTCGACGATGGCGCGCGTAATGCTAAGTGGCTAACTATTAAGGCCAGAGGACCACTACCATAGGGTTGAAAAAGCGGGGAATAACAATGTAGACGAGTGCTTATGCCAAGTATTACTCCTCTTTATGGTAACGTGCATCGGGGAGAAGACGAGAATGCGAGCACGAGAGGATCACGGGAGTGTGTTGAGAAATTTAATTGGCGAGTCGACTTTCGCACCGCAAAATAGCGCGGCTAACGTGTCAGACGCTTCGCGAAATTTTCGAGAAGCGAGATATCGTTAGCTCATCGCGCGATAACAAGAATCGTCCGTATAACGAGTATGAATATCGGCCTCGTGAGGAATAACGGAATGAATGCTTCGCAATGAATGCGAAAAATGTTAATGCGCCTCCTTCTCGCGCGTTTCTCGCGCCGAATCGCCATCCGGTCGGGAAGAAGAACCGCGATGATTATGCGAGACCAAAACTATGTAGAATCATGAGCGGTCTTAATCCTGAGAATAACGGCCAAGTCGGCGTGATTAACATATCTGTAGCAGCGAGATAGTGGGCCGAAAGAATGGCGCGGTGGGGGAGCGAGGAGAGTCGGAAAGATGAATACATCACCGATAGTCGAAGGAGTCGGGAAGAAGAACAAAACTGCTCTCACCACGGCGAACGAGAGACCGAAGGAAAAGAAAAAGGCGGCCAAGGGAACAAGAGAACGAGCAAAAAAACGCGAGGATGCCTCGGTGTCATTGTCGTCGTTCTTATGGCCATAAAACGATCCATTCTTCCGTCGCGGAATTCTCGTGAAATCCAACTCTTGGGGTTTTCGAGCGATCGCAAAGTACCCACGGCGAAGTGAATGTTTCTAAGTAAGGCGAATACGTGAGGGAATATGGACGAGGGTTCACGTGTGCACATTGGATTTCCTTCCGCACGAGCTTGCGATAGAACTTTACGCAAGAAGTGAGCGCGTTTATAACTAGTTAAAACTAAAATAATAAGGATAAAGATTATGATTTTTGTCCGTACACCATACTACCAAATATTAAAATAACATATAGTCAAACCATGAAAATTATCTCCAACAAAGAATATTTTTTTGATAATAGTCTTAAAATATACTTATTACAAACTTTAGAAAAGTTCATTATTATATACTCAAAAGAGAGAAGAATTTGCTCTCTTTATAATAATATTACAAAATTTTATCTGAGAAAAATTTGGTTCGACTTAAGTGTAGTAAAAAAGCAAGCCTAGTTTTTCTTTTAATTTAATATATTTGATTGAAATGCTAAACTTATATTAGAATACAAAATGTATTTTGGAGAAATTTCCTCACGTTGAACTCGTGACAGATTTGCATTCACTTGAACGCAATATATATTTTTCTGTGTGCGCATTTGCACTGTTAAGCAGAGAAATTTGACAACCAACATGTTGCGTTCGACTTTTAATTGGCCACGTTTTTCCATGTTGATTTAAAATAATAAACGAATATAAATAACACTTTGGGGGAAATGATTCGAGAGAATTATCGACGACATTGCGGACGGATGCGCGCGGCCTGCGGCATGAAGTGCAGGATGCACGAACAACTGACCGAAAATGCCGGTCGGTCGATCGGCGGCCGGTTTTTTGTCGCACCTGTATAGATGGACGGTGGAAGCGTGCAATCTGTTCCGGTATAGCGCGTGAGTAGAATCGATCGGCAGGGATAGGACGCGAGAGGCCGCGCTATAACGGCGAGTCTCGAGTTCCATTAGGCGCAACGCTAACGCCCGGTGGTCCGTGCAGCGGAAACTCTCTCCATCGTTCAACGCACGCGACATGCACCCACGAGCGATTCGTGCTTTGATAAGGGACCGCGCGCGAAAGGATTAAGCGATACCGAGCCCATTAAATCTCGCGATTCTCCCGCAACGCGATCTCTTCCGGAGCCTACGTTGTCTCGTTCAGCGATGTCGCCGTCGCCATTACCACGAGCTCATCCCTCATGGAGAATTGTCCGAGACCAAAACCGCAATCCATCACTATAAACGGATAACTTGAGCTTTAATCGATCGGGATACATACACGGAGAGACATACTACAGATATACACCGAAAAGCCCTCTTCATCTTCATCCTCTTCTCCTTCTTTCTCTTCTCGAGTAGATATAGACGTCTCTATAAGCCAGTATGGAATGGCACGTGAGTGGAATCAACTGGAAGTTCCCAAAGCGGCTCGGCCATAATTCTCGCGATGCGGACGCGAATCGTTTTACTTTTTTCGTGATTAAGACGACCCCGTTGCTCTCTGCGGGTAATTGCCGACATCCGCGTGAGCAATTTCGGAGCAGCGAGGTGACTCGTATGAAAAGATTATTATACGTTTATTACGCATATAACGAGAGAGAGAGAGAGAGAGTTTCTCTATTTCTGTTCTTATTTCACCCTTGTCTCTCGTAATCACAAAGGATATTTTATTCGCGATGGGGTCGGCACGAATACGACCTAGGTATCCTCCTCATCGTGATATGCTTTACAACTACCCTCGATCACTACCCTGTCCATGCAACTTTCGCTTCTCCTTTTCATTCGCGCTCTCGTCCGCATAATCAAAGTATACGTGGTGCTATACTTGTTTTTATTGCTTTTACCGATATTCCCGACTCTTAACACCAGCTTGTAATATGGTTACTCCCAATCGATGGGATCTCCGGATCAGCACCCCGAGAGGATCCTCGTTCTCCGACTCTGATAATAAAATTGCCGTCTAATAGAGAGCTCGAGATAAAACTGCAAGATGGCAAGAACGAACGATAAACAGAGATCGACTCTTCCTTTTTTTCTCCGGGTAGTTAGAGCTATCGATGGGAACTACGTCGGAGCGACGCGTGAGTGGAATCAATTGGAAGATGGGAAGGTAGCTATGTCGGCGGCGGTGTTGTAGCGTCGAAGTAGAAGTTCCATTAAGCTTGAGCAACTCAAGAGGCAGCTCTCTTCGTACACTCGGGTAGCTTTGCGACCGAACGACGCGTGCTCGCAGCTGCGAAGCGATCGAACAAGTTTCTCAGAACTCGGACTCTCGCGGTGCTCTCCGGGACAATGACTCGTAATTAAGGGTAAGATCGACCGCCTGATATTCCGCAACGGCTCGGAAACTGCGAGTGCAGAAGCTTCCGGGCTCTCTTCTCGACGGCCGAGGCGCGGGTCGTTCGGTGAGGAGGAGCGAGTTATTTATTTCGCGCCGATCTAACTAGCTTCGCATCGGTTCCGCGAGGCAACTCGTCTCAATGGAAGTTTATTGGGTTCTCAAGTCTACGCGATATCAATGCCGACAAGCAGCAGTGTCCGTTTTCAGAGCGCTCTCCTTCATTTGAAATGAACTTTCCCCCTTTTTCCCGTTTTAAACGCGACTAGTAAATGAGTTCCCGGTGCTCTTCGATCGAAAACGATGATCGACTTGGAAGGGACCGAAAAATTTAATGAAGAAATATAGGTTTTCCTTAATATCAGAAAAAACTCTTGTGTGCACTCTGAAAATTTTCAAGCACAGCACGCGAAAGCTACGTTAGGCAATGTTTCGCCAAGGGAGCTGCTTTCGCGCTACATCACTGTAATGGTCTTTTGCCGCGGGATTCTTTACAGCAAGCAAAACTCTCACAATGGGAAATTCCACGGGCATTCTAGCTGCTAACAAAGCATCGTCTGGCGCCACGCGCCGTTTTCTTTGGGGTACATCGAGGAGTGTTCCGTCGTGCGAAATCGTGCGTGCGAATCGGTTCGCTTATCGAAACGAAGTAAGGATTCGCGAGAGGAGTCAACGTATCTGGAAGACAACGTGAAGAAAAGGAGCCAGATAGATGAGAAAGAGAGAAAGAGACGTCTTTCGGTGACGCTCGAGAACGCGGGTTGGTTCGAGAACCTCTCGTCGTGAAGAAGGGAATTGAGAGAGGCAATGCTTCAGCGAGACTGGATAGAACCGCGCCGTCGGTTGTCCGACACGTGACCGGAATACCCGGAGCGTCCTTCTCGAATTTCGCGTTCTGTTCCCGATGTCACCGAGCCGTGTTCGGTGCGCGTCTCCGCACCGCTTTCCTTCCTTCCTTCCATCCTTCCTTCTCCGCGAAACTCGGAGGATGGAAGGCGGTAGTGGTTGAAATCAAAGCGTGTTCGCCGTGCCAACGCGAAGACACTAAGCAGAATCGCGTCGAACCGTGTCGAGGCGAACCGACACCGAGGATTCCGCGGATGGCTAGGATCGATCCTTCGCGACACACTGTTGATCAGCCCGACGATTTCTGTAACGTTCCAAATCTGCGTTCGCCGCGCGGCTCAGATGCGAGAACCCGTTGAATATTGTTTTCCGCACGGAGAGGAATATCTAACGCCACGGAGGTATCGCGTCTCGGTATCACATTCATAGAGTCGCGTGTGGGAAAGGGAAGGTAGAGTCCCCAGGTTTTGGAGGGTGCGCGAATGCGAATAATAAATACACTAAAAAGGATCAGAAAAGACTCCGCCATGAATGTTGCAACGCGCGATGAAGGGCATCCATTCAGCCCATGTGTGCCTAACCAACATGTACACACTACTCCACTGTACTCAAGCATGGTAATTTGCGAGAACTACAGTTTAACTGGAACACTCGGGAGTTAACTATGACTTTAATAAACGATGAGAATAAAGGATATCGCGGTATCGCGCCGCGCGCCCACACGGATATTAGCGAGGCGCATTCAGTGGCATTCCTCGAGAAAATTCAGTGGACATTCAGCCTGGTCCATGCAGTAGCGCGCGTGGCCGGAGAATTCCTTCTCACACACGTCTCGAATCTCCAATTTGTTTCCGCGTGTCTACCGATTCACTTTGCTCGATTTCTCAATTGCGCGGAGCTTTTACGGCGCGCGTGAACGGTGAGAGTACTTTCCGCAGCAAAAAACCAACGGAACAAAGTGCTACACGATCTGGTCTGGCGGTGGTGTGTTAGATAGCCGCGTTCACCATACCGCGTATCGATCTATACGAACCGTCGCGCGACATCGCGTCATTTATGATTCAGCGCAAGCGGAGAAAATAATTAATCTTTCAACGGCAATCGTCGGGACAAAAACAGCAGGGCTTGCTAGCGCTGAAAGGTCCCGAGTAATGCTAAGAGCTCGTCTCGTTACGGAGAAGACAAATAACGCTGCGCACGGCATCACACGGTAATTGAATCGCGCGAGTGAGCGCGCTCGCAGTGTGGTTTTGCACTATCATAGCGGGACGGATCTTATTTGCCGCGAGTTATCTTATTACGATGCTGCGCGCCGTGCATGATACACACCTGGTGAGATAGCGCGATTGGCACGGCGAGTTATCGTTCAATTATAATGCCGCAGCGGTATCTTACGCATTAGGACGCGTGTTGCTTTGATTGTGGCCCTTATCTCCTTTCTCTATAAAGCGAGCGCAATTCCGAGGATATTCTCGAACGTATCGATCTGGTTATCAGAACGCGTTTCCCTAATTCTCCTGTCAACGGTGTTCTACCTCGCGATAGACGAGAGACATTTTCTTTTAATTAGAGCAATCGAACGTGAGAGGAAAGTTTTAAGAGAATTTAACGAAAATGATTGCAGCATATGGTCCCATCAGAAGTCCGAAGCGCGATCGTCTGATCAAGATGCACTCGTAACAGTTTAATGCGATTTTTCCATTTTCTGTTTTCGCGGCTTCTTGTCGGCGCGCAATTCTCGCCGACGATTTCCATGACAAACGATATTGTGGACGCCACTCCAAGACTATGCCGCTGACAATAAGTTTAATTATTTGACAGTTTAACTTGAATGGTGTTTGGTAACTTCGTCACTGAATGTTTCAAGAAGCGCGCTGGCCTGGAAGGAGACTCGCGGAGATCTGGTAACTTCACGACATCCTGGAAGGACGGATTTATTCATGAGCGAGATTTAATAATGCAATTTAAAAGCAGATAACGCGAACCCCCGTCTAAACACACAATGGCGCACGTGTCTCCCGTTTATTTTTGCAATCGTAACGATTTCCCCATGACGATGCTATTGCATCGCAAGGAAGCGCAAATTGCGCTTGTTTATTATTACATCTCGCTTCCTTTCCACTGCGACTCCTTTGTCACCCGCGCGCGCGCGCGGTCTTATTCGCGTGGCAGGATTTCAAAAAGAAACTTAATTATCCCGTTAAGTGCCCCGGAAGTGCACCGGCGACGGTGGTAAACGCGACCGGCTTTCGTATTTATCTCCGGCTGCCGACGTCCAATCTCCTGCGCGACCTCGTCAAAAGAAACGTGTCCCCGTGCAAGCCGGTCGTGGTATATCGATTACGCGACGGTACAAAGGATCGCGGATCCACCGGATTCTCGCGGATCGGGCGAATTCTAAAGTCCGAATGCGCGAGAGCGGGCGCGCGAGCCGAGGGGAGAGCATGTGGAAAACCTTCTCTGTGGAAGAGAGCCGAACGCGAGAAAGAAATTAAAACACAAGGTAGAGAGCGAACGAAAGGTGGTGAAAAAGAGAGAGAGAGAGAGAGAGAGAGAGAGAGAGAGAGAGAGAGAGAGAGAGAGAGAGAGAGAG
>NW_022639500.1:252706-254358 GCF_010583005.1 Odontomachus brunneus
GAGAGAGAGAGAGAGAGAGAGAGAGAGAGAGAGAGAGAGAGAGAGAGAGAATGAGAGGGAGGAAGGGACGAAGGGAACGAGAAGCGCGGGCGCCGTGGTAATTAGCTGGCTCTCTAAACTTGTGCAGCCGACCGGATCAAGTACTTTTCTGGAAAAGTGCCTGATTCCACGCTCGACATAGCGCCCACGGAGGTCGAAGAACCCGCCGCCACACACAACTCCGGCACCTTCGACCCTGTCCGACCGTCCCTTCACCCAACCCGATCACCTCGCTTACGTGTTCAAGCGCTGCTTTTTTTGTCGGACGAGGAACCTCTCCAAGGGGGATTTAACTTTTCTGGGCGTGCAATACTCCTCTTTTCCCCATTAGGGATCGCCCGCTGGTGAAGCGAATGGACTCACGTGCGCCACTTGTTTTGTGTGTCCGTGTCTCTTCCCGCGGCTTCTCCTCCTTTCTCGGGTTAAGAGCACTAAACACTACCGACTAAACGTGGGGTTAAGTTCGGTGTGCGGAAGAACGAGCCTGCCTGCCTGCTTGCCTGCCTGCCTGCCTTTCTTCCTTCCTTCCCTCCCTGTTCACGCGAGTTTGCAACATACAAGGGTGGCCGAAGTTTCGAAGAAGTGGCGTGAGAACTTTATCGCCCTCATCTTGTCTTTTAATTCTTACTTGTGTCGATTTTTCACGGTTCGTTACTTCGTTTTTCATCCTGCACGCGACCCAGGTACGTTATGATGAAGCACAAACAGAACAAAAACATTCTCTCCTGCTGTACGGGAGCCGACAAACTCAATCAGTTTGTTAGCTGATATTACGCTGTGCCGATGAAATGGGACACAATTTTTCGGATCCGCGAGCGAAAAAGGGGTTATACCCGCATATTCGCGTATAAATTCGTCACAGGGCGAGCGTGACGTAGTGTACGCGCGCGTATGCAGGCGGTGTAATTCGGTCTCGTAAAAATGCACGCCGCCTATCGCGACCATGCGTGGATTTAACCGGGATTTGAAAGGTTGCTAATAACACCGTAAATTCAATGTGGCTAAAAAGCGATCTTCTAACGGCCGCTGTCTCTCGAAGTACGTATTTTCTCCCATTCAACTCTCTCTCTCTCTCTCTCTCTCTCTCTCTCTCTCTCTCTCTCTCTCGCGCGCCCCCATCCCTCAGTCTTTTTACAAATTTGCGCAACTTGAGCGTAACTGCGTTTCGTGCTATTATGATCTGCAAACAATATTTATTTGATAATATGAACGGTCCTGAAATCAGTCGCGACTCAATAACGATAATCACACCACGTTTTATTTTAGTCCATAACGCTGTAGAAATAATAACGCTTGTATTGATTCGCGAGACAACATGACGTCGTAAAAGCATTATATAAGATAAAAGCTCGATTTTCCGAGCCGATGACCGTGCTGTCCCGTCGCTCAAAATACTCGCACGCTCGAAATACTCGCCTTAATTCAACATGGGGTTCGGTAATTGCGCGCACGCCGAAAAAAGCAATCTTGTCATTCGCGAATTGAAGCGATTAAATTTAACTCGATCTTTAAAATCAGTACGCGATTTGAATCAGTCCCTAAGAATCATCTCTCTCTCTCTCTTTTTCTCTTTCTCTCTCTTTCTCTCTCTCTCTCTCTCTCTCTCTCTCTCT
>NW_022639500.1:256337-268460 GCF_010583005.1 Odontomachus brunneus
CTCTCTCTCTCTCTCTCTCTCTCTCTCTCTCTCTCTCTCTCTCTCTCTCTCTCTCTCTCTCTCTCTCTCTCTCTCTCTCTCGCCGGCTCGTTCTGTATGTTCCCGGTAGAAAGTATGTTTCTCTTTCATAACCACGGCTAGATCCGTTGGAAAGAAAGCGGAGCGAGCGTTCCCTCCCGTCCCTTCTCTCACTGAGCTTACCTTCTAACGTCGGTTCTCTTCCCTCGACATTTTTCTTATTTCTTTCATGGCGCGTACCCCTGTAATTTTATTTATCGCGCTGCGGGACTACCCTCGCGCCGCTTTTAAACCAGTCCCGGCTTCTCGTGATTTTCGCAAACAGGTGTCAACCGCCTTGTGACTTGCGATAGCATCACCAAGGGCACGTCCGGATTGAAGTTTGATTCAACAGATAGAAGCGGAGGCACAAACTTGCTCACGTGTCTACCGTATCTGAGTCGAAATCTTTACCTACGCTTCATGACTCCTTCAAGCCGGAGGATACGTAAACAGAGTAGACGTTTCAGGATTCTATTTCTTCTCTACGCTATAAACTTTCGAAAAAATACATGTATTCACCTTGGCAGAGAATACACACCTACAGTAATGGACCAAGCGCCTAAAGTAAAAAAAAACGTAAACGAGAATACACACCTACTGAAAGATTAACAAGTCGCGAATCTAACCCTTCAAGAACAAATCATCCCTTATTCATGTTTAATAAACAATTGCAGTTTTGCGAGTCTCAATAAAACTGTTGTTTACCTCGTCAAAGGACGACAACTACTTTGCTCTTTACTATGATATATCATACCTTCTCCTTTGATTATGCTCACGCGCGTGAATATTCTCCGCCTTTATCGCTAAACATATTCCCTTATCGTTTTACCTCTGTCTCTTTCGAGCCCTAGCAAACGGCGGACCGAGACACAGCCTCAGGCAACGACGGCCGCCTTTAACGACCCTCAGAATATATGATAGTTCCCGAGTTCTCAGTGTCAAGCGCATGCAGTAACTCGTGAAACCAACGTGCGAGTGTCACAAATCGAACTCCGCTTTATTCGACGCGCATTGATCCGAATGTCATTAAAATAACTGCGCGCGCGAATGCTGCCAACACATACAACTGGGGCATTTTCAGCGTCTTCATTACCTTCGTTACCCGGCATGGTAGAGACAAGGCATTGCATCGCGGACTCGGTTTGCTTTGTAGCGGGCCAGCTATTTAAAATCCAGCAACGCTATGCAATGCCAATAACCGCCGCCGCCGTACCCGCTGGGCGTAATTAGAGCGAACCAGACGAGTTTATTATCTTCCTTTGAGTGTTCCAACGAACGCCTCTGAGCTACACTACGCAAAACGCACGTTACATCGAGCCATCTTCACATCTAACCGGCGAGTTAGGTATGTCTTGGATGTGCAAATTACGACGTGTCGTACGCCGGACGTTGTCGTCCACTCTCGCGCAGAATCCGGCAAAGAGTCCTCCTCGTTCAAGAGCGCAAATGCATCGGCAACGGGAACAACGCAAAATCACAATAAATTGCGATATGACGCCTGTCGATCGCAACGCGGTCCATAACCGTTGGAGTCGTCGTCTTTTCGACCAATTTCATCCGCGGCGTATGAAATAACGACTCGATATACGTATAAATAACGGCGATACATTATTCACGGGTGGCAAATGTCCTGCTTTTATCCTGCGCGACGATAGCGTCTGATGCTTGTAGGAATGAGTACTTAAACTCTGAGCGGATTCATGATTTTATGCATCTCGAGTGAGAATAAAAATTCTTTTGATTCTCTGAACAGCAGCACGTACGTATGCGCAAACGCTCGCTTGACTTTTTCTTTTTATTCACGCGAGCTATTATCTAAAGTTTCGAAACTACGACTCCTCGGGGCCGACAAAGCGAAGAAACCTCGGAGTGTCGTAGGAAAATGAAAAAAATATCTGTCTCACGCGGTGAGAGAAAGTAGCACGAGTCACGGCACTTTCTTGATTTTCTTCGCGTGAACGGAAGCAGATGTAATTTAGCACAGCACTGGAGGATGAAGCAGATTAAAGCGTGCGAGAAGTAGAGGGGAAAAAAAGGAAACTAACAGCCAGTTTAATCATAATAATTCGAATTAGTCGAGAACAAAGTCAGAGCGGCGAAAGGGAGAGAGAGTGTGTGAGAAAGGTAAAAAAGTCACAAAGAAAGAGCAGACGTGAAAGAAGGATGCGAAGTTACGCGATCACGTTGCGGAAACGATGAGAAGGGACAGCTGGGTCGCAATGTCGCGTCTCTGCCGTTTCTTCTTCTTACGAATAAATCACTTGGAGACGCGGCGACGGAAAAGAAAATTTTTCCCGACCGTGCGCACTAATTTCCCACTCGCGCTGAGAAGAAGCTGTAATCCAGCGAGATTATATCTCGCCTAGGTTTCCCGTTCTTGATCGCGAATCGCGCCACCCACTTCGCAAGCATCCTTACACTTCTCGCGCAGCTCACCATCCGTCGCTCTTTCTCTCCGTGCTTGATCCATTCTTTCAATTCCATCGACCCTATTCCGCGCGCGCGAGGTCATTAATTCTAATTTTCATTCGCTTCCTTCGAGCGTACCATCTCTCCGGCTCGATAAAACGAGAATTGCCGTCGACTATCAATTTTTCGCCCATATCTGGAAACGATTACGTCTTACAATTACTGGGCTAATTTATATTCTTCATTAAGAGATCTCTTTCGCTCCCTCGATCGTCTGATTTACATATTCCCAGATGCTCTATATCGATTCTCGCGTTGAATTATAGATTTTGTTCCGTTAAAAACGGTGGAAACTGAGCATTTTAAATTTTAATAGCATCCGGATTAAAGTTGCGCGCGTGTACTTCTTTTTGGAAGAATAGAGAACGGGCACAAGTCTCGTGGAATAAAGCAGAGCACGAAAGACATGCGGGAGCTCGATATTTAAGTGTTGAATCAAGAAGATTCCCTCTTCCACATAGTCACGGGACACGTTCGAACAGCTTTGCTGTTCGATTCATCTATCTCGTTGTTCGTAAATACCACGCTTTCACAATCCAATTTGCACGAATGCTCGAGGCGAAACGGTAAGGACTCTTTGTGCAGCTTTGATCGTCGCTTTCATTATCAGTACATCCGCGCGACTGACGAACCACAGTACGAACCGTGGTGTACGAGCCATAGAAATTTGACGAAATAAAACTCGTGACGAAATTCGCGGGCTCTGACGCGAGAACAAAGCGACGTCGATTTTAGCGCACGGTGGATTTGAGGATTTTATAAAAAAAAAAAAAAACAATTGAGGCAGTTCTCTCGAGACAGATGCGTCTATTCAACGCAAAAGACTCATGCGCTTGAATAATGAATTTCATTAAAATTTAATATCTAACCAAAAGATGATCTGATTCTCCTCAGATACTCGCAAGTTTCGTCTGTGAGTGACGCACACGTGTATAGAGAGTGGTCCGCGTTCGTCGACATCACTTGAGAATTTTACGCGGAAGCAATAAGCGCATCGACTGTCGGCTTCACTCTTCAATATCTGAATTGCACGCCAGGGTTAACGGCTATTTAATGACTCAACGGCTTACACAGCGTTGACCAAAGGGAGCGCTTCGTGAGTCATAAAAAGGGCCGTTAGCAAAGGACCACAATTTCCAAATCTAATTTGCACGAAAGCACCGAAACAGATAGAAGAGAAGAAAGGCCGTTTCAGTAGTTATACGATCGCCACGATCACGACAAGGCGGTAAACGTTCACGCGAAGCTCGTTAAGCCTGCGACCCTTCGGACTCGATAAAGTGGGACGCGCCGCCGAGACACAAAACTTTCGCACGAGTGTCGGGACGCACGACGCGACGCGACGATTTCGCAGCGATTCGCCAACTTGGCTCGGTATGAAGTATTCGGCTGATCCGCGAGTGCTTCGCAGGCTCTCATGCGAAAAATTCAGAAGCGCAGGTGAGTTAAAAAATGTGACATTTCAAAGTAAAATCGATGGCTTGAATATTTATGCTGAAGAGCGTGTCCGCAAAATAATATTTTTTACGACTGGCTCATAAATATATCCTGTATTTATTGTTCAAAATTTTACATACATATTTTTTTTATTTTTATTCGCCATGTCCGCAAAATTTAATTCACGCGAATACATGAGATGGTAAATACATAGAAAAAAAAAGGAAAAAGAGGAAGAATTTCGCCGAGGTCGGTCAAATGGTCGTCGTTTCGGGGGACGGCGAATATCCTGCTGAACGTCGAAGTTTCACCCTTACCATCTCGATAAAGGAACACGCTTTATTTATGATACGGCCTCCCCTATGCATAATATTTTCCACTCCGTGAAACATGCGAAACGTATACGGAATAACATCTGTGTAATAATGAAACTTGCGAATCCATACACTCGCGGGAAGCACCGATGAAGAGAAAAAGTTTTCAGTCTTGGGAAGAGAGAGGGGAACCGCGCGTTTCTTTCCTCTCTTTAAAAGTGATATGAATCGCTTGTCGTGATATCGAACATGCCCAGGGCGACGGTATCGGCCACGGGGAAGGCTCGAAATAGCCGTCACATCATTTGGAGGAGATAATGTAGCCGCGAGTTGAATATCGATACTCGACGGGGAAGAGACGAGGAGGTTGAGTAATAAGCGTGAAAAAATTCGTCCCGATAATTGCACGCGCATTTTTCCCCTGGAAAGCTCGAAACGACCGCTTGAGATTCTCTCATTCTATATCGCTTCACGCTTTTTCTATATGGATATAAGCGAACAAATCAATTATATTACACGGTTTATAATAATTTTTGACAAATATATGCCGAACATACGACGTGTTTGGGCAAAACAGAGCTGGGAGAGACTGGCACATAAAAATATGAATATACTGAATTACAATAGCACGTCCTGGCTGCGAAAATTCCGTCTAAACTTGGACGCATTTATATATTTATTTATATTACATGTACGTGTACCGTAAAATGGCGCACGAATTTCGCGAGGCATCGTTGGACGCATTTTGTCCTTTTTGCGCTGGCGATTTAATCCCGTTTCTCCGAAATTAAGTTTCGTATGCCGTTGCAGTCGATATACGTCGAATTTGTCCCGTTTATCGATTTATACGTTACTGCCGCGAAATTAAAGGTAAATTTTCGGTGAAATTCGCGCGTGGTCTTTACTGTGGAAAGAGAAACCATCCCCGAGGTGATCGTTTTACGCGATAACGGTAACCCTCCGAATTTCCTTCCCGCGAGAATGAGAGCTTACGTGAAAGACGATGACTTTCCCACCCTCATAAACAGCGCATGTTCTAGATCCAATTTTCGCCAAATACCATGAGCAGGAACGAAGAACGGAACGAAGCTGATGTGATCTTGATCGACGCTTCTCGATCCCTAAATCCGCGACATAAATAGTGAGCTTTCGGTGTTACGGCGCGATAAGTGTAAATAGTATCTCGACACTTTGATATACCACGGTATCCCAAATGGCAAAAATAGTGCTATGAAGCATTCGCAGCGTAGCACGATGCAGAATATTTTCTCGATAGTACGTTAAAACTACAATATGAGCAACGAGTATGTACATTCAGTTCTTGGAAAAATATCGTGAAACAACAAAACTTCTTCTGAAAGAAGAATACGTTTTATAAGATGCGTTCCCAGGAGAAGTGTAGGCGATTAAAATC
This sequence comes from Odontomachus brunneus, assembly GCF_010583005.1. Lineage (NCBI taxonomy): Eukaryota > Metazoa > Arthropoda > Insecta > Hymenoptera > Formicidae > Odontomachus > Odontomachus brunneus. The sequence goes on from NW_022639500.1 coordinate 262,032, forward strand.
TGAGTATCTCACCCCTGAAGCAAGTCTCAAGTAACAACTATTAATACGGGACTAAATATCTCATCTGAAACTCACCTCAAATAAGATACTCAGCCTTGAACTCATAGTTATATGAGTTTTTTAGTTGAATCACGCGCACTACAGACATAAATGTAATATATCATAATTTCACTGAAAAACTTTTAAATTAGCTCTGAATAAAAATCTCACACATGACGAGTTTCAGCTGACAACTATTAAAGGGATGCCGGAACGAGCGACAAACTTGATAAACGTCGATAACGTGAAGCGATCATCAAGAAGTGAAAAACGTTATCATCATTTATCGACGATATCAAATTTATGCACACATATATATCATTATGAGCGCGACTTTGGGAAATTATTTTCAAGATTCTGGGCGTGCTGCTGAAGAAGTAGAGTGACACTAACACGCATTGTCACCCAGAAGACGGTGCAGGACGAAATAAGCATACCTAACGTTATTTTCGAAAATACACCTTTTCAAGCGCGAATGTTACTTTAAAAAACTCTAAAAAACTATCCCAGAATGTGCAGTATATGCTAAGACTACATGACCTAACCTATAGTAACATGACCGACTTTCGGCCCATGTGCAGGATAGATACCACTGCGTATGCGCGAGAATCCGAATATACTGTTACAATGAATCTAACGTTATGAGCACGACTTTGGGATATTGGGAAATTATTTTCAAGATTCCGGACGTGTTACTGAAGGAGTAGTGTTACACAAATACACGTTGTCATCCAAGAGACGGTGCAGGACGAAATAATCACACCTGTCGACATTTTTGAAAATACACTTTTTCAAGCGCGAATGTTACTTTAAAAAACTCTAAAAAATTATCCCAGAATGTGTGCTACGCGCTAACACTACATGACCTAACCTGCAGAGACATGACCGATTTTTAGCCCATGCACAGTATGGGTACCACTGCACATGCGCGAGAATCCGAATATACTGTTACAATGGATTTAACATTATGGATGCAATTTTGGGATATTGGGATATTTTCAAGATTCTGGGCGTGTTACTGAGGGAGTAGAGTGACAGTAAGACACGTTGTCATCTAAGAGACGATGCAGAGCGAAATACGCACACTTCACGTCATTCTCGAAAATACACTTTAGCAAACGCGAAAATTTCTTTAAGAAATTTTAAAAACTTATCCCAGGCTTAACTAGTTCGGCTTCATAATTTTGTGGAAACACAAAACTCATCGGTTCAAACGTCGGCTTAATAATTTAGTGGAAACACAAAGTACTTTGGTTGAATCTCGGCCTAATAATTTAGCGGAACCTCAAAACACATCGGTTCGAATCTCGGCTTAATGGTTTGGCAGAATCTCAAAATACTCGGGCCCGATTTAATGATTTAGCGGGAAATCGAAACATTTCGATTCAAGTCTTGACTTAATAATTTAATTTGTTGTCTTTAATTTGACGAAATTTTATATGTCGTCTTGTCAACAACAAACGCGTATGCATAAGAAAATATCTCCGAAGAGATAGTATGTCGTATATAATACGACATGACAAATTATAAAATATATTAATCAAATAATATATATAGAGCATACATTGAATATATATGAAACATATATAAAGCATAAAAAAAGCATATACAATATATACAAAGCATATAAATATAACATGTTGAAATATATCAGTTTAATATATCATCAAGAAATAATCCGACAAGAAAGAAGCCTGCCGAGTCGAAATTTCAATTGGCCATTGTTATACAAGAATGATCCAATTCAAAAAATTATAAGCTTTTATCAATGGATACTCCACTGATTCACATCTTTTTAATCCAAATAAAAAAATTCAAGCCTTATAGATGCTTGAAATAAATTAAAAAAATTTTTTTATTTTTCACCAGTCGCGTGTTTTTGCACATTTTTTTAAGGATTGAGCTAGTCAGTGCTCTTAAAAAAATGGAAATTCTTGACTCGTTGAACTATTGCGAAAATCTCAGAGCTAAATTCTTTGGTTCGATCATTCTTATGTAACTCCGGCGAATTGCAAATTCCAATTCTTACTTTACTTCCCATTGGACTCAATGCGATTTACGTCTACGTGCATGCAATCTACGTAAAATGACGCTTTATGTCTACTATATGAGCGTCTAAATTGAGCGCTCACCATTGCGCGTCGTCCCACGGTGTCCAAGGTCTACCAGCCATCCTGTCGCTGCATCTGATATTGCATTGGTCTTCGCGTCCCACGTCGCCTGTAATTCACTCCCGACCACGGTAATTTAACCTAGGTTTCACGAAAAATCCCGTCTCTCTTGGAGGATATACTCTGAGTTGCGTATGAAATATAGCGAACTGCGTCTTCGAGGAAATGTCGGCCTTTCGAATAAACAACGAGTATGTACGACGAATTCAGCAATAGTCCGATCGAGTTGTAGTGTATCGCTTTGATATACGTGCGACGTGAATCGCTTACAAAGAAAACGAAATCCGCGAGCGAAGAGAACGCGCGACCGCCGACACGAAGGCCGATCTCGCGAAATCTTTCGACGCGTAAGTGAAGTCATCTGTGCGAAATTCTTACGTACGACACAAAATATCCCTAATGTAACGTTTCGATGGTGCAGCGTAGTAGGCTGCAATACAGATCCGCAATATTTTTGCGGATAACAGTTCCGCAATACTTTTGCGAAGATAATTCCGCAATATTTTTGCAGATAACAACTCCGCAATACTTTTGCGAAGACAATTCCGCAATGCTTTTGCGGATAACAACTCCACAATATTTCTGCGAAGTTCGCTCGCGACTCTTCCGCAAATACGATCCAGTGAAATTCGTAAACCTATCAAATTAATAATCGCGAACGCGAATCAAATTAATAATCGCGGGCGTGAATGAAAAATCAAAAACCATGAAAATTGTAACAATAAAGATAAAAATACTGTTCAAAATTCACACGAAAAAAATGTTACCGCGTGAGACGTCTGTCTTCGTTTGATGGAATTTGTCGCGCGTCGCGTAAGTAAACAAACAATTGTTCGCATGCAATGCTACAGAAATATGCCCGTGCACGCCGCAGCGAGGAGAAGTGTTCCCTCCATGCGTCTTTTCCTAACGCACAAAACGCTGTTGCTCCGTCTATCAGTGTGAAGTTTACACCGATAGAAGGAGCAACAGTGTTGTGTGCGTTAGGAGAAAACGCATGGAAGGGACACTTCTTCTCACACGCTGCGGCGTGCACAGCCACATTTTTGCAGCACTGCTCGCATGTCTGACTTTTGTACATCACGTTTTTCGCAACGGATCAACGCTCGCTAGCATTGGCTTGGTTTACATCGTGCACATGATACGCGTACTAAATAGTAACTTTCTATTAGATAATCTTAATATCGACGATATATATAAACAACGGTATATTAAGCTGGTATAATACTCATCAACAAAACGTATTGTATTGATTGAATACGTCGCCGTTAATATGCATTGTCGATACTAAGATTATCTAATAGAAAATTACTATTTAGTACATGTATCAAATGCACGATGTAAACCAAGCCATTGTCTCTATTGCGTCCCGCGTTAGGAAACTCTAACTCTAAGTGAAAAATTTAAACCTGAAAATTCTCCGACGATTGAACGGCACATACACATACTACAACTATAGCAAAGTAAATCGCACTGATTTGATAAGCATACACTACATCGAAAGATGTTTTATCTTTCTATTATCAATATGTTTCTTGTTTTGACTTACCAAACCGCCGTTCAGGGTAGCCACATTCTGCTTTCGTTTCTGAAACAGAAAAATGCCATTTCGCCGATTAGATTCGTGTATTGATGACGATTTGAATGAAGAAATTTAAAGGATTAAAAAAAATAAACGCGATATTTTTCACGTTGGAAGAATTTTTCGAAATTCATTCACACTTGGAATATTCCACCTTCCTTTTTCTCAACGTTGCAAATAAATCTCTTAACCAAAACAAATCAAAATTTTTCAAGTGGTGATGTTATTCAGAAAAAATTCTCCCCGCGTATAATTAGGATTTAATCTTTGATTCTATTCAAATTATCTCGATTTCGAGCAAGAGAATTATCAATCTTGTCGGATTTCTAATTACAAATGATAATTAATGAAGTTCACCTTCAAGCTAACCCCGTTCGGCCCGAGCCAGATCCGCCGGCGCAGCAGCCCTTAAGAGTTGACTGGTCGTCTGTTTCGTCTCTAAGCAGATTTAAATTTAGTATTACATACAACAATGGAGGCATTAAGGAACTCGATTTCAAACAAGAGAATTTCCAGTTCTTATCTGAATTATGAACTCAAATTAGTGAAACTCACCTTCGCGCCAACTCTGCTAGGCCCAAGCCGGATCCTCAAGCGCAGCATCCCCTTAGAGTCGAGTGTTCGTCTCTGCAACAAAGAACAGATTTAATTGAGTATTAATTAGTTACATAACAATGGAGACATTAAGGAACTCGATTCCAAACAAAAAAATTTTCAGTTTTGTCGGATTTCTAATTATAAGTACAAATTAGCGAAGCTCACCTTCGAGCCGACTCAGACAGGCCCGAGCCAAATCCTCCGACGTGGCATCCGCCAGGCATCGCATCCCCTAGAGCCGCGTGACTGCGTCTGCTCTATTGGATCTCTATGACAAAAATTTAATTTAATTTAGTAATTTAATAATTTAGTATCATTTAATTACACGCGACAGCAAAACGAGAAAAAGAAATTGTCCCAACCGCACGCTAGAGTTCCTTTCCAATGCGCAATAAGAAATAATTAAATCATAGCTGAATAAAGAAGTAATAATATCCGATTAATATATATTAATGGATGATGATATTAATATTTGATCGACAACCATACACTAATATCCGGTAGTAAAGTATCAATTAATTACACACGACAGCAAGACGAGATAAGGAAATCATCGTAACGACACGCTCGAATTACTTCCCAACACGCAATAAAAATAATTAAATTACAACCGAATAAAGAAGTAATAATATTCGAATAATAAATGGATGATGATAATATTTGATCGGCATTGAGGAACTCGATCGCGACGTTTCTCTATCTAACGAGTAAAAAAGTAAATGAAATGCGGTAATTACCTGTCGCGGTAAAGCCCGCAACACCTGCTCGCGTGAGGAGTACGCGTCTTAATTTGTCTTAATTATCTCAATTGTCGCGAAGTCAAAACGCGGTATTAAAAATCGGCACGGAATAATCTAAAAAATAACGCGGCAGCTCCCGCCATGCGCTCGCCTCGGCGGCTGATAACGTTATAGCGTAACGCGCGCGCGTCTGCCCCCCCCCCTCCCCCCGCTCAGTCAAAGGCCCGACCGGCTGTTACGACGGTGTTTACCTAGCCTTTGTGGAGCCTAGAGTTTTTGTTAGAGCCGTTGCCCAGGTATTGTTATTACTGATTATTCGATCATCATTATTTCGTTATTATCCACTCGCGTATATTATTACACGATTGTCGAACAGATATTATTATCACTACCATTTAAAATATTCGAATATTATTACTTCTTTATTCGATTATTATTTAATTTATTCGGTTATTATTTAATTATTGCTATTACGCATAGGAAAGCAACTCGGGTATGCCGTTACAATTTCTTTACCTTGTTTTTAATCAGTTATTATTGCCATTGCCCAGTTATTGTTATTCATTGTTATTACCGATTATTCGATCATCGTTATTCAGTTACAGCCGCTCGCAACTATTATCACACGATTGTCGAGCAGATATTATTATAATTGTTACAAAAAAGTAATAATATTCGAATAATAAATGATAGGGATAATAATACCTGATCGACAATCGTGTGATAATAGCCGCGAGCGGGTAATAACTGAATAACGATGATCGAATAATCGATGAGCGGGTAATAACAACGAATAACAATAACTGGGCAATGGCAATAGTAACTGATTAAAAACGAGGTAAAGAAATTGTCGTAACGGCACGCCCAAGTTGCTTTCCTATGCGTAATAGCAATAATTAAATAATAACCGAATAAATTAAATAATAATCAAATGAAGAAATAATAATACTCGAATATTAAATGGATGATGACAATATTTGATCGGCATTGAGGAACTCGATCACGACGTTTCTCTACCTAACAAGAAAAAAAGTAAATGAAACGCGGTAATTACCTGTCGCGGTAAAGCCATAAACATCTGCTCGCATGAAGAATACGCGTCTTAATTTGTCTGAATTATCGCCTCAATTGTCGCGAAGTCGAAATGCGGTATTAAAAATCGGCGCGGAATAATCTAGAAAATTACGTGGCAACTCCGAATGCGTTCGCCTTAACGGCTGATAATGTTATGATGTGACGCTCGAGCACGTGCTCACGCACGCGTGTTGCATGACCCGGCTACGCGCTCCCCCCCCCCCCC
>NW_022639500.1:268517-269900 GCF_010583005.1 Odontomachus brunneus
CCCCCCCCCCCCCCAGCGCCGCTCAGTACGCCTGAGCAGGACCATGATGTAAGAATACAAGGTGTCCCATTGCGCATAATAGCAACCGAAGACGTAACAGCCAATGAAATGTTACCCCCAAAAGACACACTTTTCTAGCATATGGAAACAATCTAACCATACTTATATCAAACCTAACCTGGGCAATTGGGGGCAATCTCTGATTGGTCAACCACTGCGCATCTTCAGGAATGGTTCACCTTGTATTCTTATATCATGAGCGGGACGTTACGACAGTCGGTTTACCTAGCCTTTGTTGAGCCTAGAGACCCTAGAAGTAAGAGACCGGTGCTGCGTTCGGAAACACACACTGTGTGCACACTACTGGACGATAGCCGTTGTAGTGAGCGAAATACAAGAGTAAGATAAAAAGAGAGGGAGAGTACTCGAGTGACGTTTCCGAACACAGCCTGGCCAAAGTTCTAATTGGATAGAAAATGGCGGACATAATTTATGGCTCCCACACACAGATGCGTCAAACGTTGCCGCGGCCAAAGCAGCTTAAAGACCATCTTACACAAAATATATAACTGCATATACACATATAGGTTGCATTTGGGAAGACGCTATTTAGCGCTATGAGTTTGCTCTATCCTTGTTTGTTCCTGAAAAATAAACAAGGACAGAGAACGCTCCTAGCGCTAGATAGCGTCTCTCCAAACGCAGCCATAGAAAATACGGTAAAAATATGTTCTAATACTGAAGGAGACCCCTCCTCCTCATTGATGTGGCTGAAACTTAGTAATATTATGTAATTAGATGCGCAGAAAAGTAAAAAATGTCACTCGTTAATCGTAATAAAGTTATGATGCGGTAACAGATGACAGGTTTCGAGGTTATACAATCTGTCATGTCGACAGCGTATAGGTATATGCGCTTCTTTTCGCATACATACGCCGCTGATTGGCTATACCATTTTATATCCAACCAATCAAAACTTGGCCCACTTTGGCCAGTCTCTTACTTCTAGGATCTCTAGTTGAGCCTAGAGTTTTTGTTAGAGCCGTTAGAGCCAAGTATTGTTATTATCGATTATTCGATCATCATTATTTCTTTATTATCCACTCGCGGATATTATCACACGATTGTCGAGCAGATATTCACGACCATTTAATATTCGAGTATTATTATTTCTTTATTCGGTTATTATTTAATTTATTCGATTATTATTTAATTATTGCTATTACGCATAGGAAAGCAATTCAGGCGTGCTGTTACGACGATTTCTTTACGATTTCTTCGTCTTTGTTTAGTTATTATTGTCGTTGCGATAAACAGTTGCGTGGACTCTGAGCAAACTATATATATATATATATATATATATATATATATATATATATATAT
>NW_022639500.1:269910-279391 GCF_010583005.1 Odontomachus brunneus
CTCTGAATATTCGAACGTTGTGAAAAGTGTGATAAAAGTACGGTGCCATCTCGAAAAATATCCGTGAACTAATTTTTCGCTCTACTTTACACAGTTGTCGGAAAACCTAACTGTATGTAATCACAAAATTTTCTGTAAACTGTCCGTATCTTTTTTGGCATCGAAACTAAATTCTGAAAGTGTAGTGATCTTTGAAATTTTCCTGATTGGAGCATTTACAGTTTCGGTATGAACAACCTGTATGTTCGGAATATCTGTTTTAAACAAATATTGCACTGACAGCTCAAAATTTAAATTTGAAAATATTTTTTTTGTTTTTGTCATATATTGAACGATTCTCCAATTTATTTTTGCACGCATTTTTGTTGTGTAAAAGCGTTTGTAATTTTGTGCAAGCAACAAGATGTAAACTTTGCAAAAAATGTCAATGTTATGTCGATAAAGTTTCCATGTCGGCATCCCCTTAACATGAGTCTCAGAGATCGATATTGACGTTGGCCAACGCGAAATCTATCTAGCGCGTCTGTCGACGTGAAAGGGAACTAAAGATTCGAACGAGTGACAATCTGCAAACTCCACGACGCGATATTACACGATCATGGGAGTGACGATGCGCGGGGAAATTGACGTATCGCAAAGTCATCTTGCGAACCACAGTCGACGGATCTTATAATGACTGTAGCGCATATACTCCATCGTGTTCGGGGTCAACTGTAGGATATTGCCGTAAATCCCTGGGAGCTGTCGGTCGGAAAAAACGTTTTTTTCTCGAAAACTATTATCCTACCTAAGCAAAAGCTGCAAGATTATACTGGAATCGACCTGCTGCCCTTATTATCCTCGCACTAGCTGCTAAGGTATATTACGTAGGTATATTACGCTATATTATGGTACATTGAATGGCATCGTAATGCGCATTAAACATATTAGATCGCTATAGCGTGACCCCCAGATAAAGGCGCGAGTAAAAAGGGATGATTTATACTCCATTTCACGTCCAACGAGCGTGCGCTGAAATCTTTTCTGCGAAGAGAGGAGGGGACGCTCCGTTCTTAATTTTCTCGCGCGATGGCCAAATTTTGCCGGGCTATTATGGCGTGTCTTGTTGTTGGCCGCGCTTCACTTTACGCAATTCATCATATTAAGCTCGGTATACATTGAATGAACAAATGGCGAACGTGCGATATATTTGCGCCCACTTTGACTATAAACTTTTTTTAATAAATCGCATCATGACCGCACAAGACGTACATATTTTTTCATCGTAAATGTTTACATTAGTTGCTCATTCATTGTTCGTTCACTCAGCATATGCCCAGTTTTGGTGCACGCGTCCGAGCATAACGACGAATCCGTGATACATGAATCGGCGGCGCATATCATTTCGAAGCTAGTGATGACGTTTACAAGGGGAACCAGTGTAAGTATACGTGTGTAACTAGTGTAAGTATACGTGTGTCATTTTGCGTTTCGAGGATCACGCCAATATCATGCATTATTGATAATAGGCTCAATCATCGTGCAAACAGTCGTGACAAATAAATGGTTGCATTTATTTGATCGCGTAACACGGCAGCGTACAGCACGCTGTCAAATGGTACTCGCGTGACATTCGAACGTTACGACTAATGCAAATTCCAGGCATTAGCATAACACCTGTACAACTGCGCAACGTACGCGACGACGCGACGACGAGCGGCTCGCGTGTACGACACGCGACGACACACGTTTCGCCAGTTGTTAATTGCCTCGGAACAGCTTCGTTAACAAAATCAAAGGCGCACCGTCGCGACACATTTTTACCTACGCCACGCCGTAACGTGAGACCGAACCATGTAAGCTGATTCGCGACGGGCTCGAGGTTGCATCTCGATCCGCAAAAATCGATGTTGCTAATCGCAGCCTCGCGGGTCCGGGCGTTGAAATCAACGATGCGGACGAAGATACCGATAAAGTATTAAGCCACTTTGTTGGCGATACCGAAGGCGATCGATACGGGTGGGCAAAAACGAACGAGAGCAAAAGCAAAACGACGTCGTACAATCAATGCGTTCATTATGCAACGTTGAATAATTCAACGTGCGACGTGCGTTCCACGCCCACGGCGTGCTTGCAAGATCATCATGCTTATGTTTATCGTGTTATACGTCCAAGTAAGGCGACCGACCTGGCCGCCGTTCATTCGACTGCGTTATCAGGCTACGCTGATATCCTCAAAAAAAGAGCCGACACAAAAAGGAACAAGTAGCGCCTACCTACTCTCTCTTCCTCTCTCCTTCCACTCTTCGTACGGCCACGGTTAAAGCATATTTTACCGTAGCGAATAAAAATATTCTGCGCCGCCGGGTACTCTTCGCATCCTGATGGGAGACGCGCAAACTGGCAGAAGCGGCGCAACATTATGCAAAGTTCATTAAAACCGAGCTCGAAGAACGGCTGCGGCGCAGCCGTCTCTCTCTCTCTCTCCCTCTCTCTGTTTCTCGCACCCTCTCTCACCATCTCTCGCTCTGCTACCCTCTCTTATCCCTTCTCTCCCGCTATCGTTCCTGAAGTCAGTGAACGGAGTGATGTTCCATCCTTCGCGTTAAACTTGGCCAACTTTAGCTGCAGCCATCCCCTTACCACCCGCGAACTTGTTCTCTCGCACACCTTTCCCCCTGGCTTCTATAAAGCGATTCGTGGGCGCTACGACAAGTTGCACGTAAGACGCGTCAAGTCGTCTGGGCAGTAAAAGATTAACGCGATTACATGCCTCGACCGCTTTAAGCGCGTACAAATACGGCGGCGTACTCAGAGCGCTCGGTCGCTTCGCATCAAGTTTGCCCGCGGATCGCCCCGTGTGCACACAGTCCATTTTCATTAAGCGATTACACGAGCAGAATAATACGTCGATTAATACAACGTGGACACTACGCCGACGCACCTCAATTACATTGTCCATTCCGAGATAAATCCGAGGCAAATCGGAATTTAATCGGTGTCACGCGAAACGCTTTCTTCGTCTCGATTATATATATCCCGAGTGACATTTCCCAACGGACTAGTACGTGCAAAGCACGTGCTTGTATGTATAATACAACAACGCGCGTGTAACTAGCCCGCTTTTTCCGCTTTCTATTGCAGAAACTTCCGGCGACTCTCTATCCGTCTAGAATTCGCGCACTTTTCCCTGAACGCCCGTCCAGCGCTGGTTCTGCTCTTGCCGCATTTTTCTCACGATCCTACTCTCTTTCTTTGAAGCATCGCGATGTCCTTTCACGCCCCCGATAAGCGCGTTTGAACGTGCTCCACTTAACAGTTACGACAATAACAAATTTAAACGCGATAACTCCGCGCGTTGCCACATTCTACGCGCATAGTTTGCCGTAAACGTTGCAAGTTGGCGAGAGTGCTGCTCGGCAATCTGTCCCGTTCAAAGACAAGGAGATAATTATCGGATATAGCCGACGAATATCAGCACGCGGAATTTCGACCTGTTCGTGCGACGATGAAGTATTCACATAAATTACATAAGAGAAAGAGAAAAAGAGAGAGAGTCCACGTCAAAGAGGAATAATATATCTGGAACGTCGATACTCCCTTTTTTCTCTCTTTGACTTACTCTTTTCGCTCTGCACGTACACGCGAGAGATATATTTAAATATATCAGCAAAAATCTGCGGTAGAGTGAGAACAAATCCGCGGGAAAATATCGGGCGAGATTCGCGCGCGTCTAAATTTCCACGAGCGTTTCGAAATGTCGTTTCCAACTCTGCGCTAAGTTCTGACGTGTGTTAAGCGTGCAAACGAAATTTTCGGTATTGATTCAGCCATCATCGCAGTTTACCCGAGTTGTCTATAACGTGGCATATAACGTTGGCGAATAAAAAAATCCGGTTGTTCATTTAACCGTAATGGAAATTAACATTCGGCAGATTCAGATCGCAAACTTATGCCGAGTGAGGAGTCTTTTGATGAACCAGAATTTGAAGAATCGCGCGAGGAAGGAGTAATTTGTCGTAAGTGATACAACCGATATGCACGCGATCCAATCAGCCGAGCGTTCTAATCAATGCGCCGATCGCTCGCATGAACGCAAGCAATCCGGATGATGAAAATCAGATATTCACTTACAAATTTGCAGTAAATCAAATACAAACCGTGCCGGGCGAATATATGAGTAGCGTAAACACAAATTCACGCTTCAATGTGAACGAATATAAAAGCGCCGAAAAATGAATATAAAACGGTTTAACGCTATAAAATGCAAAATCTGACGCGAGTGTAAAATCTGACACATCACGTTTCGATTATTTGCAACTAATACACACGTCAGCCGTATTACCAAACATTACCTCATAAAAACTATTTGATCAACTTTTAATTCATATATGAGATTATTTTATATAACAAAGACACATATGTTTCACCTGCGCGTAATTTCCTAAAGCAAGCATAAAATGTTATAGGAATTACCGGTTGTTATTTCAACGGCGAATATCTTTCAGCTATTTGCACTGAGAGAAAAATATGGTCGATCCAATTAAAATTATAGTTATTTTTGTTGCAACCACATTTTTTCGTCGTTCTAGCATGAAAATAATAGTAGTAACATACCTATAAGATTATTATCATTAACATTATATTAATTAATTTAATAAAAAAATGTTTTTCTTAGCCACAATTGATAGTCACTATTTTTCTATACAAACACAGTTATAAATATTTTACAGTTACAAACATATTTTTCTTCAGCGTAGAATCGACAGTGTAGAACATAAACAATTTTTATTCAAATGTACCAGCTTTATTCAGCCGAAATTTCGCTGCAAAATTTAATTATCGAAACAATTAACATCATAAAACATTGTCATCGGAAAGTGAATCTTCTAAAAAACTTTCCACATAGTTACTTGATTCCAGAGTCAATATCGAATCAAAAGATCCAATGTCGCAGATAAAGCCGCTTGTTGTTCAATACAATAGTATAGTATTATATAACCGTGTAGAATTTGCGTAGAAAAACATGGCGAGTGAGAGGCAAGTTCGGTACGAGAAAGGTCGGAGTGTAAACAATTAAATTTTATTCGGCGTGAGAGATCTTATCGTTCGGAAAGACTCGAAAACGCCAAGAAACGACGGAATCAAGGTTCCGGATCACTGGCGAGTGCAAAACGAGACGAACGCGCGCGAGCATTTTTGGCACGAGACGCGTTCCTCGGCGAAATAAACTAACGTCGGAGTACTGTGTGTAAGCGACGGAGCAGATCGGTCGAAGACAAATAAATCGCAATGATGGCGCAGTCCCTTCTCTCTCTGGGTGCGCTCGCGCCGCACCGAAATATATCGCTCCGAATTAATAGCACGTCGTGACGGTGCATCGCCGCAAGGGCGATTTAAGTCGAGCGATATATCGCGTCTGGCGTCCTCGTTGGCGCACCAACGCTTGATGGTGGTAGTGGTGGCGGTAGTGTTGGTAGTACCACGGTGATGGTTTACGCTTCGCAAAACGTCCACGAAGAGGATACGTCGCACGGTAAGACTTTAATAAGTGTCGCCAAGTAATATCGACCTATTTTGTCTGTACTTAAGCTCCACTGCGCGTCCCAAAGCTTTAAACGCTCCAACACTGTCAAACTGTCCCGCGGCTCAAGAATATTTACGACCGTGCCCAACCTAAAGATCCTAACACCCCTTTGCGCATGAGTATCAGCCGCGAATCGGGTGACAAAAGAGTCGGAGATCGCGGAGAGCGGATTGGGACGCCAGGATTGAGGTAGCCGTACGTACATCTATGCGGAAACGCGAGCGAGGAAATTCGCAGTCTCACGTATCGCGCCGTCATTATCTGACTGCGATTTTGACAACGTGGCGAACGTGCCGTCAAAGACGACGGCAATTGCAGGAGAACACGAAGCAAAGGGTATCAAGTATCGTGTAGTTACATCGTGACCCTTCTAAAGGCTGGTCGATCCTTTCGTTGGGGCTCGTAACGGGTGCTAGCGGTTAACGATTCCGAGAGGTGACCAGCTTCGAAGTCGTGTCACGAGCTCGGTCGCGCGCTCGCCTATTGGAATGCTGCTCCGAGCTATTGACATTAGGTGACGCGTAATTACTTCTTCGGAATTGCATTGATCCTCACTACCCGCTGAGACCTTAGCGAATCGCACGACACGACATCCCTCCTGTGTTTTTCACGCGACTCTAACTGATATGTACAGCGTGTCTGACAATTATTTATTGTCAGTTATATTGACACATTCGTGCAGATAGAACTCATCAAACTGAACACAAAACTCCTCTATCACTTCGCGCAAACAACCACGTAAAATTTTTAATTATTAACGAAATAGGTTTGGTGAATGATCATGCACGATACGGTAGATAAGGACTGCGATGACATAACGTCGCTTATACATTAGATTTGCCTCAAACTAAACAAAAAAGTCTTCTACTATTTTATGACCGTGTAGATTTCTACTTATTAATTCAAGAAGTTTGTGGCGTTATTGTGCGCGCAATAATAGTAGAGGAATTTTGTGCTCAGTTTGATGGATTCTACCTGCACGCACAACGGATATATGTCAATAATTATTAGATATCCTATAGATACTCTATGAATTATTCATATATTGATTATATTAAACAGTCAGTTACGTTGTACGTTTGACGCTATTAAACTAATAATTTCGGTTTCCCTTCTCCCCCACAGGAGCACATTGCGCAGAATGTCTCCGCATTACGGGTTTGAGCGTGTTTCTGATAGCTGAAATATTTCTCTGTAATGAGAACGATAAATGCTGATGGAGAAACAGCGGCGCACCTTTCCAGATTACATTAGCATAAAAGAATCGGCCAAGAGCCTTAACTTTCACGCGAGAATGGTAAATTCCTCTTTTTCTCTCTCTCTGCTTTTCTCCTACCGCAAACATCGACCGCGTCCCTCTCGATTTGAAGTCCAACAGATATACCTTTCGACAGGAGTCGCGAAACAATGTCAAAAATTTGATTGCACAGCGAGATGTTTTAACGAAAACCGTAGGCAACGGTGACCCATGAGCGGTTGTCAGATTTCTCCGGTACAAAATCGACCTGCGCGGGCCGAAATCGGGAATATGCGTCGCGCGGAATAATTGTTTCGTACACAGGGAAGTGTCTCCGCGAGTCTCTGGAATAGAAGAGTTCTCCAATTTCACAGCGAATTTCGAGAAATAAATAACGAGAACGCGCTTGAAGCGAAATAACGAACTTATAAAATTCCCGAGGGATCAAGAAACCGGTAAGTATCGGAGCCGTGGCTGACACGTAGTAGAGCTCGCGCTAAATACACGAATACGAGGAATTCCCTGTTTCATTCAATTACTTCCACGGTGTTTAATTATACCTTAATTAAAATCCTCGCACACGCCCGTGGGAAAGTTTAGAAGTTAATACCCGTAGAGATGGCGATACTTTCATATTAGCGCGGCAGTCGGCTGACTTACGAGCGCCAGTATAAAACGAGTTAATTACGTTACGGTAGCGACGCGCGCTGCGCCGGAGTTACTCGGTGCAGCCTTCGTACTTTCTCGTTGTCTCACTTTCCGACGCGCGAAAACGTCCCGCATTCAAGCATCGCACATTTCGCACGGGACATTCGTCTTTACGAAGATCACTTATCTTTATACACGTGGCCGTTTCGCTTAACGTACGACTTAACTGATCCTTTAACGTTGAGCTCTTTAACACGTCAACGACTACTGCGCTGATCTTCACTGATCGTTGAAAAGCCAGAAGATTGAATAATTAAGAATGCCGTAAGCAAAACGCTTTTTTTCTGACGCAAATAATTTTTCACTTCCTTCCATTCTTTATTGGCCGTGCATCTAATTTATCCGTTACAATTACCCGAGTCGAAATTTTGATCCCACTTTCAACCACAATATCCAATTTAACGGCCATTTTGCAATATCTAATTTAACTGCTCCTTTAACGTCGAGCTCTTTAGCACGTCAGCGATTATCGCGCTGATCTCCCCTGATCGTTGAAAAGCCCGAATAAAGATTGAATAATTAAGGATACCGTAAGCAAAACGCTATAAAACGCTATTTTTATAAATTTTCGCGAATAATTTTTCACTTCGTCCCACATTAATTATTTATTGACCGTGCATTTAATTTATCCGTTGCAATTACCTCTAATCGAAATTTTGATCTTTCTTTCGACTACAATATCCCATTTAACACTTTGATATTCTAAAGCCTATATCAATCTCTTTTGATTCTATTTAATCTATTAACTTTGCCGAGAGAGAGAGAGAGAGAGAGAGAGAGAGAGAGAGAGAGAGATCTTCTTTAGAACTTACAAGTAGCATTTTGTGCGTTTACTGCCATTTAGAGACACTGACAAGTAAACCTACCCAAAAGGTACATTCCGATTTCTTTCTAATTTGACACAAATGTAAAAGTACAAAAAATATTTAAATCATATTTTTTTATTTCGGTCCACTTTGAGCAGTTTATAGCTTTTTAATGTTCTCACTCCTATCATATATAACAAAAATGCATAAGAAATAAAATTGAATACAAAATATAATTAAATAATTTTAACAAAATCCACGAGCAGTTTATAGCTTTTTAACGTTCTCACTCCTATCATGTATAACATGTATAACAAAAATGCGTAAGAAATAAAATTGAATACAAAATATAATTAAATAATTTTAACAAAATCCACGAGCAGTTTATAGCTTTTTAACGTTCTCACTCCTATCATGTATAACATGTATAACAAAAATGCGTAAGAAATAAAATTGAATACAAAATATAGTTAAATAATTTTAACAAAATCCACATAGCTGAGACACGAATCATTTTAAATTTCTTTAGCCGAGATTCCAACCGAAATATTTCAAATCTGTACTAAATTAGTCAAAAATGGTTCGAATCTCGGCCAAACCGAGAGAGAGAGAGAGAGAGAGAGAGAGAGAGAGAGAGAGAGAGAATTCCAGCAATTTTAATTAAAAGTTTAACAAAATCGGCATAGCTGAGACACGAACCATTCTAAATTTCTTTAGTCATGATTCCAACCGAAATATTTCAAATTTATGCTAAATTAATAAAAAATAGTTCGAATCTCGAAATCGAGAAACTATTTGTATAAGTAATTTTTTTTTCAATTTTTTACATGTTTTGTTTAAACATTTTATTATTTATACAAATAATTTTATACATTTGACTTCATATTCATTATGCAAACCAAAAACACCTACATCTTGGATTCAATTTTATTTTTTATGTATTTTTGTTGATGATAGGAGGGAGAACATTAAAAATCTATAAACTGCCCGTGAAACTCAAAATGGGCCAAAATGAAAAAATATGACCTAAATATTTTTTGTATTTCTAAATTTGTGCCAAATTAGAAAGAAATCGGAATGTAACTTTTGGGTAGGTTTACTTGTGAGAAAGATCTCCTGAGTTCATATATGTATTAAACATGCATTGAACCTTCAGATAATGTA
>NW_022639500.1:279401-283816 GCF_010583005.1 Odontomachus brunneus
TTTCTAAATTTGTGCCAAATTAGAAAGAAATCGGAATGTAACTTTTGGGTAGGTTTACTTGTGAGAAAGATCTCCTGAGTTCATATATGTATTAAACATGCATTGAACCTTCAGATAATGTAAATATTAGAAAGTTTAAAGTAGAGCTAAAATGTCAACTCGGGTAGATAACGAAGTTAACGCCTTGCACGTCAATTAGCAAGACACGTCGATGTGGTTAACAGCGCAAGTATCGGCAATCATCGCAGCATGCTAATAATTTATCATTTTTAATATAGACGCAAAGATGCATCGAACACACGCGAATTATCACTCGCTAAGAGCCAGTTGTACGAGGGACAGTTCCTGCACGATAAAACCGACAATTCGACTCTCTTGGCGCCGCTGCCTCTGTTAGCGACATTGATTAACTGGGTACGGATTTATCACTCGTCCGTGTATGAAACCCGCGCTTTTTCGTGAGTTGCCGATGATTTTCTGAACAATTTAACATCGTGACTCGACATTGTAATAAAGACCTCTCGATCAGTAGAGAAGTCTCCTTTTTACATCGACGCGATGGGAAAGGAGCACCCCACGTCGAGGCTTTCCACTTGGCGGATTACTTGACGCAATGAATTCGCGTATTAGAGTGGATCCGGGAGATAACCCGAGGAGATAACCGGCGTGCGCGTGCGACGTTGTCGCCCAAGCGTAAACAAGCCCATTCACTTATTCGCGATTTCCTCTCCTGTGTTTCAGATGACGACAATGCCGAGGCCGTGGTACACAGGCCGCAGCAGCGGGAATAGATAAGGCGGCGAAGGGCCACGCGCCGAGCAGTCATGTGTAATGTCATGTGGCTCCTTCGGCTCCTGACGATCTACCGCCTAGCTCACCTCTCGGCATCCGACACGCATACAGGTGGGTGCGTCTCAAGAAATCGCGAAAATCGAATGAGACTCGTAAAACGCGAAATCGTCGTTGCGAACAATTCTACGTTTAGCGTTGCGATCGCGAGTTATGCGCGTGGCGTTACAAGAGAGAGATAAATCGGACATTTAAGTAACTCACGCAGACTCCTAGTAAAATGTCAAAGTACGTCGACGTTGAATATTAATTACATTCTGTAATAATTATTTGAATATAAATTCAAATGATATTGATCCCAATCAGTTATCATTTCCTGATTATCAAGTTATCAAGTCCTGATAAATAACGCATCATGGCAATCAGGATTTTATTAATAATAAAGATTATTTTTATTACTATTTAAATTTCTTGAAGTGAAATTTCATTCCAAAAATAGAGTAACAAAAATAGAGCCGAATCACGAAAATTTTTATTTTTCACTGCTATATATAAAGTGAATTCTCCGTTCTGAATCGTTGAGTGAGTGTTTTCACTAGAAATTGAAGAGTAAATTTGATATATTCCATTGCCAGAGGAACATATTCACTCCAATCGATTGAAACATTCTATGGAGTCAGAATCCACTCTAATCCTGAAACATTCGAGTGAAAATACTATCGCTTCGAGTGAAAAGCCTTTCATTTGTTTTCATTAAGATTTTACTCTAAGAAATTTAAGAAATTAAAGAATAATAATTAGGATCTTATTAATAATTCCGATCATATTACCTTGTCCAAACCAGATATCCGATCAACTTCATCAACCAGATATAAGATCAACTTCATCAGGACCATGAAATAAATTTCTAGTCGAGATTATATGAATGCAATTGCGATCATAAGTTGCGACATATAGAGGAGTAGCGAAATAGAAACTGTAAGAGTGGAACGAAAGTATCGAAATATTGTTACGAGCAATTCTATCTTCAGTATCCAGCTGTTACGAGCTCCGATAAGAAGCTGAAACAGAAGTGTAAATGTGAACGAGCAGTGGCTCGTGAAACAAACGAGCATCGCTAAGAGTAGTTTTTAAACTATCGGCGTGACAGTAGCGGCAGCTTCGCGAGATCGATTTATAGATCACATATGAATCGTATTTATGATGTGTGCCGTTCGTGCGCACGGTGCACGTCCAAGTAATAACAACGCGTTTCGAATTCCCTCAGTGCTCGGCTGTTCGGTGCACACCTCGACGCGGGATGAGTTATGGTAACACGATGTCGACCGCCATAAAGATCGTATCGAGAATTTCGAATCGGCCGGCCGACTTTTAGCGCGGAGGGTGCGCGCGACAACGACCAGCTGTTCTCGCGTGACACTGCTGAACGAGTGCGAAGCATCGCGAAAGTTGTCGCTGCTCCACGTACGCGATATAAATCAGCGCGATTGTTAAATGATAAAAAAAAATTCCCAGGGATGACGTCGCGGGCGATTCAAGCGATTAAGCGGGAGTGTTCGCGATGAAATCGATTAATCACGAGCTGAATGTCGCCGAGGACACCGCTCTTTGTCTCATCAAATAACGCGCAACGTATTTTTACTCCTTTCGACACGTAAAAAGGAATTTTTCGCTGGAAAGTAAGGGAGTCGCGATGACGTGTGTGACATCGTTATTAAAGGACGCGCGAATAACACGTAACTATCATTTTTGCCGCAGATAAGATTTAACAGGCGGTCCTCGCGCGAGTCGTAACATACTTTTACAGCTTCATGTTTTACCCCGGCATTCCCATTTTCGCGGGCGTGTTACGCATACGCGCCATCTGCCATAATCCCCAACCAACCCTACCCGGAGCCGCAGAGACGATGCTTATTCGTTGTTCTTCGTACTCAGTTTGTCACAGTCGAAACATCACCCATGAATGAAAACACCAACAACGACGCGGTGCGTCGCACCGCAAAGAGCTTTTCCCGATGGACGTTCCTGGTACTGTAAGACCGTCACAATTCATGACACACGATAAATCATCGTTGTTCGTACACGCACGGCCCACCAAGACCCGTATCGAATGTGTCGGACATTCCACTGACACCTGATATAGGGATGCCGCAGTCAAATCGGATGATTTTATAATTGCAACGATTTCACACGTGTCAACACTGTCAGTCATGTTGTATTTCCACGTCACAGCAAATATACAAGTTAAATGACCAAAATGTCGCGTTTGCACAAATGCATCTCCCAAGGACTGTGATCAGATGCCACGATAGAGGAGACAGAGAGAATAGAAAGGATGACAGAAAGGAGAGAGAGAAAGAGGAAAATCATCCGCGCGCACGTGTGACATAGTTAATTAGAGTTCGCGCAGAATTTACCAGGATCTAAAACATATGTGTCGTCCGGAAAAGAGCCTATCTCGCGAGACGCGAGATGAATCCCTATGAAATTTAGATTACAGTCCAATGTAAATCGTGGAGCGCGGCGGTATGTAAATCCGAGAGACGATAATAATACCCGGCTGTTTTCTCCTATTACCTCGTAATATCGTGGGTGCCCAGATGTGCCGCCGCCTTGTGTTGTTTCACGGTCCACATTATTGTTGTTGTTGCGTGTCGCAAGTGAGTGACATAATTAATCACGCGTTGATACGCCCGTCGATAAATGGCGTAGAAAACAGAAGCGGTGTTCGAATGCGATATTTCGCGCGGCGACACACAGTTGAGATTTTAGCCATATTTCCAATCCGAATTCTCCAACATGTGTATTCTGAAGTGTAGGTGTTAATACAAATGGAACCTGAAGTACTACTTGACGTCTTCAAATGGCAGAAAATTCATAAAATACTGTTTGTAGATTCTAAAGGGAACCTCTCGAAGAAGATATTAGATCAAATAGAATCAAAAGAAATTGATACAGGCTCCAGACATGGTAAATCAATGTCGGACGGTCGCGTCGGAAGTGCGCGCGTATTGCGATACACACCGCGAATAAAGCGTAATTATAATTTTAACCCTTATTGTGCACTGTGGGGTCAAACAAACCCCAGAAAAAATAAAGTAAATCTATAAAATAAAATATAATATAATAAAATAAATCTATATATTTTGGAAAAACCGTTTGCTTTTTTTCACAAAAATCCTAATTTCGATATTCAAAATAAATTTTATCTTTTTTGAAAATCCTGCTATTGTACTAATTTTTTTTTAAAGAGATATATTTTGAGAGTAGTCCCTTAAAATTTTACCTTGATATATAAAAAATTGTGTCAGTTATGATTTTTTGGACAAATCAAGTCATTTTTCGCTTTTTTTTGGAATTTCCAAAAAACTTTTGGACTTTTTTCTTTATTTAAAATTAAATTTCGTCTAGAAAAATTATTGCGTCATATAAAAAGATGTTTGAAATATATCCTGGAATTTTTTCAAATCAAAAAGCAAATAATTTTATTGCAGCAAACATTTTTGTAGCTGAGATCACAAAAGATCCCAGTGTGCCCATGTGTGATTCTACTGAAGTGTGCACAATAAGGGTTAAACCGATATACAGGGTGAGTCATTTTAGTCTATGGATCCGAATATCTTCCA
>NW_022639500.1:283916-286578 GCF_010583005.1 Odontomachus brunneus
CACTTAATCAGTAAAATCAACTATTTCTTTAAAACTATTGTTATACATAGTGTGTCTGACGTAAGATATACAAAACCGTGTGAAGGTGGAACACGTCAACATGAGCACAAGCAGCCTTGATATTTTGCAAACAATTACATGAAAAACTTCGAGATATTGAAGATTAGCGAACTAGAACGCGTGACGTTGTGGGACGAGTTCTGTTAGCGCGAGATCTCATCGAAAATGACTGAAACGCGACTGTTTCTTACATGGAGAAAACACTAAGGATATCACTTGCCAAAATATGGTTGCCAAGGCAAAAATTAATGTTATTTCTCAATCATGCGGGTAAATATTTACTTTTAGGTGCCCTCCACAAATGGTTTAGATCTTTTACAGTTGCTTAAAATAATTTTCGAGTTTCAAATGTATATCTTCGAAAATGAGGTCAAGTGTGCGTATCTTGCTTAGCATTGTCTCCTGGATAACAATTTAAGATAATATGACTCTACTCCCTCACTAACATGTCCAAAATCTTCAAAATAATTTTATAATATCCAAAAGTCATGTTCCGAAAGTTTGATCCAACGTAGCATTGGTAGCAAAGCGTTTCACGGTCCACGTTCTTGTTTTGCGTATCGCGAATGAGTGACATAATTAATCACGCGTTGATACGCCATCGATAAATGACATAGAAAACAGAAGCCGGTGTTCGAATGCGATATTTCGCGCAATGACACACAGTCAAAATTTTAGACACATTTTCAGTCTGAACTCTCCAACATGTGTATTCTGAAGGATTAATGTAAATGTTAATACAAATGGAACCTGAAGTCCTACCTGACGTCTTCAAATAGTAGAAAACGTACAAAATGCCGCTTGTAGATTCTAAAGGGAACTCGGCGAAGCTATTAGGTCAAATAGAATCAAAAGAGATTAATAGGCTCGAGAGGATCAAAGTTATCGTTAAATGGAATATTAGAGTTGAGAGCAGGATAAAAATCTCGATATCGTCCCGGCGACGAATTGAATACCGTAGACCTCGCGCCATGGTGAATTAAAAGTCCCAAACTCTAAACGCCAAATTGAATTTATCGCGGACGTACGTCATTGCGTGTTCGTAAATCGTCGCGGCCAAAACCATTCGTCTTCGTCCACTTCTTCTGATACGCGTCTACTCGTAATGCGAATCTTATTTTATCCCTTCTTTCTCCTCCCCCTTGTTGCGCGTTAATTGTCGTGCGATTTACTCGGCACGAAACGCAATTGTTTAATAGTTTATACCGCATTCGCGACTGCAGAATTTCGCGTCGATGAAGTCTCTTCTGTTGAAGACACGCTTTCTCTTTCTCTCTCGCTCTGTCTCTCTTCCTCTCTGCCGATAGAGACGGTTATTGTTCCCCGTAAGGAGGAAATGCGCTGAACGACCCTCGTTTCCGTCTTCATGTTGTCAGATGCAACAGTGCCGATGTCGGTTTGCACGACGCCGGGACAAGGGATCGATATAACGAGCTCTCAAGCCTTGTTTTATGCGGCTTGTTGTCGTAATTGTTGCGAGAAAGTCCGCTAACACGCGGGCGACCTCGGATAAAAATTGCCGCACCCTCCGACAATCGAGTTGCTCCTTTTCCGCGAGACGAGTGTTTAGCATTAATTAGCGTCCTGTCAATAAACGCGCTTGGCGCGAATTACACGCGCTCCGCCGTATATTGACCGTCGATTATTTTACAACGAATTTAGCATTATCGGAAATGCCAGGGCGGCGAAGTAACGGAGCGTCGAAATATTAGCGCGGTCGGCGTGCTCTAAATTGCAGTGAGTAAATTTATTATATATCCCGGGCAGGCTCCGAACACGCGGATATAACGCGATATTTCAGTTATGCGCGTCAACGATAACGAGATGATATTTTATTTGAGTTCAAACGAGATTACAGTTGTATAAATCCCTGCGTGTATTGAGTGATCCCACGCATACAACTTCTAACGCAATCATTCTTTATAACCTATGCATTTGCGTTAATTACACGGTACGGTTACACGGCGTGCAAGTTTATATAACATTATTATTAGGCCAATTGACAGTTTTGCTTTTACAGCCACGGTATTGCCAGGCAAACTTGCAAACGACGCCGATACGTACAATTTCGTTTGGCCTTTAACTGAGCGAGAGAACGACTAACTTCCAATTAGTGCGATTATCTTGCGCCCTGAGACAGTTACGACTTTCGTATCGGCGTATTCGCGGTGTCAACTCAGTTGTAAGTAATAACGAGCGGAGAGAACTCGTAATTGCGAGATGTCTGAATTTAATGAACTGCACGGTGAATAACGGGCGCATTGATCGAAATTCTGAGGCATTCGTAACACGTAAGAGTACCCAGCGATTGTCGATTCCTGGCAACGTCTTAATTTGCAAATCTTCCATTTCGAAGGAAAGCAGTTCTGTTAGTAACAAGCCGACGTGAGCACTAAGAAAATCCACGGCGACGAAAATTGCCATTTGCCGAGGTGAGACCTGCAACGAACGGTCAAATCGATCGAAGAGAAAGGAAGGGAAAAGTAAGACCGATTGTCGAGAGGTGACGCTCGTAAAAATGCTCAAATTTTCAGCAAATCTCCTCACACACACACACACACACACACACACACACACACACACACACACACACACACACACA